>NC_080032.1:55390028-56030029 GCF_030020395.1 Manis pentadactyla | reverse complement strand
AGGCACACAAAACAAGCACAGCCACACAGACAACCAATCTCACGTCACACACGTAACACACACACACAACCACTCAAACACAACCACACCTAAACCACAATCACAAACACAAAACACACACAGCCCTCACACATGCAAAGGCCAAACACATAACCAGCAAAGGAGACAGCGCACATGTCACACACTGCACCCTACACACACAACCACATAGAGAGACACACCACCCAGATATCCTCACCCAAGAGCGCCAAACGGAACACACACACAACACAGAAACATGCGACGCAACAGTCACAAGACACGCACCAAACCCATCAAGGCACACAACTGCTCACGATACGCATGGAATTCATTGCCCAGACGACATACTGCACCCACCATGTGACATACTAAACAAGCACAACCCCACACAGTCAACACATCTCACATCATGCGCATAACACAGGCAGCCAAACATAACCTCAACCACTCAAACACGACCGCACACACAAATCACCATCACACACGCAGAACACACACACAGCACTCACAAACCCATAGGCAAAACACACATAACCAACAAAGAAGACAAATAGCGCACATTTCACACACTGCACGCTACACACACAACCACGCACAGGCACACCGCACATACGTCCTCACACAGGAGCACAACGCAGAACACACACACAACACAGAAACGCGCCACACAACAGTCACTATATACACACCACACCCTTGAGGGCACATAACTGCTCACAATGCACACGGAAAACATTGCACAGACCACGCACTGCGCACACCAGGAGACGTACTAAACAAGCACAACCACACACAGTCAACACGTCTCACACCATGTGCACAACTCGAACAGCCAAACACACACACAGCCTCTCTAACACAACAACACACCGATCACAATCACACTCACAAAACTGACACGGCACATACAAGTCCACACCCCACTGACGAAAACACATGCAACACACATATAACGCACCACACACAGCACACACAAGCGCAAGCATACAATACAGCGCGCACACAGACCCACACGCAGACAGCACGAACCGCAACCCACAAACACACACACAACAAACACATGCACACGGCACGTCCGACCCAGGCCAAATCCACAGCACAACCCAACGCTCAAATTACACAGCCCACCCAACATCTACCCAGTACGTAACGCACAGAAAGCAGATGGACAGCACGCACACAACCCAGAACACAGTACACAACAACACAACAGACAACAGGAAGGCCAGACACATTTCGACCGGAGGCAACACACCAAACACACAACATACACAACCGCCAACAGATAACTCGCCAAAAAAAGGCAGAATACACACTGCGCAAAGAACCACACAACACACACAGCACAACTCACAAGTGCCGACATCACACGTAACACACCACACAGTGAAAAATACGCAGAGCAGTGTGCTCAGCGAGCCGTAAGGATCATACACCACACATGTTACACACAAAATACACACAACACGGACAACAACACAACCCACAGAAAACAAGCGAGACCCACAGATCATAGACATGACAACACAACGCAAAGCACACAGGGACACAGCACACACAGCGTACCACAACAGAGAATACACACCGAATCACAGAAAAACACCACAAATCGCTCACTGCCACATACCAACAACACATACAGCACACTACACACACAACCAACCCAAAAGACACAAAAGAGATCGGTCGGGTGTGTGTAGCCTTCTACTGCAATGTTTACTAAGTTTTCTGTGTCACACAGGAGCAAGTTGCATGCCAGGGGAAATCAGCGCAGTATTCTCTCAGGGAGGGTCTCCTCGGCGCACGGTGGATGGTCTCCCCAGCAGAGTTTGGCGTAAGGCTCTTCTGCAGCAGTTTCTGACACGTCACTGCAGAGGCATCTTCAGGGCATTGCGTTTACTCACCAGGACACTCCGGTTCTGTGCGTCCTCTTCCAGCAGCCCCAGGAAACAAGGACCTCCCGGATGATTCCAAGCCTGCGGAGAAAAGAGCCAAGCACGAAAGGCTTTCTTCGGCGTGCTTGAATGCGGAAGCCTCAGGACTGCCCTTGAGCATTTAGCTTTAGGACCATGGCAAAGGATGGTTTCTCCCTGCAGATCACAAAGAGAGAGCCGGGCTGCACATGGTTCGTTCAGGCTGATAAGATTTCTGGCCCAGAGAAGAGCTCTGTTCTGATGAAAGGATGATCAGCTGAAGGAGTCCCCACAGCATCTTCCCTTAGACTAGTTTTCCTGAACAGCCAGGCTTCCTCAGCAAGGCCTCACGTTAGTGGCCACACAAGCGAGCGTCCGCCACTCAGCAGAAGAGAGCTCTACCCAGCAGACTTCACTCAGGCGCTTTAGAGAGCAGGCACACAGGGCAGACACGGAGAGCACATTGCAAGCTCGGTTTCAGCATCCACTGCAACGACTTCGGTGACTCCTTGAATGGGAAATCCTGCACTGGATTCTTTCACGCACATAAGCTGAATCCAAAGCTGACTTGCCTCCACTGCGGCTAGTTCAAAGCGTCTGGTTCTGCAACTTCCCGTGTGGCTAGTGCTAAGGCCTATTCGAAGCCCACCCACAGGTGGCCTCTGAGACAGAGGGCGTACAGAGAAGACCGCCTTCTACTGCGACGCTTACCGTTTTCCGTATCACATAGGAGCAAATTGCATGCAAGGCGAAAGCAGCCTAGTATTCTCGCAGGGAGGGTCTCCTCAGGGCACGGTGGGTCGTTTCCCTGGCAAAGCCTGGCATAAGGCTCTCCTGCAGCAGTTTCTGACACTTTACTACAAAGGCGTCGGCGGGGCATTGCCGAAAAGAAGGGATGAGGTGGCTCTTTGCGTCCCCTTCCGTCGCCCTCAGGAAACAAGGCCCTCCTGGAGGGTTACAAACCTGTGGAGAAAACGGACAGGCACGAGAGGCTGTCTTCTGTGCACTTGCATGCAGAAGTCTCTCCACACACGAAACAGCCCATCACACAAAACATCAACACCCCCCCCCCACACACACACACCGAGAACATAACTGCACACAATACACATGAACCACAGTTCTCAGAGGGAACACAACACACCAAGCGAGGCACACCTGACCCAGCTTGACCGCACGCGGTACGCACATCGCAAAAATACACTCATTACTCAAAGAGCCAACCACACACACAACCTGTCAAACACGACCACACACAAATCACCGTCACACATGTAACACACACCACACACACCACACATACAAACCCACATGCAAAACACCCACAAACCACGACAAAAAGAACACCGAGCTCATGCAACACACATTTCACACGCTACACACATCGCCCCAAACACACATAAAACATACAGCACACAGAGCCTCGCAGGATGCACAATGCCAAACACACAACTTGTGCACAGAGGGATCAGTCATAACACACGCTATCTCACTCAACTTGCAAAACACACAGACCACACGACACAAACGCAAATCACAGAACAACACATCACACAACACACACAGAAATTAATATCACAACTCATAACACACGCAACACCCCTGCATTAACAATGCGACACACACAGAGCAACGCAACCACCGCACGCCGCACACGAAGCCGCACACAGCACGCACTCAAGGAACAACCACAACACACACAAGAAAACGCCCACAAACAACATACATAGAGAACACACGGAACCTCTCCACACGCACACAGCACAACATAGGAAACAACATACACCACAAGCGTCACAGGACATAAAAAGCACACAATTCACACAAATCACAGGTCAGTGAGTACACACCACACACACAATGAGGCACACTAACAAGCACAAGCACGCACGGACAGCACGTCTCAACCAAACCCGCACACAACCCCTCAAACACGGCCAAACACAAAACCCAATCACACATGCAAAACAGGCACACCACACACAAAACCACACGCAAAACACACCACCAACAGAAACCCCCATAGCGCACATGTCACACGCTACACACCACACACGCAACCACACACAGACACCCCACACTCATATCCATGCACGGGCTGCACTACGCACAGCGCACACACACAGAACCCAGAATGTATCAACGCAAGTCACAAGACACACACCGGACACATCAAAGCACGTAATTGCTCACAACACACGTTGAACCACATCTCACAGAGCACACACAATGAGGCACACAAAACAAGCACAGCCACACAGACAACCAATCTCACGTCACACACGTAACACACACACACAACCACTCAAACACAACCACACCTAAACCACAATCACAAACACAAAACACACACAGCCCTCACACATGCAAAGGCCAAACACATAACCAGCAAAGGAGACAGCGCACATGTCACACACTGCACCCTACACACACAACCACATAGAGAGACACACCACCCAGATATCCTCACCCAAGAGCGCCAAACGGAACACACACACAACACAGAAACATGCGACGCAACAGTCACAAGACACGCACCAAACCCATCAAGGCACACAACTGCTCACGATACGCATGGAATTCATTGCCCAGACGACATACTGCACCCACCATGAGACATACTAAACAAGCACAACCCCACACAGTCAACACATCTCACATCATGCGCATAACACAGGCAGCCAAACATAACCTCAACCACTCAAACACGACCGCACACACAAATCACCATCACACACGCAGAACACACACACAGCACTCACAAACCCATAGGCAAAACACACATAACCAACAAAGAAGACAAATAGCGCACATTTCACACACTGCACGCTACACACACAACCACGCACAGGCACACCGCACATACGTCCTCACACAGGAGCACAACGCAGAACACACACACAACACAGAAACGCGCCACACAACAGTCACTATATACACACCACACCCTTGAGGGCACATAACTGCTCACAATGCACACGGAAAACATTGCACAGACCACGCACTGCGCACACCAGGAGACGTACTAAACAAGCACAACCACACACAGTCAACACGTCTCACACCATGTGCACAACTCGAACAGCCAAACACACACACAGCCTCTCTAACACAACAACACACCGATCACAATCACACTCACAAAACTGACACGGCACATACAAGTCCACACCCCACTGACGAAAACACATGCAACACACATATAACGCACCACACACAGCACACACAAGCGCAAGCATACAATACAGCGCGCACACAGACCCACACGCAGACAGCACGAACCGCAACCCACAAACACACACACAACAAACACATGCACACGGCACGTCCGACCCAGGCCAAATCCACAGCACAACCCAACGCTCAAATTACACAGCCCACCCAACATCTACCCAGTACGTAACGCACAGAAAGCAGATGGACAGCACGCACACAACCCAGAACACAGTACACAACAACACAACAGACAACAGGAAGGCCAGACACATTTCGACCGGAGGCAACACACCAAACACACAACATACACAACCGCCAACAGATAACTCGCCAAAAAAAGGCAGAATACACACTGCGCAAAGAACCACACAACACACACAGCACAACTCACAAGTGCCGACATCACACGTAACACACCACACAGTGAAAAATACGCAGAGCAGTGTGCTCAGCGAGCCGTAAGGATCATACACCACACATGTTACACACAAAATACACACAACACGGACAACAACACAACCCACAGAAAACAAGCGAGACCCACAGATCATAGACATGACAACACAACGCAAAGCACACAGGGACACAGCACACACAGCGTACCACAACAGAGAATACACACCGAATCACAGAAAAACACCACAAATCGCTCACTGCCACATACCAACAACACATACAGCACACTACACACACAACCAACCCAAAAGACACAAAAGAGATCGGTCGGGTGTGTGTAGCCTTCTACTGCAATGTTTACTAAGTTTTCTGTGTCACACAGGAGCAAGTTGCATGCCAGGGGAAATCAGCGCAGTATTCTCTCAGGGAGGGTCTCCTCGGCGCACGGTGGATGGTCTCCCCAGCAGAGTTTGGCGTAAGGCTCTTCTGCAGCAGTTTCTGACACGTCACTGCAGAGGCATCTTCAGGGCATTGCGTTTACTCACCAGGACACTCCGGTTCTGTGCGTCCTCTTCCAGCAGCCCCAGGAAACAAGGACCTCCCGGATGATTCCAAGCCTGCGGAGAAAAGAGCCAAGCACGAAAGGCTTTCTTCGGCGTGCTTGAATGCGGAAGCCTCAGGACTGCCCTTGAGCATTTAGCTTTAGGACCATGGCAAAGGATGGTTTCTCCCTGCAGATCACAAAGAGAGAGCCGGGCTGCACATGGTTCGTTCAGGCTGATAAGATTTCTGGCCCAGAGAAGAGCTCTGTTCTGATGAAAGGATGATCAGCTGAAGGAGTCCCCACAGCATCTTCCCTTAGACTAGTTTTCCTGAACAGCCAGGCTTCCTCAGCAAGGCCTCACGTTAGTGGCCACACAAGCGAGCGTCCGCCACTCAGCAGAAGAGAGCTCTGCCCAGCAGACTTCACTCAGGCGCTTTAGAGAGCAGGCACACAGGGCAGACACGGAGAGCACATTGCAAGCTCGGTTTCAGCATCCACTGCAACGACTTCGGTGACTCCTTGAATGGGAAATCCTGCACTGGATTCTTTCACGCACATAAGCTGAATCCAAAGCTGACTTGCCTCCACTGCGGCTAGTTCAAAGCGTCTGGTTCTGCAACTTCCCGTGTGGCTAGTGCTAAGGCCTATTCGAAGCCCACCCACAGGTGGCCTCTGAGACAGAGGGCGTACAGAGAAGACCGCCTTCTACTGCGACGCTTACCGTTTTCCGTATCACATAGGAGCAAATTGCATGCAAGGCGAAAGCAGCCTAGTATTCTCGCAGGGAGGGTCTCCTCAGGGCACGGTGGGTCGTTTCCCCGGCAAAGCCTGGCATAAGGCTCTCCTGCAGCAGTTTCTGACACTTTACTACAAAGGCGTCGGCGGGGCATTGCCGAAAAGAAGGGATGAGGTGGCTCTTTGCGTCCCCTTCCGTCGCCCTCAGGAAACAAGGCCCTCCTGGAGGGTTACAAACCTGTGGAGAAAACGGACAGGCACGAGAGGCTGTCTTCTGTGCACTTGCATGCAGAAGTCTCTCCACACACGAAACAGCCCATCACACAAAACATCAACACCCCCCCCCCCACACACACACCGAGAACATAACTGCACACAATACACATGAACCACAGTTCTCAGAGGGAACACAACACACCAAGCGAGGCACACCTGACCCAGCTTGACCGCACGCGGTACGCACATCGCAAAAATACACTCATTACTCAAAGAGCCAACCACACACACAACCTGTCAAACACGACCACACACAAATCACCGTCACACATGTAACACACACCACACACACCACACATACAAACCCACATGCAAAACACCCACAAACCACGACAAAAAGAACACCGAGCTCATGCAACACACATTTCACACGCTACACACATCGCCCCAAACACACATAAAACATACAGCACACAGAGCCTCGCAGGATGCACAATGCCAAACACACAACTTGTGCACAGAGGGATCAGTCATAACACACGCTATCTCACTCAACTTGCAAAACACACAGACCACACGACACAAACGCAAATCACAGAACAACACATCACACAACACACACAGAAATTAATATCACAACTCATAACACACGCAACACCCCTGCATTAACAATGCGACACACACAGAGCAACGCAACCACCGCACGCCGCACACGAAGCCGCACACAGCACGCACTCAAGGAACAACCACAACACACACAAGAAAACGCCCACAAACAACATACATAGAGAACACACGGAACCTCTCCACACGCACACAGCACAACATAGGAAACAACATACACCACAAGCGTCACAGGACATAAAAAGCACACAATTCACACAAATCACAGGTCAGTGAGTACACACCACACACACAATGAGGCACACTAACAAGCACAAGCACGCACGGACAGCACGTCTCAACCAAACCCGCACACAACCCCTCAAACACGGCCAAACACAAAACCCAATCACACATGCAAAACAGGCACACCACACACAAAACCACACGCAAAACACACCACCAACAGAAACCCCCATAGCGCACATGTCACACGCTACACACCACACACGCAACCACACACAGACACCCCACACTCATATCCATGCACGGGCTGCACTACGCACAGCGCACACACACAGAACCCAGAATGTATCAACGCAAGTCACAAGACACACACCGGACACATCAAAGCACGTAATTGCTCACAACACACGTTGAACCACATCTCACAGAGCACACACAATGAGGCACACAAAACAAGCACAGCCACACAGACAACCAATCTCACGTCACACACGTAACACACACACACAACCACTCAAACACAACCACACCTAAACCACAATCACAAACACAAAACACACACAGCCCTCACACATGCAAAGGCCAAACACATAACCAGCAAAGGAGACAGCGCACATGTCACACACTGCACCCTACACACACAACCACATAGAGAGACACACCACCCAGATATCCTCACCCAAGAGCGCCAAACGGAACACACACACAACACAGAAACATGCGACGCAACAGTCACAAGACACGCACCAAACCCATCAAGGCACACAACTGCTCACGATACGCATGGAATTCATTGCCCAGACGACATACTGCACCCACCATGAGACATACTAAACAAGCACAACCCCACACAGTCAACACATCTCACATCATGCGCATAACACAGGCAGCCAAACATAACCTCAACCACTCAAACACGACCGCACACACAAATCACCATCACACACGCAGAACACACACACAGCACTCACAAACCCATAGGCAAAACACACATAACCAACAAAGAAGACAAATAGCGCACATTTCACACACTGCACGCTACACACACAACCACGCACAGGCACACCGCACATACGTCCTCACACAGGAGCACAACGCAGAACACACACACAACACAGAAACGCGCCACACAACAGTCACTATATACACACCACACCCTTGAGGGCACATAACTGCTCACAATGCACACGGAAAACATTGCACAGACCACGCACTGCGCACACCAGGAGACGTACTAAACAAGCACAACCACACACAGTCAACACGTCTCACACCATGTGCACAACTCGAACAGCCAAACACACACACAGCCTCTCTAACACAACAACACACCGATCACAATCACACTCACAAAACTGACACGGCACATACAAGTCCACACCCCACTGACGAAAACACATGCAACACACATATAACGCACCACACACAGCACACACAAGCGCAAGCATACAATACAGCGCGCACACAGACCCACACGCAGACAGCACGAACCGCAACCCACAAACACACACACAACAAACACATGCACACGGCACGTCCGACCCAGGCCAAATCCACAGCACAACCCAACGCTCAAATTACACAGCCCACCCAACATCTACCCAGTACGTAACGCACAGAAAGCAGATGGACAGCACGCACACAACCCAGAACACAGTACACAACAACACAACAGACAACAGGAAGGCCAGACACATTTCGACCGGAGGCAACACACCAAACACACAACATACACAACCGCCAACAGATAACTCGCCAAAAAAAGGCAGAATACACACTGCGCAAAGAACCACACAACACACACAGCACAACTCACAAGTGCCGACATCACACGTAACACACCACACAGTGAAAAATACGCAGAGCAGTGTGCTCAGCGAGCCGTAAGGATCATACACCACACATGTTACACACAAAATACACACAACACGGACAACAACACAACCCACAGAAAACAAGCGAGACCCACAGATCATAGACATGACAACACAACGCAAAGCACACAGGGACACAGCACACACAGCGTACCACAACAGAGAATACACACCGAATCACAGAAAAACACCACAAATCGCTCACTGCCACATACCAACAACACATACAGCACACTACACACACAACCAACCCAAAAGACACAAAAGAGATCGGTCGGGTGTGTGTAGCCTTCTACTGCAATGTTTACTAAGTTTTCTGTGTCACACAGGAGCAAGTTGCATGCCAGGGGAAATCAGCGCAGTATTCTCTCAGGGAGGGTCTCCTCGGCGCACGGTGGATGGTCTCCCCAGCAGAGTTTGGCGTAAGGCTCTTCTGCAGCAGTTTCTGACATGTCACTGCAGAGGCATCTTCAGGGCATTGCGTTTACTCACCAGGACACTCCGGTTCTGTGCGTCCTCTTCCAGCAGCCCCAGGAAACAAGGACCTCCCGGATGATTCCAAGCCTGCGGAGAAAAGAGCCAAGCACGAAAGGCTTTCTTCGGCGTGCTTGAATGCGGAAGCCTCAGGACTGCCCTTGAGCATTTAGCTTTAGGACCATGGCAAAGGATGGTTTCTCCCTGCAGATCACAAAGAGAGAGCCGGGCTGCACATGGTTCGTTCAGGCTGATAAGATTTCTGGCCCAGAGAAGAGCTCTGTTCTGATGAAAGGATGATCAGCTGAAGGAGTCCCCACAGCATCTTCCCTTAGACTAGTTTTCCTGAACAGCCAGGCTTCCTCAGCAAGGCCTCACGTTAGTGGCCACACAAGCGAGCGTCCGCCACTCAGCAGAAGAGAGCTCTGCCCAGCAGACTTCACTCAGGCGCTTTAGAGAGCAGGCACACAGGGCAGACACGGAGAGCACATTGCAAGCTCGGTTTCAGCATCCACTGCAACGACTTCGGTGACTCCTTGAATGGGAAATCCTGCACTGGATTCTTTCACGCACATAAGCTGAATCCAAAGCTGACTTGCCTCCACTGCGGCTAGTTCAAAGCGTCTGGTTCTGCAACTTCCCGTGTGGCTAGTGCTAAGGCCTATTCGAAGCCCACCCACAGGTGGCCTCTGAGACAGAGGGCGTACAGAGAAGACCGCCTTCTACTGCGACGCTTACCGTTTTCCGTATCACATAGGAGCAAATTGCATGCAAGGCGAAAGCAGCCTAGTATTCTCGCAGGGAGGGTCTCCTCAGGGCACGGTGGGTCGTTTCCCCGGCAAAGCCTGGCATAAGGCTCTCCTGCAGCAGTTTCTGACACTTTACTACAAAGGCGTCGGCGGGGCATTGCCGAAAAGAAGGGATGAGGTGGCTCTTTGCGTCCCCTTCCGTCGCCCTCAGGAAACAAGGCCCTCCTGGAGGGTTACAAACCTGTGGAGAAAACGGACAGGCACGAGAGGCTGTCTTCTGTGCACTTGCATGCAGAAGTCTCTCCACACACGAAACAGCCCATCACACAAAACATCAACACCCCCCCCCCCACACACACACCGAGAACATAACTGCACACAATACACATGAACCACAGTTCTCAGAGGGAACACAACACACCAAGCGAGGCACACCTGACCCAGCTTGACCGCACGCGGTACGCACATCGCAAAAATACACTCATTACTCAAAGAGCCAACCACACACACAACCTGTCAAACACGACCACACACAAATCACCGTCACACATGTAACACACACCACACACACCACACATACAAACCCACATGCAAAACACCCACAAACCACGACAAAAAGAACACCGAGCTCATGCAACACACATTTCACACGCTACACACATCGCCCCAAACACACATAAAACATACAGCACACAGAGCCTCGCAGGATGCACAATGCCAAACACACAACTTGTGCACAGAGGGATCAGTCATAACACACGCTATCTCACTCAACTTGCAAAACACACAGACCACACGACACAAACGCAAATCACAGAACAACACATCACACAACACACACAGAAATTAATATCACAACTCATAACACACGCAACACCCCTGCATTAACAATGCGACACACACAGAGCAACGCAACCACCGCACGCCGCACACGAAGCCGCACACAGCACGCACTCAAGGAACAACCACAACACACACAAGAAAACGCCCACAAACAACATACATAGAGAACACACGGAACCTCTCCACACGCACACAGCACAACATAGGAAACAACATACACCACAAGCGTCACAGGACATAAAAAGCACACAATTCACACAAATCACAGGTCAGTGAGTACACACCACACACACAATGAGGCACACTAACAAGCACAAGCACGCACGGACAGCACGTCTCAACCAAACCCGCACACAACCCCTCAAACACGGCCAAACACAAAACCCAATCACACATGCAAAACAGGCACACCACACACAAAACCACACGCAAAACACACCACCAACAGAAACCCCCATAGCGCACATGTCACACGCTACACACCACACACGCAACCACACACAGACACCCCACACTCATATCCATGCACGGGCTGCACTACGCACAGCGCACACACACAGAACCCAGAATGTATCAACGCAAGTCACAAGACACACACCGGACACATCAAAGCACGTAATTGCTCACAACACACGTTGAACCACATCTCACAGAGCACACACAATGAGGCACACAAAACAAGCACAGCCACACAGACAACCAATCTCACGTCACACACGTAACACACACACACAACCACTCAAACACAACCACACCTAAACCACAATCACAAACACAAAACACACACAGCCCTCACACATGCAAAGGCCAAACACATAACCAGCAAAGGAGACAGCGCACATGTCACACACTGCACCCTACACACACAACCACATAGAGAGACACACCACCCAGATATCCTCACCCAAGAGCGCCAAACGGAACACACACACAACACAGAAACATGCGACGCAACAGTCACAAGACACGCACCAAACCCATCAAGGCACACAACTGCTCACGATACGCATGGAATTCATTGCCCAGACGACATACTGCACCCACCATGAGACATACTAAACAAGCACAACCCCACACAGTCAACACATCTCACATCATGCGCATAACACAGGCAGCCAAACATAACCTCAACCACTCAAACACGACCGCACACACAAATCACCATCACACACGCAGAACACACACACAGCACTCACAAACCCATAGGCAAAACACACATAACCAACAAAGAAGACAAATAGCGCACATTTCACACACTGCACGCTACACACACAACCACGCACAGGCACACCGCACATACGTCCTCACACAGGAGCACAACGCAGAACACACACACAACACAGAAACGCGCCACACAACAGTCACTATATACACACCACACCCTTGAGGGCACATAACTGCTCACAATGCACACGGAAAACATTGCACAGACCACGCACTGCGCACACCAGGAGACGTACTAAACAAGCACAACCACACACAGTCAACACGTCTCACACCATGTGCACAACTCGAACAGCCAAACACACACACAGCCTCTCTAACACAACAACACACCGATCACAATCACACTCACAAAACTGACACGGCACATACAAGTCCACACCCCACTGACGAAAACACATGCAACACACATATAACGCACCACACACAGCACACACAAGCGCAAGCATACAATACAGCGCGCACACAGACCCACACGCAGACAGCACGAACCGCAACCCACAAACACACACACAACAAACACATGCACACGGCACGTCCGACCCAGGCCAAATCCACAGCACAACCCAACGCTCAAATTACACAGCCCACCCAACATCTACCCAGTACGTAACGCACAGAAAGCAGATGGACAGCACGCACACAACCCAGAACACAGTACACAACAACACAACAGACAACAGGAAGGCCAGACACATTTCGACCGGAGGCAACACACCAAACACACAACATACACAACCGCCAACAGATAACTCGCCAAAAAAAGGCAGAATACACACTGCGCAAAGAACCACACAACACACACAGCACAACTCACAAGTGCCGACATCACACGTAACACACCACACAGTGAAAAATACGCAGAGCAGTGTGCTCAGCGAGCCGTAAGGATCATACACCACACATGTTACACACAAAATACACACAACACGGACAACAACACAACCCACAGAAAACAAGCGAGACCCACAGATCATAGACATGACAACACAACGCAAAGCACACAGGGACACAGCACACACAGCGTACCACAACAGAGAATACACACCGAATCACAGAAAAACACCACAAATCGCTCACTGCCACATACCAACAACACATACAGCACACTACACACACAACCAACCCAAAAGACACAAAAGAGATCGGTCGGGTGTGTGTAGCCTTCTACTGCAATGTTTACTAAGTTTTCTGTGTCACACAGGAGCAAGTTGCATGCCAGGGGAAATCAGCGCAGTATTCTCTCAGGGAGGGTCTCCTCGGCGCACGGTGGATGGTCTCCCCAGCAGAGTTTGGCGTAAGGCTCTTCTGCAGCAGTTTCTGACACGTCACTGCAGAGGCATCTTCAGGGCATTGCGTTTACTCACCAGGACACTCCGGTTCTGTGCGTCCTCTTCCAGCAGCCCCAGGAAACAAGGACCTCCCGGATGATTCCAAGCCTGCGGAGAAAAGAGCCAAGCACGAAAGGCTTTCTTCGGCGTGCTTGAATGCGGAAGCCTCAGGACTGCCCTTGAGCATTTAGCTTTAGGACCATGGCAAAGGATGGTTTCTCCCTGCAGATCACAAAGAGAGAGCCGGGCTGCACATGGTTCGTTCAGGCTGATAAGATTTCTGGCCCAGAGAAGAGCTCTGTTCTGATGAAAGGATGATCAGCTGAAGGAGTCCCCACAGCATCTTCCCTTAGACTAGTTTTCCTGAACAGCCAGGCTTCCTCAGCAAGGCCTCACGTTAGTGGCCACACAAGCGAGCGTCCGCCACTCAGCAGAAGAGAGCTCTGCCCAGCAGACTTCACTCAGGCGCTTTAGAGAGCAGGCACACAGGGCAGACACGGAGAGCACATTGCAAGCTCGGTTTCAGCATCCACTGCAACGACTTCGGTGACTCCTTGAATGGGAAATCCTGCACTGGATTCTTTCACGCACATAAGCTGAATCCAAAGCTGACTTGCCTCCACTGCGGCTAGTTCAAAGCGTCTGGTTCTGCAACTTCCCGTGTGGCTAGTGCTAAGGCCTATTCGAAGCCCACCCACAGGTGGCCTCTGAGACAGAGGGCGTACAGAGAAGACCGCCTTCTACTGCGACGCTTACCGTTTTCCGTATCACATAGGAGCAAATTGCATGCAAGGCGAAAGCAGCCTAGTATTCTCGCAGGGAGGGTCTCCTCAGGGCACGGTGGGTCGTTTCCCCGGCAAAGCCTGGCATAAGGCTCTCCTGCAGCAGTTTCTGACACTTTACTACAAAGGCGTCGGCGGGGCATTGCCGAAAAGAAGGGATGAGGTGGCTCTTTGCGTCCCCTTCCGTCGCCCTCAGGAAACAAGGCCCTCCTGGAGGGTTACAAACCTGTGGAGAAAACGGACAGGCACGAGAGGCTGTCTTCTGTGCACTTGCATGCAGAAGTCTCTCCACACACGAAACAGCCCATCACACAAAACATCAACACCCCCCCCCCACACACACACACCGAGAACATAACTGCACACAATACACATGAACCACAGTTCTCAGAGGGAACACAACACACCAAGCGAGGCACACCTGACCCAGCTTGACCGCACGCGGTACGCACATCGCAAAAATACACTCATTACTCAAAGAGCCAACCACACACACAACCTGTCAAACACGACCACACACAAATCACCGTCACACATGTAACACACACCACACACACCACACATACAAACCCACATGCAAAACACCCACAAACCACGACAAAAAGAACACCGAGCTCATGCAACACACATTTCACACGCTACACACATCGCCCCAAACACACATAAAACATACAGCACACAGAGCCTCGCAGGATGCACAATGCCAAACACACAACTTGTGCACAGAGGGATCAGTCATAACACACGCTATCTCACTCAACTTGCAAAACACACAGACCACACGACACAAACGCAAATCACAGAACAACACATCACACAACACACACAGAAATTAATATCACAACTCATAACACACGCAACACCCCTGCATTAACAATGCGACACACACAGAGCAACGCAACCACCGCACGCCGCACACGAAGCCGCACACAGCACGCACTCAAGGAACAACCACAACACACACAAGAAAACGCCCACAAACAACATACATAGAGAACACACGGAACCTCTCCACACGCACACAGCACAACATAGGAAACAACATACACCACAAGCGTCACAGGACATAAAAAGCACACAATTCACACAAATCACAGGTCAGTGAGTACACACCACACACACAATGAGGCACACTAACAAGCACAAGCACGCACGGACAGCACGTCTCAACCAAACCCGCACACAACCCCTCAAACACGGCCAAACACAAAACCCAATCACACATGCAAAACAGGCACACCACACACAAAACCACACGCAAAACACACCACCAACAGAAACCCCCATAGCGCACATGTCACACGCTACACACCACACACGCAACCACACACAGACACCCCACACTCATATCCATGCACGGGCTGCACTACGCACAGCGCACACACACAGAACCCAGAATGTATCAACGCAAGTCACAAGACACACACCGGACACATCAAAGCACGTAATTGCTCACAACACACGTTGAACCACATCTCACAGAGCACACACAATGAGGCACACAAAACAAGCACAGCCACACAGACAACCAATCTCACGTCACACACGTAACACACACACACAACCACTCAAACACAACCACACCTAAACCACAATCACAAACACAAAACACACACAGCCCTCACACATGCAAAGGCCAAACACATAACCAGCAAAGGAGACAGCGCACATGTCACACACTGCACCCTACACACACAACCACATAGAGAGACACACCACCCAGATATCCTCACCCAAGAGCGCCAAACGGAACACACACACAACACAGAAACATGCGACGCAACAGTCACAAGACACGCACCAAACCCATCAAGGCACACAACTGCTCACGATACGCATGGAATTCATTGCCCAGACGACATACTGCACCCACCATGAGACATACTAAACAAGCACAACCCCACACAGTCAACACATCTCACATCATGCGCATAACACAGGCAGCCAAACATAACCTCAACCACTCAAACACGACCGCACACACAAATCACCATCACACACGCAGAACACACACACAGCACTCACAAACCCATAGGCAAAACACACATAACCAACAAAGAAGACAAATAGCGCACATTTCACACACTGCACGCTACACACACAACCACGCACAGGCACACCGCACATACGTCCTCACACAGGAGCACAACGCAGAACACACACACAACACAGAAACGCGCCACACAACAGTCACTATATACACACCACACCCTTGAGGGCACATAACTGCTCACAATGCACACGGAAAACATTGCACAGACCACGCACTGCGCACACCAGGAGACGTACTAAACAAGCACAACCACACACAGTCAACACGTCTCACACCATGTGCACAACTCGAACAGCCAAACACACACACAGCCTCTCTAACACAACAACACACCGATCACAATCACACTCACAAAACTGACACGGCACATACAAGTCCACACCCCACTGACGAAAACACATGCAACACACATATAACGCACCACACACAGCACACACAAGCGCAAGCATACAATACAGCGCGCACACAGACCCACACGCAGACAGCACGAACCGCAACCCACAAACACACACACAACAAACACATGCACACGGCACGTCCGACCCAGGCCAAATCCACAGCACAACCCAACGCTCAAATTACACAGCCCACCCAACATCTACCCAGTACGTAACGCACAGAAAGCAGATGGACAGCACGCACACAACCCAGAACACAGTACACAACAACACAACAGACAACAGGAAGGCCAGACACATTTCGACCGGAGGCAACACACCAAACACACAACATACACAACCGCCAACAGATAACTCGCCAAAAAAAGGCAGAATACACACTGCGCAAAGAACCACACAACACACACAGCACAACTCACAAGTGCCGACATCACACGTAACACACCACACAGTGAAAAATACGCAGAGCAGTGTGCTCAGCGAGCCGTAAGGATCATACACCACACATGTTACACACAAAATACACACAACACGGACAACAACACAACCCACAGAAAACAAGCGAGACCCACAGATCATAGACATGACAACACAACGCAAAGCACACAGGGACACAGCACACACAGCGTACCACAACAGAGAATACACACCGAATCACAGAAAAACACCACAAATCGCTCACTGCCACATACCAACAACACATACAGCACACTACACACACAACCAACCCAAAAGACACAAAAGAGATCGGTCGGGTGTGTGTAGCCTTCTACTGCAATGTTTACTAAGTTTTCTGTGTCACACAGGAGCAAGTTGCATGCCAGGGGAAATCAGCGCAGTATTCTCTCAGGGAGGGTCTCCTCGGCGCACGGTGGATGGTCTCCCCAGCAGAGTTTGGCGTAAGGCTCTTCTGCAGCAGTTTCTGACACGTCACTGCAGAGGCATCTTCAGGGCATTGCGTTTACTCACCAGGACACTCCGGTTCTGTGCGTCCTCTTCCAGCAGCCCCAGGAAACAAGGACCTCCCGGATGATTCCAAGCCTGCGGAGAAAAGAGCCAAGCACGAAAGGCTTTCTTCGGCGTGCTTGAATGCGGAAGCCTCAGGACTGCCCTTGAGCATTTAGCTTTAGGACCATGGCAAAGGATGGTTTCTCCCTGCAGATCACAAAGAGAGAGCCGGGCTGCACATGGTTCGTTCAGGCTGATAAGATTTCTGGCCCAGAGAAGAGCTCTGTTCTGATGAAAGGATGATCAGCTGAAGGAGTCCCCACAGCATCTTCCCTTAGACTAGTTTTCCTGAACAGCCAGGCTTCCTCAGCAAGGCCTCACGTTAGTGGCCACACAAGCGAGCGTCCGCCACTCAGCAGAAGAGAGCTCTGCCCAGCAGACTTCACTCAGGCGCTTTAGAGAGCAGGCACACAGGGCAGACACGGAGAGCACATTGCAAGCTCGGTTTCAGCATCCACTGCAACGACTTCGGTGACTCCTTGAATGGGAAATCCTGCACTGGATTCTTTCACGCACATAAGCTGAATCCAAAGCTGACTTGCCTCCACTGCGGCTAGTTCAAAGCGTCTGGTTCTGCAACTTCCCGTGTGGCTAGTGCTAAGGCCTATTCGAAGCCCACCCACAGGTGGCCTCTGAGACAGAGGGCGTACAGAGAAGACCGCCTTCTACTGCGACGCTTACCGTTTTCCGTATCACATAGGAGCAAATTGCATGCAAGGCGAAAGCAGCCTAGTATTCTCGCAGGGAGGGTCTCCTCAGGGCACGGTGGGTCGTTTCCCCGGCAAAGCCTGGCATAAGGCTCTCCTGCAGCAGTTTCTGACACTTTACTACAAAGGCGTCGGCGGGGCATTGCCGAAAAGAAGGGATGAGGTGGCTCTTTGCGTCCCCTTCCGTCGCCCTCAGGAAACAAGGCCCTCCTGGAGGGTTACAAACCTGTGGAGAAAACGGACAGGCACGAGAGGCTGTCTTCTGTGCACTTGCATGCAGAAGTCTCTCCACACACGAAACAGCCCATCACACAAAACATCAACACCCCCCCCCCACACACACACACCGAGAACATAACTGCACACAATACACATGAACCACAGTTCTCAGAGGGAACACAACACACCAAGCGAGGCACACCTGACCCAGCTTGACCGCACGCGGTACGCACATCGCAAAAATACACTCATTACTCAAAGAGCCAACCACACACACAACCTGTCAAACACGACCACACACAAATCACCGTCACACATGTAACACACACCACACACACCACACATACAAACCCACATGCAAAACACCCACAAACCACGACAAAAAGAACACCGAGCTCATGCAACACACATTTCACACGCTACACACATCGCCCCAAACACACATAAAACATACAGCACACAGAGCCTCGCAGGATGCACAATGCCAAACACACAACTTGTGCACAGAGGGATCAGTCATAACACACGCTATCTCACTCAACTTGCAAAACACACAGACCACACGACACAAACGCAAATCACAGAACAACACATCACACAACACACACAGAAATTAATATCACAACTCATAACACACGCAACACCCCTGCATTAACAATGCGACACACACAGAGCAACGCAACCACCGCACGCCGCACACGAAGCCGCACACAGCACGCACTCAAGGAACAACCACAACACACACAAGAAAACGCCCACAAACAACATACATAGAGAACACACGGAACCTCTCCACACGCACACAGCACAACATAGGAAACAACATACACCACAAGCGTCACAGGACATAAAAAGCACACAATTCACACAAATCACAGGTCAGTGAGTACACACCACACACACAATGAGGCACACTAACAAGCACAAGCACGCACGGACAGCACGTCTCAACCAAACCCGCACACAACCCCTCAAACACGGCCAAACACAAAACCCAATCACACATGCAAAACAGGCACACCACACACAAAACCACACGCAAAACACACCACCAACAGAAACCCCCATAGCGCACATGTCACACGCTACACACCACACACGCAACCACACACAGACACCCCACACTCATATCCATGCACGGGCTGCACTACGCACAGCGCACACACACAGAACCCAGAATGTATCAACGCAAGTCACAAGACACACACCGGACACATCAAAGCACGTAATTGCTCACAACACACGTTGAACCACATCTCACAGAGCACACACAATGAGGCACACAAAACAAGCACAGCCACACAGACAACCAATCTCACGTCACACACGTAACACACACACACAACCACTCAAACACAACCACACCTAAACCACAATCACAAACACAAAACACACACAGCCCTCACACATGCAAAGGCCAAACACATAACCAGCAAAGGAGACAGCGCACATGTCACACACTGCACCCTACACACACAACCACATAGAGAGACACACCACCCAGATATCCTCACCCAAGAGCGCCAAACGGAACACACACACAACACAGAAACATGCGACGCAACAGTCACAAGACACGCACCAAACCCATCAAGGCACACAACTGCTCACGATACGCATGGAATTCATTGCCCAGACGACATACTGCACCCACCATGAGACATACTAAACAAGCACAACCCCACACAGTCAACACATCTCACATCATGCGCATAACACAGGCAGCCAAACATAACCTCAACCACTCAAACACGACCGCACACACAAATCACCATCACACACGCAGAACACACACACAGCACTCACAAACCCATAGGCAAAACACACATAACCAACAAAGAAGACAAATAGCGCACATTTCACACACTGCACGCTACACACACAACCACGCACAGGCACACCGCACATACGTCCTCACACAGGAGCACAACGCAGAACACACACACAACACAGAAACGCGCCACACAACAGTCACTATATACACACCACACCCTTGAGGGCACATAACTGCTCACAATGCACACGGAAAACATTGCACAGACCACGCACTGCACACACCAGGAGACGTACTAAACAAGCACAACCACACACAGTCAACACGTCTCACACCATGTGCACAACTCGAACAGCCAAACACACACACAGCCTCTCTAACACAACAACACACCGATCACAATCACACTCACAAAACTGACACGGCACATACAAGTCCACACCCCACTGACGAAAACACATGCAACACACATATAACGCACCACACACAGCACACACAAGCGCAAGCATACAATACAGCGCGCACACAGACCCACACGCAGACAGCACGAACCGCAACCCACAAACACACACACAACAAACACATGCACACGGCACGTCCGACCCAGGCCAAATCCACAGCACAACCCAACGCTCAAATTACACAGCCCACCCAACATCTACCCAGTACGTAACGCACAGAAAGCAGATGGACAGCACGCACACAACCCAGAACACAGTACACAACAACACAACAGACAACAGGAAGGCCAGACACATTTCGACCGGAGGCAACACACCAAACACACAACATACACAACCGCCAACAGATAACTCGCCAAAAAAAGGCAGAATACACACTGCGCAAAGAACCACACAACACACACAGCACAACTCACAAGTGCCGACATCACACGTAACACACCACACAGTGAAAAATACGCAGAGCAGTGTGCTCAGCGAGCCGTAAGGATCATACACCACACATGTTACACACAAAATACACACAACACGGACAACAACACAACCCACAGAAAACAAGCGAGACCCACAGATCATAGACATGACAACACAACGCAAAGCACACAGGGACACAGCACACACAGCGTACCACAACAGAGAATACACACCGAATCACAGAAAAACACCACAAATCGCTCACTGCCACATACCAACAACACATACAGCACACTACACACACAACCAACCCAAAAGACACAAAAGAGATCGGTCGGGTGTGTGTAGCCTTCTACTGCAATGTTTACTAAGTTTTCTGTGTCACACAGGAGCAAGTTGCATGCCAGGGGAAATCAGCGCAGTATTCTCTCAGGGAGGGTCTCCTCGGCGCACGGTGGATGGTCTCCCCAGCAGAGTTTGGCGTAAGGCTCTTCTGCAGCAGTTTCTGACACGTCACTGCAGAGGCATCTTCAGGGCATTGCGTTTACTCACCAGGACACTCCGGTTCTGTGCGTCCTCTTCCAGCAGCCCCAGGAAACAAGGACCTCCCGGATGATTCCAAGCCTGCGGAGAAAAGAGCCAAGCACGAAAGGCTTTCTTCGGCGTGCTTGAATGCGGAAGCCTCAGGACTGCCCTTGAGCATTTAGCTTTAGGACCATGGCAAAGGATGGTTTCTCCCTGCAGATCACAAAGAGAGAGCCGGGCTGCACATGGTTCGTTCAGGCTGATAAGATTTCTGGCCCAGAGAAGAGCTCTGTTCTGATGAAAGGATGATCAGCTGAAGGAGTCCCCACAGCATCTTCCCTTAGACTAGTTTTCCTGAACAGCCAGGCTTCCTCAGCAAGGCCTCACGTTAGTGGCCACACAAGCGAGCGTCCGCCACTCAGCAGAAGAGAGCTCTGCCCAGCAGACTTCACTCAGGCGCTTTAGAGAGCAGGCACACAGGGCAGACACGGAGAGCACATTGCAAGCTCGGTTTCAGCATCCACTGCAACGACTTCGGTGACTCCTTGAATGGGAAATCCTGCACTGGATTCTTTCACGCACATAAGCTGAATCCAAAGCTGACTTGCCTCCACTGCGGCTAGTTCAAAGCGTCTGGTTCTGCAACTTCCCGTGTGGCTAGTGCTAAGGCCTATTCGAAGCCCACCCACAGGTGGCCTCTGAGACAGAGGGCGTACAGAGAAGACCGCCTTCTACTGCGACGCTTACCGTTTTCCGTATCACATAGGAGCAAATTGCATGCAAGGCGAAAGCAGCCTAGTATTCTCGCAGGGAGGGTCTCCTCAGGGCACGGTGGGTCGTTTCCCCGGCAAAGCCTGGCATAAGGCTCTCCTGCAGCAGTTTCTGACACTTTACTACAAAGGCGTCGGCGGGGCATTGCCGAAAAGAAGGGATGAGGTGGCTCTTTGCGTCCCCTTCCGTCGCCCTCAGGAAACAAGGCCCTCCTGGAGGGTTACAAACCTGTGGAGAAAACGGACAGGCACGAGAGGCTGTCTTCTGTGCACTTGCATGCAGAAGTCTCTCCACACACGAAACAGCCCATCACACAAAACATCAACACCCCCCCCACACACACACACACCGAGAACATAACTGCACACAATACACATGAACCACAGTTCTCAGAGGGAACACAACACACCAAGCGAGGCACACCTGACCCAGCTTGACCGCACGCGGTACGCACATCGCAAAAATACACTCATTACTCAAAGAGCCAACCACACACACAACCTGTCAAACACGACCACACACAAATCACCGTCACACATGTAACACACACCACACACACCACACATACAAACCCACATGCAAAACACCCACAAACCACGACAAAAAGAACACCGAGCTCATGCAACACACATTTCACACGCTACACACATCGCCCCAAACACACATAAAACATACAGCACACAGAGCCTCGCAGGATGCACAATGCCAAACACACAACTTGTGCACAGAGGGATCAGTCATAACACACGCTATCTCACTCAACTTGCAAAACACACAGACCACACGACACAAACGCAAATCACAGAACAACACATCACACAACACACACAGAAATTAATATCACAACTCATAACACACGCAACACCCCTGCATTAACAATGCGACACACACAGAGCAACGCAACCACCGCACGCCGCACACGAAGCCGCACACAGCACGCACTCAAGGAACAACCACAACACACACAAGAAAACGCCCACAAACAACATACATAGAGAACACACGGAACCTCTCCACACGCACACAGCACAACATAGGAAACAACATACACCACAAGCGTCACAGGACATAAAAAGCACACAATTCACACAAATCACAGGTCAGTGAGTACACACCACACACACAATGAGGCACACTAACAAGCACAAGCACGCACGGACAGCACGTCTCAACCAAACCCGCACACAACCCCTCAAACACGGCCAAACACAAAACCCAATCACACATGCAAAACAGGCACACCACACACAAAACCACACGCAAAACACACCACCAACAGAAACCCCCATAGCGCACATGTCACACGCTACACACCACACACGCAACCACACACAGACACCCCACACTCATATCCATGCACGGGCTGCACTACGCACAGCGCACACACACAGAACCCAGAATGTATCAACGCAAGTCACAAGACACACACCGGACACATCAAAGCACGTAATTGCTCACAACACACGTTGAACCACATCTCACAGAGCACACACAATGAGGCACACAAAACAAGCACAGCCACACAGACAACCAATCTCACGTCACACACGTAACACACACACACAACCACTCAAACACAACCACACCTAAACCACAATCACAAACACAAAACACACACAGCCCTCACACATGCAAAGGCCAAACACATAACCAGCAAAGGAGACAGCGCACATGTCACACACTGCACCCTACACACACAACCACATAGAGAGACACACCACCCAGATATCCTCACCCAAGAGCGCCAAACGGAACACACACACAACACAGAAACATGCGACGCAACAGTCACAAGACACGCACCAAACCCATCAAGGCACACAACTGCTCACGATACGCATGGAATTCATTGCCCAGACGACATACTGCACCCACCATGAGACATACTAAACAAGCACAACCCCACACAGTCAACACATCTCACATCATGCGCATAACACAGGCAGCCAAACATAACCTCAACCACTCAAACACGACCGCACACACAAATCACCATCACACACGCAGAACACACACACAGCACTCACAAACCCATAGGCAAAACACACATAACCAACAAAGAAGACAAATAGCGCACATTTCACACACTGCACGCTACACACACAACCACGCACAGGCACACCGCACATACGTCCTCACACAGGAGCACAACGCAGAACACACACACAACACAGAAACGCGCCACACAACAGTCACTATATACACACCACACCCTTGAGGGCACATAACTGCTCACAATGCACACGGAAAACATTGCACAGACCACGCACTGCGCACACCAGGAGACGTACTAAACAAGCACAACCACACACAGTCAACACGTCTCACACCATGTGCACAACTCGAACAGCCAAACACACACACAGCCTCTCTAACACAACAACACACCGATCACAATCACACTCACAAAACTGACACGGCACATACAAGTCCACACCCCACTGACGAAAACACATGCAACACACATATAACGCACCACACACAGCACACACAAGCGCAAGCATACAATACAGCGCGCACACAGACCCACACGCAGACAGCACGAACCGCAACCCACAAACACACACACAACAAACACATGCACACGGCACGTCCGACCCAGGCCAAATCCACAGCACAACCCAACGCTCAAATTACACAGCCCACCCAACATCTACCCAGTACGTAACGCACAGAAAGCAGATGGACAGCACGCACACAACCCAGAACACAGTACACAACAACACAACAGACAACAGGAAGGCCAGACACATTTCGACCGGAGGCAACACACCAAACACACAACATACACAACCGCCAACAGATAACTCGCCAAAAAAAGGCAGAATACACACTGCGCAAAGAACCACACAACACACACAGCACAACTCACAAGTGCCGACATCACACGTAACACACCACACAGTGAAAAATACGCAGAGCAGTGTGCTCAGCGAGCCGTAAGGATCATACACCACACATGTTACACACAAAATACACACAACACGGACAACAACACAACCCACAGAAAACAAGCGAGACCCACAGATCATAGACATGACAACACAACGCAAAGCACACAGGGACACAGCACACACAGCGTACCACAACAGAGAATACACACCGAATCACAGAAAAACACCACAAATCGCTCACTGCCACATACCAACAACACATACAGCACACTACACACACAACCAACCCAAAAGACACAAAAGAGATCGGTCGGGTGTGTGTAGCCTTCTACTGCAATGTTTACTAAGTTTTCTGTGTCACACAGGAGCAAGTTGCATGCCAGGGGAAATCAGCGCAGTATTCTCTCAGGGAGGGTCTCCTCGGCGCACGGTGGATGGTCTCCCCAGCAGAGTTTGGCGTAAGGCTCTTCTGCAGCAGTTTCTGACACGTCACTGCAGAGGCATCTTCAGGGCATTGCGTTTACTCACCAGGACACTCCGGTTCTGTGCGTCCTCTTCCAGCAGCCCCAGGAAACAAGGACCTCCCGGATGATTCCAAGCCTGCGGAGAAAAGAGCCAAGCACGAAAGGCTTTCTTCGGCGTGCTTGAATGCGGAAGCCTCAGGACTGCCCTTGAGCATTTAGCTTTAGGACCATGGCAAAGGATGGTTTCTCCCTGCAGATCACAAAGAGAGAGCCGGGCTGCACATGGTTCGTTCAGGCTGATAAGATTTCTGGCCCAGAGAAGAGCTCTGTTCTGATGAAAGGATGATCAGCTGAAGGAGTCCCCACAGCATCTTCCCTTAGACTAGTTTTCCTGAACAGCCAGGCTTCCTCAGCAAGGCCTCACGTTAGTGGCCACACAAGCGAGCGTCCGCCACTCAGCAGAAGAGAGCTCTACCCAGCAGACTTCACTCAGGCGCTTTAGAGAGCAGGCACACAGGGCAGACACGGAGAGCACATTGCAAGCTCGGTTTCAGCATCCACTGCAACGACTTCGGTGACTCCTTGAATGGGAAATCCTGCACTGGATTCTTTCACGCACATAAGCTGAATCCAAAGCTGACTTGCCTCCACTGCGGCTAGTTCAAAGCGTCTGGTTCTGCAACTTCCCGTGTGGCTAGTGCTAAGGCCTATTCGAAGCCCACCCACAGGTGGCCTCTGAGACAGAGGGCGTACAGAGAAGACCGCCTTCTACTGCGACGCTTACCGTTTTCCGTATCACATAGGAGCAAATTGCATGCAAGGCGAAAGCAGCCTAGTATTCTCGCAGGGAGGGTCTCCTCAGGGCACGGTGGGTCGTTTCCCCGGCAAAGCCTGGCATAAGGCTCTCCTGCAGCAGTTTCTGACACTTTACTACAAAGGCGTCGGCGGGGCATTGCCGAAAAGAAGGGATGAGGTGGCTCTTTGCGTCCCCTTCCGTCGCCCTCAGGAAACAAGGCCCTCCTGGAGGGTTACAAACCTGTGGAGAAAACGGACAGGCACGAGAGGCTGTCTTCTGTGCACTTGCATGCAGAAGTCTCTCCACACACGAAACAGCCCATCACACAAAACATCAACACCCCCCCCCCCCACACACACACCGAGAACATAACTGCACACAATACACATGAACCACAGTTCTCAGAGGGAACACAACACACCAAGCGAGGCACACCTGACCCAGCTTGACCGCACGCGGTACGCACATCGCAAAAATACACTCATTACTCAAAGAGCCAACCACACACACAACCTGTCAAACACGACCACACACAAATCACCGTCACACATGTAACACACACCACACACACCACACATACAAACCCACATGCAAAACACCCACAAACCACGACAAAAAGAACACCGAGCTCATGCAACACACATTTCACACGCTACACACATCGCCCCAAACACACATAAAACATACAGCACACAGAGCCTCGCAGGATGCACAATGCCAAACACACAACTTGTGCACAGAGGGATCAGTCATAACACACGCTATCTCACTCAACTTGCAAAACACACAGACCACACGACACAAACGCAAATCACAGAACAACACATCACACAACACACACAGAAATTAATATCACAACTCATAACACACGCAACACCCCTGCATTAACAATGCGACACACACAGAGCAACGCAACCACCGCACGCCGCACACGAAGCCGCACACAGCACGCACTCAAGGAACAACCACAACACACACAAGAAAACGCCCACAAACAACATACATAGAGAACACACGGAACCTCTCCACACGCACACAGCACAACATAGGAAACAACATACACCACAAGCGTCACAGGACATAAAAAGCACACAATTCACACAAATCACAGGTCAGTGAGTACACACCACACACACAATGAGGCACACTAACAAGCACAAGCACGCACGGACAGCACGTCTCAACCAAACCCGCACACAACCCCTCAAACACGGCCAAACACAAAACCCAATCACACATGCAAAACAGGCACACCACACACAAAACCACACGCAAAACACACCACCAACAGAAACCCCCATAGCGCACATGTCACACGCTACACACCACACACGCAACCACACACAGACACCCCACACTCATATCCATGCACGGGCTGCACTACGCACAGCGCACACACACAGAACCCAGAATGTATCAACGCAAGTCACAAGACACACACCGGACACATCAAAGCACGTAATTGCTCACAACACACGTTGAACCACATCTCACAGAGCACACACAATGAGGCACACAAAACAAGCACAGCCACACAGACAACCAATCTCACGTCACACACGTAACACACACACACAACCACTCAAACACAACCACACCTAAACCACAATCACAAACACAAAACACACACAGCCCTCACACATGCAAAGGCCAAACACATAACCAGCAAAGGAGACAGCGCACATGTCACACACTGCACCCTACACACACAACCACATAGAGAGACACACCACCCAGATATCCTCACCCAAGAGCGCCAAACGGAACACACACACAACACAGAAACATGCGACGCAACAGTCACAAGACACGCACCAAACCCATCAAGGCACACAACTGCTCACGATACGCATGGAATTCATTGCCCAGACGACATACTGCACCCACCATGAGACATACTAAACAAGCACAACCCCACACAGTCAACACATCTCACATCATGCGCATAACACAGGCAGCCAAACATAACCTCAACCACTCAAACACGACCGCACACACAAATCACCATCACACACGCAGAACACACACACAGCACTCACAAACCCATAGGCAAAACACACATAACCAACAAAGAAGACAAATAGCGCACATTTCACACACTGCACGCTACACACACAACCACGCACAGGCACACCGCACATACGTCCTCACACAGGAGCACAACGCAGAACACACACACAACACAGAAACGCGCCACACAACAGTCACTATATACACACCACACCCTTGAGGGCACATAACTGCTCACAATGCACACGGAAAACATTGCACAGACCACGCACTGCGCACACCAGGAGACGTACTAAACAAGCACAACCACACACAGTCAACACGTCTCACACCATGTGCACAACTCGAACAGCCAAACACACACACAGCCTCTCTAACACAACAACACACCGATCACAATCACACTCACAAAACTGACACGGCACATACAAGTCCACACCCCACTGACGAAAACACATGCAACACACATATAACGCACCACACACAGCACACACAAGCGCAAGCATACAATACAGCGCGCACACAGACCCACACGCAGACAGCACGAACCGCAACCCACAAACACACACACAACAAACACATGCACACGGCACGTCCGACCCAGGCCAAATCCACAGCACAACCCAACGCTCAAATTACACAGCCCACCCAACATCTACCCAGTACGTAACGCACAGAAAGCAGATGGACAGCACGCACACAACCCAGAACACAGTACACAACAACACAACAGACAACAGGAAGGCCAGACACATTTCGACCGGAGGCAACACACCAAACACACAACATACACAACCGCCAACAGATAACTCGCCAAAAAAAGGCAGAATACACACTGCGCAAAGAACCACACAACACACACAGCACAACTCACAAGTGCCGACATCACACGTAACACACCACACAGTGAAAAATACGCAGAGCAGTGTGCTCAGCGAGCCGTAAGGATCATACACCACACATGTTACACACAAAATACACACAACACGGACAACAACACAACCCACAGAAAACAAGCGAGACCCACAGATCATAGACATGACAACACAACGCAAAGCACACAGGGACACAGCACACACAGCGTACCACAACAGAGAATACACACCGAATCACAGAAAAACACCACAAATCGCTCACTGCCACATACCAACAACACATACAGCACACTACACACACAACCAACCCAAAAGACACAAAAGAGATCGGTCGGGTGTGTGTAGCCTTCTACTGCAATGTTTACTAAGTTTTCTGTGTCACACAGGAGCAAGTTGCATGCCAGGGGAAATCAGCGCAGTATTCTCTCAGGGAGGGTCTCCTCGGCGCACGGTGGATGGTCTCCCCAGCAGAGTTTGGCGTAAGGCTCTTCTGCAGCAGTTTCTGACACGTCACTGCAGAGGCATCTTCAGGGCATTGCGTTTACTCACCAGGACACTCCGGTTCTGTGCGTCCTCTTCCAGCAGCCCCAGGAAACAAGGACCTCCCGGATGATTCCAAGCCTGCGGAGAAAAGAGCCAAGCACGAAAGGCTTTCTTCGGCGTGCTTGAATGCGGAAGCCTCAGGACTGCCCTTGAGCATTTAGCTTTAGGACCATGGCAAAGGATGGTTTCTCCCTGCAGATCACAAAGAGAGAGCCGGGCTGCACATGGTTCGTTCAGGCTGATAAGATTTCTGGCCCAGAGAAGAGCTCTGTTCTGATGAAAGGATGATCAGCTGAAGGAGTCCCCACAGCATCTTCCCTTAGACTAGTTTTCCTGAACAGCCAGGCTTCCTCAGCAAGGCCTCACGTTAGTGGCCACACAAGCGAGCGTCCGCCACTCAGCAGAAGAGAGCTCTACCCAGCAGACTTCACTCAGGCGCTTTAGAGAGCAGGCACACAGGGCAGACACGGAGAGCACATTGCAAGCTCGGTTTCAGCATCCACTGCAACGACTTCGGTGACTCCTTGAATGGGAAATCCTGCACTGGATTCTTTCACGCACATAAGCTGAATCCAAAGCTGACTTGCCTCCACTGCGGCTAGTTCAAAGCGTCTGGTTCTGCAACTTCTCCCGTGTGGCTAGTGCTAAGGCCTATTCGAAGCCCACCCACAGGTGGCCTCTGAGACAGAGGGCGTACAGAGAAGACCGCCTTCTACTGCGACGCTTACCGTTTTCCGTATCACATAGGAGCAAATTGCATGCAAGGCGAAAGCAGCCTAGTATTCTCGCAGGGAGGGTCTCCTCAGGGCACGGTGGGTCGTTTCCCCGGCAAAGCCTGGCATAAGGCTCTCCTGCAGCAGTTTCTGACACTTTACTACAAAGGCGTCGGCGGGGCATTGCCGAAAAGAAGGGATGAGGTGGCTCTTTGCGTCCCCTTCCGTCGCCCTCAGGAAACAAGGCCCTCCTGGAGGGTTACAAACCTGTGGAGAAAACGGACAGGCACGAGAGGCTGTCTTCTGTGCACTTGCATGCAGAAGTCTCTCCACACACGAAACAGCCCATCACACAAAACATCAACACCCCCCCCCACACACACACACCGAGAACATAACTGCACACAATACACATGAACCACAGTTCTCAGAGGGAACACAACACACCAAGCGAGGCACACCTGACCCAGCTTGACCGCACGCGGTACGCACATCGCAAAAATACACTCATTACTCAAAGAGCCAACCACACACACAACCTGTCAAACACGACCACACACAAATCACCGTCACACATGTAACACACACCACACACACCACACATACAAACCCACATGCAAAACACCCACAAACCACGACAAAAAGAACACCGAGCTCATGCAACACACATTTCACACGCTACACACATCGCCCCAAACACACATAAAACATACAGCACACAGAGCCTCGCAGGATGCACAATGCCAAACACACAACTTGTGCACAGAGGGATCAGTCATAACACACGCTATCTCACTCAACTTGCAAAACACACAGACCACACGACACAAACGCAAATCACAGAACAACACATCACACAACACACACAGAAATTAATATCACAACTCATAACACACGCAACACCCCTGCATTAACAATGCGACACACACAGAGCAACGCAACCACCGCACGCCGCACACGAAGCCGCACACAGCACGCACTCAAGGAACAACCACAACACACACAAGAAAACGCCCACAAACAACATACATAGAGAACACACGGAACCTCTCCACACGCACACAGCACAACATAGGAAACAACATACACCACAAGCGTCACAGGACATAAAAAGCACACAATTCACACAAATCACAGGTCAGTGAGTACACACCACACACACAATGAGGCACACTAACAAGCACAAGCACGCACGGACAGCACGTCTCAACCAAACCCGCACACAACCCCTCAAACACGGCCAAACACAAAACCCAATCACACATGCAAAACAGGCACACCACACACAAAACCACACGCAAAACACACCACCAACAGAAACCCCCATAGCGCACATGTCACACGCTACACACCACACACGCAACCACACACAGACACCCCACACTCATATCCATGCACGGGCTGCACTACGCACAGCGCACACACACAGAACCCAGAATGTATCAACGCAAGTCACAAGACACACACCGGACACATCAAAGCACGTAATTGCTCACAACACACGTTGAACCACATCTCACAGAGCACACACAATGAGGCACACAAAACAAGCACAGCCACACAGACAACCAATCTCACGTCACACACGTAACACACACACACAACCACTCAAACACAACCACACCTAAACCACAATCACAAACACAAAACACACACAGCCCTCACACATGCAAAGGCCAAACACATAACCAGCAAAGGAGACAGCGCACATGTCACACACTGCACCCTACACACACAACCACATAGAGAGACACACCACCCAGATATCCTCACCCAAGAGCGCCAAACGGAACACACACACAACACAGAAACATGCGACGCAACAGTCACAAGACACGCACCAAACCCATCAAGGCACACAACTGCTCACGATACGCATGGAATTCATTGCCCAGACGACATACTGCACCCACCATGAGACATACTAAACAAGCACAACCCCACACAGTCAACACATCTCACATCATGCGCATAACACAGGCAGCCAAACATAACCTCAACCACTCAAACACGACCGCACACACAAATCACCATCACACACGCAGAACACACACACAGCACTCACAAACCCATAGGCAAAACACACATAACCAACAAAGAAGACAAATAGCGCACATTTCACACACTGCACGCTACACACACAACCACGCACAGGCACACCGCACATACGTCCTCACACAGGAGCACAACGCAGAACACACACACAACACAGAAACGCGCCACACAACAGTCACTATATACACACCACACCCTTGAGGGCACATAACTGCTCACAATGCACACGGAAAACATTGCACAGACCACGCACTGCGCACACCAGGAGACGTACTAAACAAGCACAACCACACACAGTCAACACGTCTCACACCATGTGCACAACTCGAACAGCCAAACACACACACAGCCTCTCTAACACAACAACACACCGATCACAATCACACTCACAAAACTGACACGGCACATACAAGTCCACACCCCACTGACGAAAACACATGCAACACACATATAACGCACCACACACAGCACACACAAGCGCAAGCATACAATACAGCGCGCACACAGACCCACACGCAGACAGCACGAACCGCAACCCACAAACACACACACAACAAACACATGCACACGGCACGTCCGACCCAGGCCAAATCCACAGCACAACCCAACGCTCAAATTACACAGCCCACCCAACATCTACCCAGTACGTAACGCACAGAAAGCAGATGGACAGCACGCACACAACCCAGAACACAGTACACAACAACACAACAGACAACAGGAAGGCCAGACACATTTCGACCGGAGGCAACACACCAAACACACAACATACACAACCGCCAACAGATAACTCGCCAAAAAAAGGCAGAATACACACTGCGCAAAGAACCACACAACACACACAGCACAACTCACAAGTGCCGACATCACACGTAACACACCACACAGTGAAAAATACGCAGAGCAGTGTGCTCAGCGAGCCGTAAGGATCATACACCACACATGTTACACACAAAATACACACAACACGGACAACAACACAACCCACAGAAAACAAGCGAGACCCACAGATCATAGACATGACAACACAACGCAAAGCACACAGGGACACAGCACACACAGCGTACCACAACAGAGAATACACACCGAATCACAGAAAAACACCACAAATCGCTCACTGCCACATACCAACAACACATACAGCACACTACACACACAACCAACCCAAAAGACACAAAAGAGATCGGTCGGGTGTGTGTAGCCTTCTACTGCAATGTTTACTAAGTTTTCTGTGTCACACAGGAGCAAGTTGCATGCCAGGGGAAATCAGCGCAGTATTCTCTCAGGGAGGGTCTCCTCGGCGCACGGTGGATGGTCTCCCCAGCAGAGTTTGGCGTAAGGCTCTTCTGCAGCAGTTTCTGACACGTCACTGCAGAGGCATCTTCAGGGCATTGCGTTTACTCACCAGGACACTCCGGTTCTGTGCGTCCTCTTCCAGCAGCCCCAGGAAACAAGGACCTCCCGGATGATTCCAAGCCTGCGGAGAAAAGAGCCAAGCACGAAAGGCTTTCTTCGGCGTGCTTGAATGCGGAAGCCTCAGGACTGCCCTTGAGCATTTAGCTTTAGGACCATGGCAAAGGATGGTTTCTCCCTGCAGATCACAAAGAGAGAGCCGGGCTGCACATGGTTCGTTCAGGCTGATAAGATTTCTGGCCCAGAGAAGAGCTCTGTTCTGATGAAAGGATGATCAGCTGAAGGAGTCCCCACAGCATCTTCCCTTAGACTAGTTTTCCTGAACAGCCAGGCTTCCTCAGCAAGGCCTCACGTTAGTGGCCACACAAGCGAGCGTCCGCCACTCAGCAGAAGAGAGCTCTACCCAGCAGACTTCACTCAGGCGCTTTAGAGAGCAGGCACACAGGGCAGACACGGAGAGCACATTGCAAGCTCGGTTTCAGCATCCACTGCAACGACTTCGGTGACTCCTTGAATGGGAAATCCTGCACTGGATTCTTTCACGCACATAAGCTGAATCCAAAGCTGACTTGCCTCCACTGCGGCTAGTTCAAAGCGTCTGGTTCTGCAACTTCCCGTGTGGCTAGTGCTAAGGCCTATTCGAAGCCCACCCACAGGTGGCCTCTGAGACAGAGGGCGTACAGAGAAGACCGCCTTCTACTGCGACGCTTACCGTTTTCCGTATCACATAGGAGCAAATTGCATGCAAGGCGAAAGCAGCCTAGTATTCTCGCAGGGAGGGTCTCCTCAGGGCACGGTGGGTCGTTTCCCCGGCAAAGCCTGGCATAAGGCTCTCCTGCAGCAGTTTCTGACACTTTACTACAAAGGCGTCGGCGGGGCATTGCCGAAAAGAAGGGATGAGGTGGCTCTTTGCGTCCCCTTCCGTCGCCCTCAGGAAACAAGGCCCTCCTGGAGGGTTACAAACCTGTGGAGAAAACGGACAGGCACGAGAGGCTGTCTTCTGTGCACTTGCATGCAGAAGTCTCTCCACACACGAAACAGCCCATCACACAAAACATCAACACCCCCCCACACACACACACACCGAGAACATAACTGCACACAATACACATGAACCACAGTTCTCAGAGGGAACACAACACACCAAGCGAGGCACACCTGACCCAGCTTGACCGCACGCGGTACGCACATCGCAAAAATACACTCATTACTCAAAGAGCCAACCACACACACAACCTGTCAAACACGACCACACACAAATCACCGTCACACATGTAACACACACCACACACACCACACATACAAACCCACATGCAAAACACCCACAAACCACGACAAAAAGAACACCGAGCTCATGCAACACACATTTCACACGCTACACACATCGCCCCAAACACACATAAAACATACAGCACACAGAGCCTCGCAGGATGCACAATGCCAAACACACAACTTGTGCACAGAGGGATCAGTCATAACACACGCTATCTCACTCAACTTGCAAAACACACAGACCACACGACACAAACGCAAATCACAGAACAACACATCACACAACACACACAGAAATTAATATCACAACTCATAACACACGCAACACCCCTGCATTAACAATGCGACACACACAGAGCAACGCAACCACCGCACGCCGCACACGAAGCCGCACACAGCACGCACTCAAGGAACAACCACAACACACACAAGAAAACGCCCACAAACAACATACATAGAGAACACACGGAACCTCTCCACACGCACACAGCACAACATAGGAAACAACATACACCACAAGCGTCACAGGACATAAAAAGCACACAATTCACACAAATCACAGGTCAGTGAGTACACACCACACACACAATGAGGCACACTAACAAGCACAAGCACGCACGGACAGCACGTCTCAACCAAACCCGCACACAACCCCTCAAACACGGCCAAACACAAAACCCAATCACACATGCAAAACAGGCACACCACACACAAAACCACACGCAAAACACACCACCAACAGAAACCCCCATAGCGCACATGTCACACGCTACACACCACACACGCAACCACACACAGACACCCCACACTCATATCCATGCACGGGCTGCACTACGCACAGCGCACACACACAGAACCCAGAATGTATCAACGCAAGTCACAAGACACACACCGGACACATCAAAGCACGTAATTGCTCACAACACACGTTGAACCACATCTCACAGAGCACACACAATGAGGCACACAAAACAAGCACAGCCACACAGACAACCAATCTCACGTCACACACGTAACACACACACACAACCACTCAAACACAACCACACCTAAACCACAATCACAAACACAAAACACACACAGCCCTCACACATGCAAAGGCCAAACACATAACCAGCAAAGGAGACAGCGCACATGTCACACACTGCACCCTACACACACAACCACATAGAGAGACACACCACCCAGATATCCTCACCCAAGAGCGCCAAACGGAACACACACACAACACAGAAACATGCGACGCAACAGTCACAAGACACGCACCAAACCCATCAAGGCACACAACTGCTCACGATACGCATGGAATTCATTGCCCAGACGACATACTGCACCCACCATGAGACATACTAAACAAGCACAACCCCACACAGTCAACACATCTCACATCATGCGCATAACACAGGCAGCCAAACATAACCTCAACCACTCAAACACGACCGCACACACAAATCACCATCACACACGCAGAACACACACACAGCACTCACAAACCCATAGGCAAAACACACATAACCAACAAAGAAGACAAATAGCGCACATTTCACACACTGCACGCTACACACACAACCACGCACAGGCACACCGCACATACGTCCTCACACAGGAGCACAACGCAGAACACACACACAACACAGAAACGCGCCACACAACAGTCACTATATACACACCACACCCTTGAGGGCACATAACTGCTCACAATGCACACGGAAAACATTGCACAGACCACGCACTGCGCACACCAGGAGACGTACTAAACAAGCACAACCACACACAGTCAACACGTCTCACACCATGTGCACAACTCGAACAGCCAAACACACACACAGCCTCTCTAACACAACAACACACCGATCACAATCACACTCACAAAACTGACACGGCACATACAAGTCCACACCCCACTGACGAAAACACATGCAACACACATATAACGCACCACACACAGCACACACAAGCGCAAGCATACAATACAGCGCGCACACAGACCCACACGCAGACAGCACGAACCGCAACCCACAAACACACACACAACAAACACATGCACACGGCACGTCCGACCCAGGCCAAATCCACAGCACAACCCAACGCTCAAATTACACAGCCCACCCAACATCTACCCAGTACGTAACGCACAGAAAGCAGATGGACAGCACGCACACAACCCAGAACACAGTACACAACAACACAACAGACAACAGGAAGGCCAGACACATTTCGACCGGAGGCAACACACCAAACACACAACATACACAACCGCCAACAGATAACTCGCCAAAAAAAGGCAGAATACACACTGCGCAAAGAACCACACAACACACACAGCACAACTCACAAGTGCCGACATCACACGTAACACACCACACAGTGAAAAATACGCAGAGCAGTGTGCTCAGCGAGCCGTAAGGATCATACACCACACATGTTACACACAAAATACACACAACACGGACAACAACACAACCCACAGAAAACAAGCGAGACCCACAGATCATAGACATGACAACACAACGCAAAGCACACAGGGACACAGCACACACAGCGTACCACAACAGAGAATACACACCGAATCACAGAAAAACACCACAAATCGCTCACTGCCACATACCAACAACACATACAGCACACTACACACACAACCAACCCAAAAGACACAAAAGAGATCGGTCGGGTGTGTGTAGCCTTCTACTGCAATGTTTACTAAGTTTTCTGTGTCACACAGGAGCAAGTTGCATGCCAGGGGAAATCAGCGCAGTATTCTCTCAGGGAGGGTCTCCTCGGCGCACGGTGGATGGTCTCCCCAGCAGAGTTTGGCGTAAGGCTCTTCTGCAGCAGTTTCTGACACGTCACTGCAGAGGCATCTTCAGGGCATTGCGTTTACTCACCAGGACACTCCGGTTCTGTGCGTCCTCTTCCAGCAGCCCCAGGAAACAAGGACCTCCCGGATGATTCCAAGCCTGCGGAGAAAAGAGCCAAGCACGAAAGGCTTTCTTCGGCGTGCTTGAATGCGGAAGCCTCAGGACTGCCCTTGAGCATTTAGCTTTAGGACCATGGCAAAGGATGGTTTCTCCCTGCAGATCACAAAGAGAGAGCCGGGCTGCACATGGTTCGTTCAGGCTGATAAGATTTCTGGCCCAGAGAAGAGCTCTGTTCTGATGAAAGGATGATCAGCTGAAGGAGTCCCCACAGCATCTTCCCTTAGACTAGTTTTCCTGAACAGCCAGGCTTCCTCAGCAAGGCCTCACGTTAGTGGCCACACAAGCGAGCGTCCGCCACTCAGCAGAAGAGAGCTCTACCCAGCAGACTTCACTCAGGCGCTTTAGAGAGCAGGCACACAGGGCAGACACGGAGAGCACATTGCAAGCTCGGTTTCAGCATCCACTGCAACGACTTCGGTGACTCCTTGAATGGGAAATCCTGCACTGGATTCTTTCACGCACATAAGCTGAATCCAAAGCTGACTTGCCTCCACTGCGGCTAGTTCAAAGCGTCTGGTTCTGCAACTTCCCGTGTGGCTAGTGCTAAGGCCTATTCGAAGCCCACCCACAGGTGGCCTCTGAGACAGAGGGCGTACAGAGAAGACCGCCTTCTACTGCGACGCTTACCGTTTTCCGTATCACATAGGAGCAAATTGCATGCAAGGCGAAAGCAGCCTAGTATTCTCGCAGGGAGGGTCTCCTCAGGGCACGGTGGGTCGTTTCCCCGGCAAAGCCTGGCATAAGGCTCTCCTGCAGCAGTTTCTGACACTTTACTACAAAGGCGTCGGCGGGGCATTGCCGAAAAGAAGGGATGAGGTGGCTCTTTGCGTCCCCTTCCGTCGCCCTCAGGAAACAAGGCCCTCCTGGAGGGTTACAAACCTGTGGAGAAAACGGACAGGCACGAGAGGCTGTCTTCTGTGCACTTGCATGCAGAAGTCTCTCCACACACGAAACAGCCCATCACACAAAACATCAACACCCCCCCCCACACACACACACCGAGAACATAACTGCACACAATACACATGAACCACAGTTCTCAGAGGGAACACAACACACCAAGCGAGGCACACCTGACCCAGCTTGACCGCACGCGGTACGCACATCGCAAAAATACACTCATTACTCAAAGAGCCAACCACACACACAACCTGTCAAACACGACCACACACAAATCACCGTCACACATGTAACACACACCACACACACCACACATACAAACCCACATGCAAAACACCCACAAACCACGACAAAAAGAACACCGAGCTCATGCAACACACATTTCACACGCTACACACATCGCCCCAAACACACATAAAACATACAGCACACAGAGCCTCGCAGGATGCACAATGCCAAACACACAACTTGTGCACAGAGGGATCAGTCATAACACACGCTATCTCACTCAACTTGCAAAACACACAGACCACACGACACAAACGCAAATCACAGAACAACACATCACACAACACACACAGAAATTAATATCACAACTCATAACACACGCAACACCCCTGCATTAACAATGCGACACACACAGAGCAACGCAACCACCGCACGCCGCACACGAAGCCGCACACAGCACGCACTCAAGGAACAACCACAACACACACAAGAAAACGCCCACAAACAACATACATAGAGAACACACGGAACCTCTCCACACGCACACAGCACAACATAGGAAACAACATACACCACAAGCGTCACAGGACATAAAAAGCACACAATTCACACAAATCACAGGTCAGTGAGTACACACCACACACACAATGAGGCACACTAACAAGCACAAGCACGCACGGACAGCACGTCTCAACCAAACCCGCACACAACCCCTCAAACACGGCCAAACACAAAACCCAATCACACATGCAAAACAGGCACACCACACACAAAACCACACGCAAAACACACCACCAACAGAAACCCCCATAGCGCACATGTCACACGCTACACACCACACACGCAACCACACACAGACACCCCACACTCATATCCATGCACGGGCTGCACTACGCACAGCGCACACACACAGAACCCAGAATGTATCAACGCAAGTCACAAGACACACACCGGACACATCAAAGCACGTAATTGCTCACAACACACGTTGAACCACATCTCACAGAGCACACACAATGAGGCACACAAAACAAGCACAGCCACACAGACAACCAATCTCACGTCACACACGTAACACACACACACAACCACTCAAACACAACCACACCTAAACCACAATCACAAACACAAAACACACACAGCCCTCACACATGCAAAGGCCAAACACATAACCAGCAAAGGAGACAGCGCACATGTCACACACTGCACCCTACACACACAACCACATAGAGACACACCACCCAGATATCCTCACCCAAGAGCGCCAAACGGAACACACACACACAACACAGAAACATGCGACGCAACAGTCACAATACACGCACCAAACCCATCAAGGCACACAACTGCTCACGATACGCATGGAATTCATTGCCCAGACGACATACTGCACCCACCATGAGACATACTAAACAAGCACAACCCCACACAGTCAACACATCTCACATCATGCGCATAACACAGGCAGCCAAACATAACCTCAACCACTCAAACACGACCGCACACACAAATCACCATCACACACGCAGAACACACACACAGCACTCACAAACCCATAGGCAAAACACACATAACCAACAAAGAAGACAAATAGCGCACATTTCACACACTGCACGCTACACACACAACCACGCACAGGCACACCGCACATACGTCCTCACACAGGAGCACAACGCAGAACACACACACAACACAGAAACGCGCCACACAACAGTCACTATATACACACCACACCCTTGAGGGCACATAACTGCTCACAATGCACACGGAAAACATTGCACAGACCACGCACTGCGCACACCAGGAGACGTACTAAACAAGCACAACCACACACAGTCAACACGTCTCACACCATGTGCACAACTCGAACAGCCAAACACACACACAGCCTCTCTAACACAACAACACACCGATCACAATCACACTCACAAAACTGACACGGCACATACAAGTCCACACCCCACTGACGAAAACACATGCAACACACATATAACGCACCACACACAGCACACACAAGCGCAAGCATACAATACAGCGCGCACACAGACCCACACGCAGACAGCACGAACCGCAACCCACAAACACACACACAACAAACACATGCACACGGCACGTCCGACCCAGGCCAAATCCACAGCACAACCCAACGCTCAAATTACACAGCCCACCCAACATCTACCCAGTACGTAACGCACAGAAAGCAGATGGACAGCACGCACACAACCCAGAACACAGTACACAACAACACAACAGACAACAGGAAGGCCAGACACATTTCGACCGGAGGCAACACACCAAACACACAACATACACAACCGCCAACAGATAACTCGCCAAAAAAAGGCAGAATACACACTGCGCAAAGAACCACACAACACACACAGCACAACTCACAAGTGCCGACATCACACGTAACACACCACACAGTGAAAAATACGCAGAGCAGTGTGCTCAGCGAGCCGTAAGGATCATACACCACACATGTTACACACAAAATACACACAACACGGACAACAACACAACCCACAGAAAACAAGCGAGACCCACAGATCATAGACATGACAACACAACGCAAAGCACACAGGGACACAGCACACACAGCGTACCACAACAGAGAATACACACCGAATCACAGAAAAACACCACAAATCGCTCACTGCCACATACCAACAACACATACAGCACACTACACACACAACCAACCCAAAAGACACAAAAGAGATCGGTCGGGTGTGTGTAGCCTTCTACTGCAATGTTTACTAAGTTTTCTGTGTCACACAGGAGCAAGTTGCATGCCAGGGGAAATCAGCGCAGTATTCTCTCAGGGAGGGTCTCCTCGGCGCACGGTGGATGGTCTCCCCAGCAGAGTTTGGCGTAAGGCTCTTCTGCAGCAGTTTCTGACACGTCACTGCAGAGGCATCTTCAGGGCATTGCGTTTACTCACCAGGACACTCCGGTTCTGTGCGTCCTCTTCCAGCAGCCCCAGGAAACAAGGACCTCCCGGATGATTCCAAGCCTGCGGAGAAAAGAGCCAAGCACGAAAGGCTTTCTTCGGCGTGCTTGAATGCGGAAGCCTCAGGACTGCCCTTGAGCATTTAGCTTTAGGACCATGGCAAAGGATGGTTTCTCCCTGCAGATCACAAAGAGAGAGCCGGGCTGCACATGGTTCGTTCAGGCTGATAAGATTTCTGGCCCAGAGAAGAGCTCTGTTCTGATGAAAGGATGATCAGCTGAAGGAGTCCCCACAGCATCTTCCCTTAGACTAGTTTTCCTGAACAGCCAGGCTTCCTCAGCAAGGCCTCACGTTAGTGGCCACACAAGCGAGCGTCCGCCACTCAGCAGAAGAGAGCTCTACCCAGCAGACTTCACTCAGGCGCTTTAGAGAGCAGGCACACAGGGCAGACACGGAGAGCACATTGCAAGCTCGGTTTCAGCATCCACTGCAACGACTTCGGTGACTCCTTGAATGGGAAATCCTGCACTGGATTCTTTCACGCACATAAGCTGAATCCAAAGCTGACTTGCCTCCACTGCGGCTAGTTCAAAGCGTCTGGTTCTGCAACTTCCCGTGTGGCTAGTGCTAAGGCCTATTCGAAGCCCACCCACAGGTGGCCTCTGAGACAGAGGGCGTACAGAGAAGACCGCCTTCTACTGCGACGCTTACCGTTTTCCGTATCACATAGGAGCAAATTGCATGCAAGGCGAAAGCAGCCTAGTATTCTCGCAGGGAGGGTCTCCTCAGGGCACGGTGGGTCGTTTCCCCGGCAAAGCCTGGCATAAGGCTCTCCTGCAGCAGTTTCTGACACTTTACTACAAAGGCGTCGGCGGGGCATTGCCGAAAAGAAGGGATGAGGTGGCTCTTTGCGTCCCCTTCCGTCGCCCTCAGGAAACAAGGCCCTCCTGGAGGGTTACAAACCTGTGGAGAAAACGGACAGGCACGAGAGGCTGTCTTCTGTGCACTTGCATGCAGAAGTCTCTCCACACACGAAACAGCCCATCACACAAAACATCAACACCCCCCCCCACACACACACACCGAGAACATAACTGCACACAATACACATGAACCACAGTTCTCAGAGGGAACACAACACACCAAGCGAGGCACACCTGACCCAGCTTGACCGCACGCGGTACGCACATCGCAAAAATACACTCATTACTCAAAGAGCCAACCACACACACAACCTGTCAAACACGACCACACACAAATCACCGTCACACATGTAACACACACCACACACACCACACATACAAACCCACATGCAAAACACCCACAAACCACGACAAAAAGAACACCGAGCTCATGCAACACACATTTCACACGCTACACACATCGCCCCAAACACACATAAAACATACAGCACACAGAGCCTCGCAGGATGCACAATGCCAAACACACAACTTGTGCACAGAGGGATCAGTCATAACACACGCTATCTCACTCAACTTGCAAAACACACAGACCACACGACACAAACGCAAATCACAGAACAACACATCACACAACACACACAGAAATTAATATCACAACTCATAACACACGCAACACCCCTGCATTAACAATGCGACACACACAGAGCAACGCAACCACCGCACGCCGCACACGAAGCCGCACACAGCACGCACTCAAGGAACAACCACAACACACACAAGAAAACGCCCACAAACAACATACATAGAGAACACACGGAACCTCTCCACACGCACACAGCACAACATAGGAAACAACATACACCACAAGCGTCACAGGACATAAAAAGCACACAATTCACACAAATCACAGGTCAGTGAGTACACACCACACACACAATGAGGCACACTAACAAGCACAAGCACGCACGGACAGCACGTCTCAACCAAACCCGCACACAACCCCTCAAACACGGCCAAACACAAAACCCAATCACACATGCAAAACAGGCACACCACACACAAAACCACACGCAAAACACACCACCAACAGAAACCCCCATAGCGCACATGTCACACGCTACACACCACACACGCAACCACACACAGACACCCCACACTCATATCCATGCACGGGCTGCACTACGCACAGCGCACACACACAGAACCCAGAATGTATCAACGCAAGTCACAAGACACACACCGGACACATCAAAGCACGTAATTGCTCACAACACACGTTGAACCACATCTCACAGAGCACACACAATGAGGCACACAAAACAAGCACAGCCACACAGACAACCAATCTCACGTCACACACGTAACACACACACACAACCACTCAAACACAACCACACCTAAACCACAATCACAAACACAAAACACACACAGCCCTCACACATGCAAAGGCCAAACACATAACCAGCAAAGGAGACAGCGCACATGTCACACACTGCACCCTACACACACAACCACATAGAGAGACACACCACCCAGATATCCTCACCCAAGAGCGCCAAACGGAACACACACACAACACAGAAACATGCGACGCAACAGTCACAAGACACGCACCAAACCCATCAAGGCACACAACTGCTCACGATACGCATGGAATTCATTGCCCAGACGACATACTGCACCCACCATGAGACATACTAAACAAGCACAACCCCACACAGTCAACACATCTCACATCATGCGCATAACACAGGCAGCCAAACATAACCTCAACCACTCAAACACGACCGCACACACAAATCACCATCACACACGCAGAACACACACACAGCACTCACAAACCCATAGGCAAAACACACATAACCAACAAAGAAGACAAATAGCGCACATTTCACACACTGCACGCTACACACACAACCACGCACAGGCACACCGCACATACGTCCTCACACAGGAGCACAACGCAGAACACACACACAACACAGAAACGCGCCACACAACAGTCACTATATACACACCACACCCTTGAGGGCACATAACTGCTCACAATGCACACGGAAAACATTGCACAGACCACGCACTGCGCACACCAGGAGACGTACTAAACAAGCACAACCACACACAGTCAACACGTCTCACACCATGTGCACAACTCGAACAGCCAAACACACACACAGCCTCTCTAACACAACAACACACCGATCACAATCACACTCACAAAACTGACACGGCACATACAAGTCCACACCCCACTGACGAAAACACATGCAACACACATATAACGCACCACACACAGCACACACAAGCGCAAGCATACAATACAGCGCGCACACAGACCCACACGCAGACAGCACGAACCGCAACCCACAAACACACACACAACAAACACATGCACACGGCACGTCCGACCCAGGCCAAATCCACAGCACAACCCAACGCTCAAATCACACAGCCCACCCAACATCTACCCAGTACGTAACGCACAGAAAGCAGATGGACAGCACGCACACAACCCAGAACACAGTACACAACAACACAACAGACAACAGGAAGGCCAGACACATTTCGACCGGAGGCAACACACCAAACACACAACATACACAACCGCCAACAGATAACTCGCCAAAAAAAGGCAGAATACACACTGCGCAAAGAACCACACAACACACACAGCACAACTCACAAGTGCCGACATCACACGTAACACACCACACAGTGAAAAATACGCAGAGCAGTGTGCTCAGCGAGCCGTAAGGATCATACACCACACATGTTACACACAAAATACACACAACACGGACAACAACACAACCCACAGAAAACAAGCGAGACCCACAGATCATAGACATGACAACACAACGCAAAGCACACAGGGACACAGCACACACAGCGTACCACAACAGAGAATACACACCGAATCACAGAAAAACACCACAAATCGCTCACTGCCACATACCAACAACACATACAGCACACTACACACACAACCAACCCAAAAGACACAAAAGAGATCGGTCGGGTGTGTGTAGCCTTCTACTGCAATGTTTACTAAGTTTTCTGTGTCACACAGGAGCAAGTTGCATGCCAGGGGAAATCAGCGCAGTATTCTCTCAGGGAGGGTCTCCTCGGCGCACGGTGGATGGTCTCCCCAGCAGAGTTTGGCGTAAGGCTCTTCTGCAGCAGTTTCTGACACGTCACTGCAGAGGCATCTTCAGGGCATTGCGTTTACTCACCAGGACACTCCGGTTCTGTGCGTCCTCTTCCAGCAGCCCCAGGAAACAAGGACCTCCCGGATGATTCCAAGCCTGCGGAGAAAAGAGCCAAGCACGAAAGGCTTTCTTCGGCGTGCTTGAATGCGGAAGCCTCAGGACTGCCCTTGAGCATTTAGCTTTAGGACCATGGCAAAGGATGGTTTCTCCCTGCAGATCACAAAGAGAGAGCCGGGCTGCACATGGTTCGTTCAGGCTGATAAGATTTCTGGCCCAGAGAAGAGCTCTGTTCTGATGAAAGGATGATCAGCTGAAGGAGTCCCCACAGCATCTTCCCTTAGACTAGTTTTCCTGAACAGCCAGGCTTCCTCAGCAAGGCCTCACGTTAGTGGCCACACAAGCGAGCGTCCGCCACTCAGCAGAAGAGAGCTCTACCCAGCAGACTTCACTCAGGCGCTTTAGAGAGCAGGCACACAGGGCAGACACGGAGAGCACATTGCAAGCTCGGTTTCAGCATCCACTGCAACGACTTCAGTGACTCCTTGAATGGGAAATCCTGCACTGGATTCTTTCACGCACATAAGCTGAATCCAAAGCTGACTTGCCTCCACTGCGGCTAGTTCAAAGCGTCTGGTTCTGCAACTTCCCGTGTGGCTAGTGCTAAGGCCTATTCGAAGCCCACCCACAGGTGGCCTCTGAGACAGAGGGCGTACAGAGAAGACCGCCTTCTACTGCGACGCTTACCGTTTTCCGTATCACATAGGAGCAAATTGCATGCAAGGCGAAAGCAGCCTAGTATTCTCGCAGGGAGGGTCTCCTCAGGGCACGGTGGGTCGTTTCCCCGGCAAAGCCTGGCATAAGGCTCTCCTGCAGCAGTTTCTGACACTTTACTACAAAGGCGTCGGCGGGGCATTGCCGAAAAGAAGGGATGAGGTGGCTCTTTGCGTCCCCTTCCGTCGCCCTCAGGAAACAAGGCCCTCCTGGAGGGTTACAAACCTGTGGAGAAAACGGACAGGCACGAGAGGCTGTCTTCTGTGCACTTGCATGCAGAAGTCTCTCCACACACGAAACAGCCCATCACACAAAACATCAACACCCCCCCCCACACACACACACCGAGAACATAACTGCACACAATACACATGAACCACAGTTCTCAGAGGGAACACAACACACCAAGCGAGGCACACCTGACCCAGCTTGACCGCACGCGGTACGCACATCGCAAAAATACACTCATTACTCAAAGAGCCAACCACACACACAACCTGTCAAACACGACCACACACAAATCACCGTCACACATGTAACACACACCACACACACCACACATACAAACCCACATGCAAAACACCCACAAACCACGACAAAAAGAACACCGAGCTCATGCAACACACATTTCACACGCTACACACATCGCCCCAAACACACATAAAACATACAGCACACAGAGCCTCGCAGGATGCACAATGCCAAACACACAACTTGTGCACAGAGGGATCAGTCATAACACACGCTATCTCACTCAACTTGCAAAACACACAGACCACACGACACAAACGCAAATCACAGAACAACACATCACACAACACACACAGAAATTAATATCACAACTCATAACACACGCAACACCCCTGCATTAACAATGCGACACACACAGAGCAACGCAACCACCGCACGCCGCACACGAAGCCGCACACAGCACGCACTCAAGGAACAACCACAACACACACAAGAAAACGCCCACAAACAACATACATAGAGAACACACGGAACCTCTCCACACGCACACAGCACAACATAGGAAACAACATACACCACAAGCGTCACAGGACATAAAAAGCACACAATTCACACAAATCACAGGTCAGTGAGTACACACCACACACACAATGAGGCACACTAACAAGCACAAGCACGCACGGACAGCACGTCTCAACCAAACCCGCACACAACCCCTCAAACACGGCCAAACACAAAACCCAATCACACATGCAAAACAGGCACACCACACACAAAACCACACGCAAAACACACCACCAACAGAAACCCCCATAGCGCACATGTCACACGCTACACACCACACACGCAACCACACACAGACACCCCACACTCATATCCATGCACGGGCTGCACTACGCACAGCGCACACACACAGAACCCAGAATGTATCAACGCAAGTCACAAGACACACACCGGACACATCAAAGCACGTAATTGCTCACAACACACGTTGAACCACATCTCACAGAGCACACACAATGAGGCACACAAAACAAGCACAGCCACACAGACAACCAATCTCACGTCACACACGTAACACACACACACAACCACTCAAACACAACCACACCTAAACCACAATCACAAACACAAAACACACACAGCCCTCACACATGCAAAGGCCAAACACATAACCAGCAAAGGAGACAGCGCACATGTCACACACTGCACCCTACACACACAACCACATAGAGAGACACACCACCCAGATATCCTCACCCAAGAGCGCCAAACGGAACACACACACAACACAGAAACATGCGACGCAACAGTCACAAGACACGCACCAAACCCATCAAGGCACACAACTGCTCACGATACGCATGGAATTCATTGCCCAGACGACATACTGCACCCACCATGAGACATACTAAACAAGCACAACCCCACACAGTCAACACATCTCACATCATGCGCATAACACAGGCAGCCAAACATAACCTCAACCACTCAAACACGACCGCACACACAAATCACCATCACACACGCAGAACACACACACAGCACTCACAAACCCATAGGCAAAACACACATAACCAACAAAGAAGACAAATAGCGCACATTTCACACACTGCACGCTACACACACAACCACGCACAGGCACACCGCACATACGTCCTCACACAGGAGCACAACGCAGAACACACACACAACACAGAAACGCGCCACACAACAGTCACTATATACACACCACACCCTTGAGGGCACATAACTGCTCACAATGCACACGGAAAACATTGCACAGACCACGCACTGCGCACACCAGGAGACGTACTAAACAAGCACAACCACACACAGTCAACACGTCTCACACCATGTGCACAACTCGAACAGCCAAACACACACACAGCCTCTCTAACACAACAACACACCGATCACAATCACACTCACAAAACTGACACGGCACATACAAGTCCACACCCCACTGACGAAAACACATGCAACACACATATAACGCACCACACACAGCACACACAAGCGCAAGCATACAATACAGCGCGCACACAGACCCACACGCAGACAGCACGAACCGCAACCCACAAACACACACACAACAAACACATGCACACGGCACGTCCGACCCAGGCCAAATCCACAGCACAACCCAACGCTCAAATCACACAGCCCACCCAACATCTACCCAGTACGTAACGCACAGAAAGCAGATGGACAGCACGCACACAACCCAGAACACAGTACACAACAACACAACAGACAACAGGAAGGCCAGACACATTTCGACCGGAGGCAACACACCAAACACACAACATACACAACCGCCAACAGATAACTCGCCAAAAAAAGGCAGAATACACACTGCGCAAAGAACCACACAACACACACAGCACAACTCACAAGTGCCGACATCACACGTAACACACCACACAGTGAAAAATACGCAGAGCAGTGTGCTCAGCGAGCCGTAAGGATCATACACCACACATGTTACACACAAAATACACACAACACGGACAACAACACAACCCACAGAAAACAAGCGAGACCCACAGATCATAGACATGACAACACAACGCAAAGCACACAGGGACACAGCACACACAGCGTACCACAACAGAGAATACACACCGAATCACAGAAAAACACCACAAATCGCTCACTGCCACATACCAACAACACATACAGCACACTACACACACAACCAACCCAAAAGACACAAAAGAGATCGGTCGGGTGTGTGTAGCCTTCTACTGCAATGTTTACTAAGTTTTCTGTGTCACACAGGAGCAAGTTGCATGCCAGGGGAAATCAGCGCAGTATTCTCTCAGGGAGGGTCTCCTCGGCGCACGGTGGATGGTCTCCCCAGCAGAGTTTGGCGTAAGGCTCTTCTGCAGCAGTTTCTGACACGTCACTGCAGAGGCATCTTCAGGGCATTGCGTTTACTCACCAGGACACTCCGGTTCTGTGCGTCCTCTTCCAGCAGCCCCAGGAAACAAGGACCTCCCGGATGATTCCAAGCCTGCGGAGAAAAGAGCCAAGCACGAAAGGCTTTCTTCGGCGTGCTTGAATGCGGAAGCCTCAGGACTGCCCTTGAGCATTTAGCTTTAGGACCATGGCAAAGGATGGTTTCTCCCTGCAGATCACAAAGAGAGAGCCGGGCTGCACATGGTTCGTTCAGGCTGATAAGATTTCTGGCCCAGAGAAGAGCTCTGTTCTGATGAAAGGATGATCAGCTGAAGGAGTCCCCACAGCATCTTCCCTTAGACTAGTTTTCCTGAACAGCCAGGCTTCCTCAGCAAGGCCTCACGTTAGTGGCCACACAAGCGAGCGTCCGCCACTCAGCAGAAGAGAGCTCTACCCAGCAGACTTCACTCAGGCGCTTTAGAGAGCAGGCACACAGGGCAGACACGGAGAGCACATTGCAAGCTCGGTTTCAGCATCCACTGCAACGACTTCGGTGACTCCTTGAATGGGAAATCCTGCACTGGATTCTTTCACGCACATAAGCTGAATCCAAAGCTGACTTGCCTCCACTGCGGCTAGTTCAAAGCGTCTGGTTCTGCAACTTCCCGTGTGGCTAGTGCTAAGGCCTATTCGAAGCCCACCCACAGGTGGCCTCTGAGACAGAGGGCGTACAGAGAAGACCGCCTTCTACTGCGACGCTTACCGTTTTCCGTATCACATAGGAGCAAATTGCATGCAAGGCGAAAGCAGCCTAGTATTCTCGCAGGGAGGGTCTCCTCAGGGCACGGTGGGTCGTTTCCCCGGCAAAGCCTGGCATAAGGCTCTCCTGCAGCAGTTTCTGACACTTTACTACAAAGGCGTCGGCGGGGCATTGCCGAAAAGAAGGGATGAGGTGGCTCTTTGCGTCCCCTTCCGTCGCCCTCAGGAAACAAGGCCCTCCTGGAGGGTTACAAACCTGTGGAGAAAACGGACAGGCACGAGAGGCTGTCTTCTGTGCACTTGCATGCAGAAGTCTCTCCACACACGAAACAGCCCATCACACAAAACATCAACACCCCCCCCCCCACACACACACCGAGAACATAACTGCACACAATACACATGAACCACAGTTCTCAGAGGGAACACAACACACCAAGCGAGGCACACCTGACCCAGCTTGACCGCACGCGGTACGCACATCGCAAAAATACACTCATTACTCAAAGAGCCAACCACACACACAACCTGTCAAACACGACCACACACAAATCACCGTCACACATGTAACACACACCACACACACAACACATACAAACCCACATGCAAAACACCCACAAACCACGACAAAAAGAACACCGAGCTCATGCAACACACATTTCACACGCTACACACATCGCCCCAAACACACATAAAACATACAGCACACAGAGCCTCGCAGGATGCACAATGCCAAACACACAACTTGTGCACAGAGGGATCAGTCATAACACACGCTATCTCACTCAACTTGCAAAACACACAGACCACACGACACAAACGCAAATCACAGAACAACACATCACACAACACACACAGAAATTAATATCACAACTCATAACACACGCAACACCCCTGCATTAACAATGCGACACACACAGAGCAACGCAACCACCGCACGCCGCACACGAAGCCGCACACAGCACGCACTCAAGGAACAACCACAACACACACAAGAAAACGCCCACAAACAACATACATAGAGAACACACGGAACCTCTCCACACGCACACAGCACAACATAGGAAACAACATACACCACAAGCGTCACAGGACATAAAAAGCACACAATTCACACAAATCACAGGTCAGTGAGTACACACCACACACACAATGAGGCACACTAACAAGCACAAGCACGCACGGACAGCACGTCTCAACCAAACCCGCACACAACCCCTCAAACACGGCCAAACACAAAACCCAATCACACATGCAAAACAGGCACACCACACACAAAACCACACGCAAAACACACCACCAACAGAAACCCCCATAGCGCACATGTCACACGCTACACACCACACACGCAACCACACACAGACACCCCACACTCATATCCATGCACGGGCTGCACTACGCACAGCGCACACACACAGAACCCAGAATGTATCAACGCAAGTCACAAGACACACACCGGACACATCAAAGCACGTAATTGCTCACAACACACGTTGAACCACATCTCACAGAGCACACACAATGAGGCACACAAAACAAGCACAGCCACACAGACAACCAATCTCACGTCACACACGTAACACACACACACAACCACTCAAACACAACCACACCTAAACCACAATCACAAACACAAAACACACACAGCCCTCACACATGCAAAGGCCAAACACATAACCAGCAAAGGAGACAGCGCACATGTCACACACTGCACCCTACACACACAACCACATAGAGAGACACACCACCCAGATATCCTCACCCAAGAGCGCCAAACGGAACACACACACAACACAGAAACATGCGACGCAACAGTCACAAGACACGCACCAAACCCATCAAGGCACACAACTGCTCACGATACGCATGGAATTCATTGCCCAGACGACATACTGCACCCACCATGAGACATACTAAACAAGCACAACCCCACACAGTCAACACATCTCACATCATGCGCATAACACAGGCAGCCAAACATAACCTCAACCACTCAAACACGACCGCACACACAAATCACCATCACACACGCAGAACACACACACAGCACTCACAAACCCATAGGCAAAACACACATAACCAACAAAGAAGACAAATAGCGCACATTTCACACACTGCACGCTACACACACAACCACGCACAGGCACACCGCACATACGTCCTCACACAGGAGCACAACGCAGAACACACACACAACACAGAAACGCGCCACACAACAGTCACTATATACACACCACACCCTTGAGGGCACATAACTGCTCACAATGCACACGGAAAACATTGCACAGACCACGCACTGCGCACACCAGGAGACGTACTAAACAAGCACAACCACACACAGTCAACACGTCTCACACCATGTGCACAACTCGAACAGCCAAACACACACACAGCCTCTCTAACACAACAACACACCGATCACAATCACACTCACAAAACTGACACGGCACATACAAGTCCACACCCCACTGACGAAAACACATGCAACACACATATAACGCACCACACACAGCACACACAAGCGCAAGCATACAATACAGCGCGCACACAGACCCACACGCAGACAGCACGAACCGCAACCCACAAACACACACACAACAAACACATGCACACGGCACGTCCGACCCAGGCCAAATCCACAGCACAACCCAACGCTCAAATCACACAGCCCACCCAACATCTACCCAGTACGTAACGCACAGAAAGCAGATGGACAGCACGCACACAACCCAGAACACAGTACACAACAACACAACAGACAACAGGAAGGCCAGACACATTTCGACCGGAGGCAACACACCAAACACACAACATACACAACCGCCAACAGATAACTCGCCAAAAAAAGGCAGAATACACACTGCGCAAAGAACCACACAACACACACAGCACAACTCACAAGTGCCGACATCACACGTAACACACCACACAGTGAAAAATACGCAGAGCAGTGTGCTCAGCGAGCCGTAAGGATCATACACCACACATGTTACACACAAAATACACACAACACGGACAACAACACAACCCACAGAAAACAAGCGAGACCCACAGATCATAGACATGACAACACAACGCAAAGCACACAGGGACACAGCACACACAGCGTACCACAACAGAGAATACACACCGAATCACAGAAAAACACCACAAATCGCTCACTGCCACATACCAACAACACATACAGCACACTACACACACAACCAACCCAAAAGACACAAAAGAGATCGGTCGGGTGTGTGTAGCCTTCTACTGCAATGTTTACTAAGTTTTCTGTGTCACACAGGAGCAAGTTGCATGCCAGGGGAAATCAGCGCAGTATTCTCTCAGGGAGGGTCTCCTCGGCGCACGGTGGATGGTCTCCCCAGCAGAGTTTGGCGTAAGGCTCTTCTGCAGCAGTTTCTGACACGTCACTGCAGAGGCATCTTCAGGGCATTGCGTTTACTCACCAGGACACTCCGGTTCTGTGCGTCCTCTTCCAGCAGCCCCAGGAAACAAGGACCTCCCGGATGATTCCAAGCCTGCGGAGAAAAGAGCCAAGCACGAAAGGCTTTCTTCGGCGTGCTTGAATGCGGAAGCCTCAGGACTGCCCTTGAGCATTTAGCTTTAGGACCATGGCAAAGGATGGTTTCTCCCTGCAGATCACAAAGAGAGAGCCGGGCTGCACATGGTTCGTTCAGGCTGATAAGATTTCTGGCCCAGAGAAGAGCTCTGTTCTGATGAAAGGATGATCAGCTGAAGGAGTCCCCACAGCATCTTCCCTTAGACTAGTTTTCCTGAACAGCCAGGCTTCCTCAGCAAGGCCTCACGTTAGTGGCCACACAAGCGAGCGTCCGCCACTCAGCAGAAGAGAGCTCTACCCAGCAGACTTCACTCAGGCGCTTTAGAGAGCAGGCACACAGGGCAGACACGGAGAGCACATTGCAAGCTCGGTTTCAGCATCCACTGCAACGACTTCGGTGACTCCTTGAATGGGAAATCCTGCACTGGATTCTTTCACGCACATAAGCTGAATCCAAAGCTGACTTGCCTCCACTGCGGCTAGTTCAAAGCGTCTGGTTCTGCAACTTCCCGTGTGGCTAGTGCTAAGGCCTATTCGAAGCCCACCCACAGGTGGCCTCTGAGACAGAGGGCGTACAGAGAAGACCGCCTTCTACTGCGACGCTTACCGTTTTCCGTATCACATAGGAGCAAATTGCATGCAAGGCGAAAGCAGCCTAGTATTCTCGCAGGGAGGGTCTCCTCAGGGCACGGTGGGTCGTTTCCCCGGCAAAGCCTGGCATAAGGCTCTCCTGCAGCAGTTTCTGACACTTTACTACAAAGGCGTCGGCGGGGCATTGCCGAAAAGAAGGGATGAGGTGGCTCTTTGCGTCCCCTTCCGTCGCCCTCAGGAAACAAGGCCCTCCTGGAGGGTTACAAACCTGTGGAGAAAACGGACAGGCACGAGAGGCTGTCTTCTGTGCACTTGCATGCAGAAGTCTCTCCACACACGAAACAGCCCATCACACAAAACATCAACACCCCCCCCCACACACACACACCGAGAACATAACTGCACACAATACACATGAACCACAGTTCTCAGAGGGAACACAACACACCAAGCGAGGCACACCTGACCCAGCTTGACCGCACGCGGTACGCACATCGCAAAAATACACTCATTACTCAAAGAGCCAACCACACACACAACCTGTCAAACACGACCACACACAAATCACCGTCACACATGTAACACACACCACACACACAACACATACAAACCCACATGCAAAACACCCACAAACCACGACAAAAAGAACACCGAGCTCATGCAACACACATTTCACACGCTACACACATCGCCCCAAACACACATAAAACATACAGCACACAGAGCCTCGCAGGATGCACAATGCCAAACACACAACTTGTGCACAGAGGGATCAGTCATAACACACGCTATCTCACTCAACTTGCAAAACACACAGACCACACGACACAAACGCAAATCACAGAACAACACATCACACAACACACACAGAAATTAATATCACAACTCATAACACACGCAACACCCCTGCATTAACAATGCGACACACACAGAGCAACGCAACCACCGCACGCCGCACACGAAGCCGCACACAGCACGCACTCAAGGAACAACCACAACACACACAAGAAAACGCCCACAAACAACATACATAGAGAACACACGGAACCTCTCCACACGCACACAGCACAACATAGGAAACAACATACACCACAAGCGTCACAGGACATAAAAAGCACACAATTCACACAAATCACAGGTCAGTGAGTACACACCACACACACAATGAGGCACACTAACAAGCACAAGCACGCACGGACAGCACGTCTCAACCAAACCCGCACACAACCCCTCAAACACGGCCAAACACAAAACCCAATCACACATGCAAAACAGGCACACCACACACAAAACCACACGCAAAACACACCACCAACAGAAACCCCCATAGCGCACATGTCACACGCTACACACCACACACGCAACCACACACAGACACCCCACACTCATATCCATGCACGGGCTGCACTACGCACAGCGCACACACACAGAACCCAGAATGTATCAACGCAAGTCACAAGACACACACCGGACACATCAAAGCACGTAATTGCTCACAACACACGTTGAACCACATCTCACAGAGCACACACAATGAGGCACACAAAACAAGCACAGCCACACAGACAACCAATCTCACGTCACACACGTAACACACACACACAACCACTCAAACACAACCACACCTAAACCACAATCACAAACACAAAACACACACAGCCCTCACACATGCAAAGGCCAAACACATAACCAGCAAAGGAGACAGCGCACATGTCACACACTGCACCCTACACACACAACCACATAGAGAGACACACCACCCAGATATCCTCACCCAAGAGCGCCAAACGGAACACACACACAACACAGAAACATGCGACGCAACAGTCACAAGACACGCACCAAACCCATCAAGGCACACAACTGCTCACGATACGCATGGAATTCATTGCCCAGACGACATACTGCACCCACCATGAGACATACTAAACAAGCACAACCCCACACAGTCAACACATCTCACATCATGCGCATAACACAGGCAGCCAAACATAACCTCAACCACTCAAACACGACCGCACACACAAATCACCATCACACACGCAGAACACACACACAGCACTCACAAACCCATAGGCAAAACACACATAACCAACAAAGAAGACAAATAGCGCACATTTCACACACTGCACGCTACACACACAACCACGCACAGGCACACCGCACATACGTCCTCACACAGGAGCACAACGCAGAACACACACACAACACAGAAACGCGCCACACAACAGTCACTATATACACACCACACCCTTGAGGGCACATAACTGCTCACAATGCACACGGAAAACATTGCACAGACCACGCACTGCGCACACCAGGAGACGTACTAAACAAGCACAACCACACACAGTCAACACGTCTCACACCATGTGCACAACTCGAACAGCCAAACACACACACAGCCTCTCTAACACAACAACACACCGATCACAATCACACTCACAAAACTGACACGGCACATACAAGTCCACACCCCACTGACGAAAACACATGCAACACACATATAACGCACCACACACAGCACACACAAGCGCAAGCATACAATACAGCGCGCACACAGACCCACACGCAGACAGCACGAACCGCAACCCACAAACACACACACAACAAACACATGCACACGGCACGTCCGACCCAGGCCAAATCCACAGCACAACCCAACGCTCAAATTACACAGCCCACCCAACATCTACCCAGTACGTAACGCACAGAAAGCAGATGGACAGCACGCACACAACCCAGAACACAGTACACAACAACACAACAGACAACAGGAAGGCCAGACACATTTCGACCGGAGGCAACACACCAAACACACAACATACACAACCGCCAACAGATAACTCGCCAAAAAAAGGCAGAATACACACTGCGCAAAGAACCACACAACACACACAGCACAACTCACAAGTGCCGACATCACACGTAACACACCACACAGTGAAAAATACGCAGAGCAGTGTGCTCAGCGAGCCGTAAGGATCATACACCACACATGTTACACACAAAATACACACAACACGGACAACAACACAACCCACAGAAAACAAGCGAGACCCACAGATCATAGACATGACAACACAACGCAAAGCACACAGGGACACAGCACACACAGCGTACCACAACAGAGAATACACACCGAATCACAGAAAAACACCACAAATCGCTCACTGCCACATACCAACAACACATACAGCACACTACACACACAACCAACCCAAAAGACACAAAAGAGATCGGTCGGGTGTGTGTAGCCTTCTACTGCAATGTTTACTAAGTTTTCTGTGTCACACAGGAGCAAGTTGCATGCCAGGGGAAATCAGCGCAGTATTCTCTCAGGGAGGGTCTCCTCGGCGCACGGTGGATGGTCTCCCCAGCAGAGTTTGGCGTAAGGCTCTTCTGCAGCAGTTTCTGACACGTCACTGCAGAGGCATCTTCAGGGCATTGCGTTTACTCACCAGGACACTCCGGTTCTGTGCGTCCTCTTCCAGCAGCCCCAGGAAACAAGGACCTCCCGGATGATTCCAAGCCTGCGGAGAAAAGAGCCAAGCACGAAAGGCTTTCTTCGGCGTGCTTGAATGCGGAAGCCTCAGGACTGCCCTTGAGCATTTAGCTTTAGGACCATGGCAAAGGATGGTTTCTCCCTGCAGATCACAAAGAGAGAGCCGGGCTGCACATGGTTCGTTCAGGCTGATAAGATTTCTGGCCCAGAGAAGAGCTCTGTTCTGATGAAAGGATGATCAGCTGAAGGAGTCCCCACAGCATCTTCCCTTAGACTAGTTTTCCTGAACAGCCAGGCTTCCTCAGCAAGGCCTCACGTTAGTGGCCACACAAGCGAGCGTCCGCCACTCAGCAGAAGAGAGCTCTACCCAGCAGACTTCACTCAGGCGCTTTAGAGAGCAGGCACACAGGGCAGACACGGAGAGCACATTGCAAGCTCGGTTTCAGCATCCACTGCAACGACTTCGGTGACTCCTTGAATGGGAAATCCTGCACTGGATTCTTTCACGCACATAAGCTGAATCCAAAGCTGACTTGCCTCCACTGCGGCTAGTTCAAAGCGTCTGGTTCTGCAACTTCCCGTGTGGCTAGTGCTAAGGCCTATTCGAAGCCCACCCACAGGTGGCCTCTGAGACAGAGGGCGTACAGAGAAGACCGCCTTCTACTGCGACGCTTACCGTTTTCCGTATCACATAGGAGCAAATTGCATGCAAGGCGAAAGCAGCCTAGTATTCTCGCAGGGAGGGTCTCCTCAGGGCACGGTGGGTCGTTTCCCCGGCAAAGCCTGGCATAAGGCTCTCCTGCAGCAGTTTCTGACACTTTACTACAAAGGCGTCGGCGGGGCATTGCCGAAAAGAAGGGATGAGGTGGCTCTTTGCGTCCCCTTCCGTCGCCCTCAGGAAACAAGGCCCTCCTGGAGGGTTACAAACCTGTGGAGAAAACGGACAGGCACGAGAGGCTGTCTTCTGTGCACTTGCATGCAGAAGTCTCTCCACACACGAAACAGCCCATCACACAAAACATCAACACCCCCCCCCACACACACACACCGAGAACATAACTGCACACAATACACATGAACCACAGTTCTCAGAGGGAACACAACACACCAAGCGAGGCACACCTGACCCAGCTTGACCGCACGCGGTACGCACATCGCAAAAATACACTCATTACTCAAAGAGCCAACCACACACACAACCTGTCAAACACGACCACACACAAATCACCGTCACACATGTAACACACACCACACACACAACACATACAAACCCACATGCAAAACACCCACAAACCACGACAAAAAGAACACCGAGCTCATGCAACACACATTTCACACGCTACACACATCGCCCCAAACACACATAAAACATACAGCACACAGAGCCTCGCAGGATGCACAATGCCAAACACACAACTTGTGCACAGAGGGATCAGTCATAACACACGCTATCTCACTCAACTTGCAAAACACACAGACCACACGACACAAACGCAAATCACAGAACAACACATCACACAACACACACAGAAATTAATATCACAACTCATAACACACGCAACACCCCTGCATTAACAATGCGACACACACAGAGCAACGCAACCACCGCACGCCGCACACGAAGCCGCACACAGCACGCACTCAAGGAACAACCACAACACACACAAGAAAACGCCCACAAACAACATACATAGAGAACACACGGAACCTCTCCACACGCACACAGCACAACATAGGAAACAACATACACCACAAGCGTCACAGGACATAAAAAGCACACAATTCACACAAATCACAGGTCAGTGAGTACACACCACACACACAATGAGGCACACTAACAAGCACAAGCACGCACGGACAGCACGTCTCAACCAAACCCGCACACAACCCCTCAAACACGGCCAAACACAAAACCCAATCACACATGCAAAACAGGCACACCACACACAAAACCACACGCAAAACACACCACCAACAGAAACCCCCATAGCGCACATGTCACACGCTACACACCACACACGCAACCACACACAGACACCCCACACTCATATCCATGCACGGGCTGCACTACGCACAGCGCACACACACAGAACCCAGAATGTATCAACGCAAGTCACAAGACACACACCGGACACATCAAAGCACGTAATTGCTCACAACACACGTTGAACCACATCTCACAGAGCACACACAATGAGGCACACAAAACAAGCACAGCCACACAGACAACCAATCTCACGTCACACACGTAACACACACACACAACCACTCAAACACAACCACACCTAAACCACAATCACAAACACAAAACACACACAGCCCTCACACATGCAAAGGCCAAACACATAACCAGCAAAGGAGACAGCGCACATGTCACACACTGCACCCTACACACACAACCACATAGAGAGACACACCACCCAGATATCCTCACCCAAGAGCGCCAAACGGAACACACACACAACACAGAAACATGCGACGCAACAGTCACAAGACACGCACCAAACCCATCAAGGCACACAACTGCTCACGATACGCATGGAATTCATTGCCCAGACGACATACTGCACCCACCATGAGACATACTAAACAAGCACAACCCCACACAGTCAACACATCTCACATCATGCGCATAACACAGGCAGCCAAACATAACCTCAACCACTCAAACACGACCGCACACACAAATCACCATCACACACGCAGAACACACACACAGCACTCACAAACCCATAGGCAAAACACACATAACCAACAAAGAAGACAAATAGCGCACATTTCACACACTGCACGCTACACACACAACCACGCACAGGCACACCGCACATACGTCCTCACACAGGAGCACAACGCAGAACACACACACAACACAGAAACGCGCCACACAACAGTCACTATATACACACCACACCCTTGAGGGCACATAACTGCTCACAATGCACACGGAAAACATTGCACAGACCACGCACTGCGCACACCAGGAGACGTACTAAACAAGCACAACCACACACAGTCAACACGTCTCACACCATGTGCACAACTCGAACAGCCAAACACACACACAGCCTCTCTAACACAACAACACACCGATCACAATCACACTCACAAAACTGACACGGCACATACAAGTCCACACCCCACTGACGAAAACACATGCAACACACATATAACGCACCACACACAGCACACACAAGCGCAAGCATACAATACAGCGCGCACACAGACCCACACGCAGACAGCACGAACCGCAACCCACAAACACACACACAACAAACACATGCACACGGCACGTCCGACCCAGGCCAAATCCACAGCACAACCCAACGCTCAAATTACACAGCCCACCCAACATCTACCCAGTACGTAACGCACAGAAAGCAGATGGACAGCACGCACACAACCCAGAACACAGTACACAACAACACAACAGACAACAGGAAGGCCAGACACATTTCGACCGGAGGCAACACACCAAACACACAACATACACAACCGCCAACAGATAACTCGCCAAAAAAAGGCAGAATACACACTGCGCAAAGAACCACACAACACACACAGCACAACTCACAAGTGCCGACATCACACGTAACACACCACACAGTGAAAAATACGCAGAGCAGTGTGCTCAGCGAGCCGTAAGGATCATACACCACACATGTTACACACAAAATACACACAACACGGACAACAACACAACCCACAGAAAACAAGCGAGACCCACAGATCATAGACATGACAACACAACGCAAAGCACACAGGGACACAGCACACACAGCGTACCACAACAGAGAATACACACCGAATCACAGAAAAACACCACAAATCGCTCACTGCCACATACCAACAACACATACAGCACACTACACACACAACCAACCCAAAAGACACAAAAGAGATCGGTCGGGTGTGTGTAGCCTTCTACTGCAATGTTTACTAAGTTTTCTGTGTCACACAGGAGCAAGTTGCATGCCAGGGGAAATCAGCGCAGTATTCTCTCAGGGAGGGTCTCCTCGGCGCACGGTGGATGGTCTCCCCAGCAGAGTTTGGCGTAAGGCTCTTCTGCAGCAGTTTCTGACACGTCACTGCAGAGGCATCTTCAGGGCATTGCGTTTACTCACCAGGACACTCCGGTTCTGTGCGTCCTCTTCCAGCAGCCCCAGGAAACAAGGACCTCCCGGATGATTCCAAGCCTGCGGAGAAAAGAGCCAAGCACGAAAGGCTTTCTTCGGCGTGCTTGAATGCGGAAGCCTCAGGACTGCCCTTGAGCATTTAGCTTTAGGACCATGGCAAAGGATGGTTTCTCCCTGCAGATCACAAAGAGAGAGCCGGGCTGCACATGGTTCGTTCAGGCTGATAAGATTTCTGGCCCAGAGAAGAGCTCTGTTCTGATGAAAGGATGATCAGCTGAAGGAGTCCCCACAGCATCTTCCCTTAGACTAGTTTTCCTGAACAGCCAGGCTTCCTCAGCAAGGCCTCACGTTAGTGGCCACACAAGCGAGCGTCCGCCACTCAGCAGAAGAGAGCTCTACCCAGCAGACTTCACTCAGGCGCTTTAGAGAGCAGGCACACAGGGCAGACACGGAGAGCACATTGCAAGCTCGGTTTCAGCATCCACTGCAACGACTTCGGTGACTCCTTGAATGGGAAATCCTGCACTGGATTCTTTCACGCACATAAGCTGAATCCAAAGCTGACTTGCCTCCACTGCGGCTAGTTCAAAGCGTCTGGTTCTGCAACTTCCCGTGTGGCTAGTGCTAAGGCCTATTCGAAGCCCACCCACAGGTGGCCTCTGAGACAGAGGGCGTACAGAGAAGACCGCCTTCTACTGCGACGCTTACCGTTTTCCGTATCACATAGGAGCAAATTGCATGCAAGGCGAAAGCAGCCTAGTATTCTCGCAGGGAGGGTCTCCTCAGGGCACGGTGGGTCGTTTCCCCGGCAAAGCCTGGCATAAGGCTCTCCTGCAGCAGTTTCTGACACTTTACTACAAAGGCGTCGGCGGGGCATTGCCGAAAAGAAGGGATGAGGTGGCTCTTTGCGTCCCCTTCCGTCGCCCTCAGGAAACAAGGCCCTCCTGGAGGGTTACAAACCTGTGGAGAAAACGGACAGGCACGAGAGGCTGTCTTCTGTGCACTTGCATGCAGAAGTCTCTCCACACACGAAACAGCCCATCACACAAAACATCAACACCCCCCCCCCCCACACACACACCGAGAACATAACTGCACACAATACACATGAACCACAGTTCTCAGAGGGAACACAACACACCAAGCGAGGCACACCTGACCCAGCTTGACCGCACGCGGTACGCACATCGCAAAAATACACTCATTACTCAAAGAGCCAACCACACACACAACCTGTCAAACACGACCACACACAAATCACCGTCACACATGTAACACACACCACACACACAACACATACAAACCCACATGCAAAACACCCACAAACCACGACAAAAAGAACACCGAGCTCATGCAACACACATTTCACACGCTACACACATCGCCCCAAACACACATAAAACATACAGCACACAGAGCCTCGCAGGATGCACAATGCCAAACACACAACTTGTGCACAGAGGGATCAGTCATAACACACGCTATCTCACTCAACTTGCAAAACACACAGACCACACGACACAAACGCAAATCACAGAACAACACATCACACAACACACACAGAAATTAATATCACAACTCATAACACACGCAACACCCCTGCATTAACAATGCGACACACACAGAGCAACGCAACCACCGCACGCCGCACACGAAGCCGCACACAGCACGCACTCAAGGAACAACCACAACACACACAAGAAAACGCCCACAAACAACATACATAGAGAACACACGGAACCTCTCCACACGCACACAGCACAACATAGGAAACAACATACACCACAAGCGTCACAGGACATAAAAAGCACACAATTCACACAAATCACAGGTCAGTGAGTACACACCACACACACAATGAGGCACACTAACAAGCACAAGCACGCACGGACAGCACGTCTCAACCAAACCCGCACACAACCCCTCAAACACGGCCAAACACAAAACCCAATCACACATGCAAAACAGTCACACCACACACAAAACCACACGCAAAACACACCACCAACAGAAACCCCCATAGCGCACATGTCACACGCTACACACCACACACGCAACCACACACAGACACCCCACACTCATATCCATGCACGGGCTGCACTACGCACAGCGCACACACACAGAACCCAGAATGTATCAACGCAAGTCACAAGACACACACCGGACACATCAAAGCACGTAATTGCTCACAACACACGTTGAACCACATCTCACAGAGCACACACAATGAGGCACACAAAACAAGCACAGCCACACAGACAACCAATCTCACGTCACACACGTAACACACACACACAACCACTCAAACACAACCACACCTAAACCACAATCACAAACACAAAACACACACAGCCCTCACACATGCAAAGGCCAAACACATAACCAGCAAAGGAGACAGCGCACATGTCACACACTGCACCCTACACACACAACCACATAGAGAGACACACCACCCAGATATCCTCACCCAAGAGCGCCAAACGGAACACACACACAACACAGAAACATGCGACGCAACAGTCACAAGACACGCACCAAACCCATCAAGGCACACAACTGCTCACGATACGCATGGAATTCATTGCCCAGACGACATACTGCACCCACCATGAGACATACTAAACAAGCACAACCCCACACAGTCAACACATCTCACATCATGCGCATAACACAGGCAGCCAAACATAACCTCAACCACTCAAACACGACCGCACACACAAATCACCATCACACACGCAGAACACACACACAGCACTCACAAACCCATAGGCAAAACACACATAACCAACAAAGAAGACAAATAGCGCACATTTCACACACTGCACGCTACACACACAACCACGCACAGGCACACCGCACATACGTCCTCACACAGGAGCACAACGCAGAACACACACACAACACAGAAACGCGCCACACAACAGTCACTATATACACACCACACCCTTGAGGGCACATAACTGCTCACAATGCACACGGAAAACATTGCACAGACCACGCACTGCGCACACCAGGAGACGTACTAAACAAGCACAACCACACACAGTCAACACGTCTCACACCATGTGCACAACTCGAACAGCCAAACACACACACAGCCTCTCTAACACAACAACACACCGATCACAATCACACTCACAAAACTGACACGGCACATACAAGTCCACACCCCACTGACGAAAACACATGCAACACACATATAACGCACCACACACAGCACACACAAGCGCAAGCATACAATACAGCGCGCACACAGACCCACACGCAGACAGCACGAACCGCAACCCACAAACACACACACAACAAACACATGCACACGGCACGTCCGACCCAGGCCAAATCCACAGCACAACCCAACGCTCAAATTACACAGCCCACCCAACATCTACCCAGTACGTAACGCACAGAAAGCAGATGGACAGCACGCACACAACCCAGAACACAGTACACAACAACACAACAGACAACAGGAAGGCCAGACACATTTCGACCGGAGGCAACACACCAAACACACAACATACACAACCGCCAACAGATAACTCGCCAAAAAAAGGCAGAATACACACTGCGCAAAGAACCACACAACACACACAGCACAACTCACAAGTGCCGACATCACACGTAACACACCACACAGTGAAAAATACGCAGAGCAGTGTGCTCAGCGAGCCGTAAGGATCATACACCACACATGTTACACACAAAATACACACAACACGGACAACAACACAACCCACAGAAAACAAGCGAGACCCACAGATCATAGACATGACAACACAACGCAAAGCACACAGGGACACAGCACACACAGCGTACCACAACAGAGAATACACACCGAATCACAGAAAAACACCACAAATCGCTCACTGCCACATACCAACAACACATACAGCACACTACACACACAACCAACCCAAAAGACACAAAAGAGATCGGTCGGGTGTGTGTAGCCTTCTACTGCAATGTTTACTAAGTTTTCTGTGTCACACAGGAGCAAGTTGCATGCCAGGGGAAATCAGCGCAGTATTCTCTCAGGGAGGGTCTCCTCGGCGCACGGTGGATGGTCTCCCCAGCAGAGTTTGGCGTAAGGCTCTTCTGCAGCAGTTTCTGACACGTCACTGCAGAGGCATCTTCAGGGCATTGCGTTTACTCACCAGGACACTCCGGTTCTGTGCGTCCTCTTCCAGCAGCCCCAGGAAACAAGGACCTCCCGGATGATTCCAAGCCTGCGGAGAAAAGAGCCAAGCACGAAAGGCTTTCTTCGGCGTGCTTGAATGCGGAAGCCTCAGGACTGCCCTTGAGCATTTAGCTTTAGGACCATGGCAAAGGATGGTTTCTCCCTGCAGATCACAAAGAGAGAGCCGGGCTGCACATGGTTCGTTCAGGCTGATAAGATTTCTGGCCCAGAGAAGAGCTCTGTTCTGATGAAAGGATGATCAGCTGAAGGAGTCCCCACAGCATCTTCCCTTAGACTAGTTTTCCTGAACAGCCAGGCTTCCTCAGCAAGGCCTCACGTTAGTGGCCACACAAGCGAGCGTCCGCCACTCAGCAGAAGAGAGCTCTACCCAGCAGACTTCACTCAGGCGCTTTAGAGAGCAGGCACACAGGGCAGACACGGAGAGCACATTGCAAGCTCGGTTTCAGCATCCACTGCAACGACTTCGGTGACTCCTTGAATGGGAAATCCTGCACTGGATTCTTTCACGCACATAAGCTGAATCCAAAGCTGACTTGCCTCCACTGCGGCTAGTTCAAAGCGTCTGGTTCTGCAACTTCCCGTGTGGCTAGTGCTAAGGCCTATTCGAAGCCCACCCACAGGTGGCCTCTGAGACAGAGGGCGTACAGAGAAGACCGCCTTCTACTGCGACGCTTACCGTTTTCCGTATCACATAGGAGCAAATTGCATGCAAGGCGAAAGCAGCCTAGTATTCTCGCAGGGAGGGTCTCCTCAGGGCACGGTGGGTCGTTTCCCCGGCAAAGCCTGGCATAAGGCTCTCCTGCAGCAGTTTCTGACACTTTACTACAAAGGCGTCGGCGGGGCATTGCCGAAAAGAAGGGATGAGGTGGCTCTTTGCGTCCCCTTCCGTCGCCCTCAGGAAACAAGGCCCTCCTGGAGGGTTACAAACCTGTGGAGAAAACGGACAGGCACGAGAGGCTGTCTTCTGTGCACTTGCATGCAGAAGTCTCTCCACACACGAAACAGCCCATCACACAAAACATCAACACCCACCCCCCCCACACACACACCGAGAACATAACTGCACACAATACACATGAACCACAGTTCTCAGAGGGAACACAACACACCAAGCGAGGCACACCTGACCCAGCTTGACCGCACGCGGTACGCACATCGCAAAAATACACTCATTACTCAAAGAGCCAACCACACACACAACCTGTCAAACACGACCACACACAAATCACCGTCACACATGTAACACACACCACACACACAACACATACAAACCCACATGCAAAACACCCACAAACCACGACAAAAAGAACACCGAGCTCATGCAACACACATTTCACACGCTACACACATCGCCCCAAACACACATAAAACATACAGCACACAGAGCCTCGCAGGATGCACAATGCCAAACACACAACTTGTGCACAGAGGGATCAGTCATAACACACGCTATCTCACTCAACTTGCAAAACACACAGACCACACGACACAAACGCAAATCACAGAACAACACATCACACAACACACACAGAAATTAATATCACAACTCATAACACACGCAACACCCCTGCATTAACAATGCGACACACACAGAGCAACGCAACCACCGCACGCCGCACACGAAGCCGCACACAGCACGCACTCAAGGAACAACCACAACACACACAAGAAAACGCCCACAAACAACATACATAGAGAACACACGGAACCTCTCCACACGCACACAGCACAACATAGGAAACAACATACACCACAAGCGTCACAGGACATAAAAAGCACACAATTCACACAAATCACAGGTCAGTGAGTACACACCACACACACAATGAGGCACACTAACAAGCACAAGCACGCACGGACAGCACGTCTCAACCAAACCCGCACACAACCCCTCAAACACGGCCAAACACAAAACCCAATCACACATGCAAAACAGGCACACCACACACAAAACCACACGCAAAACACACCACCAACAGAAACCCCCATAGCGCACATGTCACACGCTACACACCACACACGCAACCACACACAGACACCCCACACTCATATCCATGCACGGGCTGCACTACGCACAGCGCACACACACAGAACCCAGAATGTATCAACGCAAGTCACAAGACACACACCGGACACATCAAAGCACGTAATTGCTCACAACACACGTTGAACCACATCTCACAGAGCACACACAATGAGGCACACAAAACAAGCACAGCCACACAGACAACCAATCTCACGTCACACACGTAACACACACACACAACCACTCAAACACAACCACACCTAAACCACAATCACAAACACAAAACACACACAGCCCTCACACATGCAAAGGCCAAACACATAACCAGCAAAGGAGACAGCGCACATGTCACACACTGCACCCTACACACACAACCACATAGAGAGACACACCACCCAGATATCCTCACCCAAGAGCGCCAAACGGAACACACACACAACACAGAAACATGCGACGCAACAGTCACAAGACACGCACCAAACCCATCAAGGCACACAACTGCTCACGATACGCATGGAATTCATTGCCCAGACGACATACTGCACCCACCATGAGACATACTAAACAAGCACAACCCCACACAGTCAACACATCTCACATCATGCGCATAACACAGGCAGCCAAACATAACCTCAACCACTCAAACACGACCGCACACACAAATCACCATCACACACGCAGAACACACACACAGCACTCACAAACCCATAGGCAAAACACACATAACCAACAAAGAAGACAAATAGCGCACATTTCACACACTGCACGCTACACACACAACCACGCACAGGCACACCGCACATACGTCCTCACACAGGAGCACAACGCAGAACACACACACAACACAGAAACGCGCCACACAACAGTCACTATATACACACCACACCCTTGAGGGCACATAACTGCTCACAATGCACACGGAAAACATTGCACAGACCACGCACTGCGCACACCAGGAGACGTACTAAACAAGCACAACCACACACAGTCAACACGTCTCACACCATGTGCACAACTCGAACAGCCAAACACACACACAGCCTCTCTAACACAACAACACACCGATCACAATCACACTCACAAAACTGACACGGCACATACAAGTCCACACCCCACTGACGAAAACACATGCAACACACATATAACGCACCACACACAGCACACACAAGCGCAAGCATACAATACAGCGCGCACACAGACCCACACGCAGACAGCACGAACCGCAACCCACAAACACACACACAACAAACACATGCACACGGCACGTCCGACCCAGGCCAAATCCACAGCACAACCCAACGCTCAAATTACACAGCCCACCCAACATCTACCCAGTACGTAACGCACAGAAAGCAGATGGACAGCACGCACACAACCCAGAACACAGTACACAACAACACAACAGACAACAGGAAGGCCAGACACATTTCGACCGGAGGCAACACACCAAACACACAACATACACAACCGCCAACAGATAACTCGCCAAAAAAAGGCAGAATACACACTGCGCAAAGAACCACACAACACACACAGCACAACTCACAAGTGCCGACATCACACGTAACACACCACACAGTGAAAAATACGCAGAGCAGTGTGCTCAGCGAGCCGTAAGGATCATACACCACACATGTTACACACAAAATACACACAACACGGACAACAACACAACCCACAGAAAACAAGCGAGACCCACAGATCATAGACATGACAACACAACGCAAAGCACACAGGGACACAGCACACACAGCGTACCACAACAGAGAATACACACCGAATCACAGAAAAACACCACAAATCGCTCACTGCCACATACCAACAACACATACAGCACACTACACACACAACCAACCCAAAAGACACAAAAGAGATCGGTCGGGTGTGTGTAGCCTTCTACTGCAATGTTTACTAAGTTTTCTGTGTCACACAGGAGCAAGTTGCATGCCAGGGGAAATCAGCGTAGTATTCTCTCAGGGAGGGTCTCCTCGGCGCACGGTGGATGGTCTCCCCAGCAGAGTTTGGCGTAAGGCTCTTCTGCAGCAGTTTCTGACACGTCACTGCAGAGGCATCTTCAGGGCATTGCGTTTACTCACCAGGACACTCCGGTTCTGTGCGTCCTCTTCCAGCAGCCCCAGGAAACAAGGACCTCCCGGATGATTCCAAGCCTGCGGAGAAAAGAGCCAAGCACGAAAGGCTTTCTTCGGCGTGCTTGAATGCGGAAGCCTCAGGACTGCCCTTGAGCATTTAGCTTTAGGACCATGGCAAAGGATGGTTTCTCCCTGCAGATCACAAAGAGAGAGCCGGGCTGCACATGGTTCGTTCAGGCTGATAAGATTTCTGGCCCAGAGAAGAGCTCTGTTCTGATGAAAGGATGATCAGCTGAAGGAGTCCCCACAGCATCTTCCCTTAGACTAGTTTTCCTGAACAGCCAGGCTTCCTCAGCAAGGCCTCACGTTAGTGGCCACACAAGCGAGCGTCCGCCACTCAGCAGAAGAGAGCTCTACCCAGCAGACTTCACTCAGGCGCTTTAGAGAGCAGGCACACAGGGCAGACACGGAGAGCACATTGCAAGCTCGGTTTCAGCATCCACTGCAACGACTTCGGTGACTCCTTGAATGGGAAATCCTGCACTGGATTCTTTCACGCACATAAGCTGAATCCAAAGCTGACTTGCCTCCACTGCGGCTAGTTCAAAGCGTCTGGTTCTGCAACTTCCCGTGTGGCTAGTGCTAAGGCCTATTCGAAGCCCACCCACAGGTGGCCTCTGAGACAGAGGGCGTACAGAGAAGACCGCCTTCTACTGCGACGCTTACCGTTTTCCGTATCACATAGGAGCAAATTGCATGCAAGGCGAAAGCAGCCTAGTATTCTCGCAGGGAGGGTCTCCTCAGGGCACGGTGGGTCGTTTCCCCGGCAAAGCCTGGCATAAGGCTCTCCTGCAGCAGTTTCTGACACTTTACTACAAAGGCGTCGGCGGGGCATTGCCGAAAAGAAGGGATGAGGTGGCTCTTTGCGTCCCCTTCCGTCGCCCTCAGGAAACAAGGCCCTCCTGGAGGGTTACAAACCTGTGGAGAAAACGGACAGGCACGAGAGGCTGTCTTCTGTGCACTTGCATGCAGAAGTCTCTCCACACACGAAACAGCCCATCACACAAAACATCAACACCCACCCCCCCCACACACACACCGAGAACATAACTGCACACAATACACATGAACCACAGTTCTCAGAGGGAACACAACACACCAAGCGAGGCACACCTGACCCAGCTTGACCGCACGCGGTACGCACATCGCAAAAATACACTCATTACTCAAAGAGCCAACCACACACACAACCTGTCAAACACGACCACACACAAATCACCGTCACACATGTAACACACACCACACACACAACACATACAAACCCACATGCAAAACACCCACAAACCACGACAAAAAGAACACCGAGCTCATGCAACACACATTTCACACGCTACACACATCGCCCCAAACACACATAAAACATACAGCACACAGAGCCTCGCAGGATGCACAATGCCAAACACACAACTTGTGCACAGAGGGATCAGTCATAACACACGCTATCTCACTCAACTTGCAAAACACACAGACCACACGACACAAACGCAAATCACAGAACAACACATCACACAACACACACAGAAATTAATATCACAACTCATAACACACGCAACACCCCTGCATTAACAATGCGACACACACAGAGCAACGCAACCACCGCACGCCGCACACGAAGCCGCACACAGCACGCACTCAAGGAACAACCACAACACACACAAGAAAACGCCCACAAACAACATACATAGAGAACACACGGAACCTCTCCACACGCACACAGCACAACATAGGAAACAACATACACCACAAGCGTCACAGGACATAAAAAGCACACAATTCACACAAATCACAGGTCAGTGAGTACACACCACACACACAATGAGGCACACTAACAAGCACAAGCACGCACGGACAGCACGTCTCAACCAAACCCGCACACAACCCCTCAAACACGGCCAAACACAAAACCCAATCACACATGCAAAACAGGCACACCACACACAAAACCACACGCAAAACACACCACCAACAGAAACCCCCATAGCGCACATGTCACACGCTACACACCACACACGCAACCACACACAGACACCCCACACTCATATCCATGCACGGGCTGCACTACGCACAGCGCACACACACAGAACCCAGAATGTATCAACGCAAGTCACAAGACACACACCGGACACATCAAAGCACGTAATTGCTCACAACACACGTTGAACCACATCTCACAGAGCACACACAATGAGGCACACAAAACAAGCACAGCCACACAGACAACCAATCTCACGTCACACACGTAACACACACACACAACCACTCAAACACAACCACACCTAAACCACAATCACAAACACAAAACACACACAGCCCTCACACATGCAAAGGCCAAACACATAACCAGCAAAGGAGACAGCGCACATGTCACACACTGCACCCTACACACACAACCACATAGAGAGACACACCACCCAGATATCCTCACCCAAGAGCGCCAAACGGAACACACACACAACACAGAAACATGCGACGCAACAGTCACAAGACACGCACCAAACCCATCAAGGCACACAACTGCTCACGATACGCATGGAATTCATTGCCCAGACGACATACTGCACCCACCATGAGACATACTAAACAAGCACAACCCCACACAGTCAACACATCTCACATCATGCGCATAACACAGGCAGCCAAACATAACCTCAACCACTCAAACACGACCGCACACACAAATCACCATCACACACGCAGAACACACACACAGCACTCACAAACCCATAGGCAAAACACACATAACCAACAAAGAAGACAAATAGCGCACATTTCACACACTGCACGCTACACACACAACCACGCACAGGCACACCGCACATACGTCCTCACACAGGAGCACAACGCAGAACACACACACAACACAGAAACGCGCCACACAACAGTCACTATATACACACCACACCCTTGAGGGCACATAACTGCTCACAATGCACACGGAAAACATTGCACAGACCACGCACTGCGCACACCAGGAGACGTACTAAACAAGCACAACCACACACAGTCAACACGTCTCACACCATGTGCACAACTCGAACAGCCAAACACACACACAGCCTCTCTAACACAACAACACACCGATCACAATCACACTCACAAAACTGACACGGCACATACAAGTCCACACCCCACTGACGAAAACACATGCAACACACATATAACGCACCACACACAGCACACACAAGCGCAAGCATACAATACAGCGCGCACACAGACCCACACGCAGACAGCACGAACCGCAACCCACAAACACACACACAACAAACACATGCACACGGCACGTCCGACCCAGGCCAAATCCACAGCACAACCCAACGCTCAAATTACACAGCCCACCCAACATCTACCCAGTACGTAACGCACAGAAAGCAGATGGACAGCACGCACACAACCCAGAACACAGTACACAACAACACAACAGACAACAGGAAGGCCAGACACATTTCGACCGGAGGCAACACACCAAACACACAACATACACAACCGCCAACAGATAACTCGCCAAAAAAAGGCAGAATACACACTGCGCAAAGAACCACACAACACACACAGCACAACTCACAAGTGCCGACATCACACGTAACACACCACACAGTGAAAAATACGCAGAGCAGTGTGCTCAGCGAGCCGTAAGGATCATACACCACACATGTTACACACAAAATACACACAACACGGACAACAACACAACCCACAGAAAACAAGCGAGACCCACAGATCATAGACATGACAACACAACGCAAAGCACACAGGGACACAGCACACACAGCGTACCACAACAGAGAATACACACCGAATCACAGAAAAACACCACAAATCGCTCACTGCCACATACCAACAACACATACAGCACACTACACACACAACCAACCCAAAAGACACAAAAGAGATCGGTCGGGTGTGTGTAGCCTTCTACTGCAATGTTTACTAAGTTTTCTGTGTCACACAGGAGCAAGTTGCATGCCAGGGGAAATCAGCGTAGTATTCTCTCAGGGAGGGTCTCCTCGGCGCACGGTGGATGGTCTCCCCAGCAGAGTTTGGCGTAAGGCTCTTCTGCAGCAGTTTCTGACACGTCACTGCAGAGGCATCTTCAGGGCATTGCGTTTACTCACCAGGACACTCCGGTTCTGTGCGTCCTCTTCCAGCAGCCCCAGGAAACAAGGACCTCCCGGATGATTCCAAGCCTGCGGAGAAAAGAGCCAAGCACGAAAGGCTTTCTTCGGCGTGCTTGAATGCGGAAGCCTCAGGACTGCCCTTGAGCATTTAGCTTTAGGACCATGGCAAAGGATGGTTTCTCCCTGCAGATCACAAAGAGAGAGCCGGGCTGCACATGGTTCGTTCAGGCTGATAAGATTTCTGGCCCAGAGAAGAGCTCTGTTCTGATGAAAGGATGATCAGCTGAAGGAGTCCCCACAGCATCTTCCCTTAGACTAGTTTTCCTGAACAGCCAGGCTTCCTCAGCAAGGCCTCACGTTAGTGGCCACACAAGCGAGCGTCCGCCACTCAGCAGAAGAGAGCTCTACCCAGCAGACTTCACTCAGGCGCTTTAGAGAGCAGGCACACAGGGCAGACACGGAGAGCACATTGCAAGCTCGGTTTCAGCATCCACTGCAACGACTTCGGTGACTCCTTGAATGGGAAATCCTGCACTGGATTCTTTCACGCACATAAGCTGAATCCAAAGCTGACTTGCCTCCACTGCGGCTAGTTCAAAGCGTCTGGTTCTGCAACTTCCCGTGTGGCTAGTGCTAAGGCCTATTCGAAGCCCACCCACAGGTGGCCTCTGAGACAGAGGGCGTACAGAGAAGACCGCCTTCTACTGCGACGCTTACCGTTTTCCGTATCACATAGGAGCAAATTGCATGCAAGGCGAAAGCAGCCTAGTATTCTCGCAGGGAGGGTCTCCTCAGGGCACGGTGGGTCGTTTCCCCGGCAAAGCCTGGCATAAGGCTCTCCTGCAGCAGTTTCTGACACTTTACTACAAAGGCGTCGGCGGGGCATTGCCGAAAAGAAGGGATGAGGTGGCTCTTTGCGTCCCCTTCCGTCGCCCTCAGGAAACAAGGCCCTCCTGGAGGGTTACAAACCTGTGGAGAAAACGGACAGGCACGAGAGGCTGTCTTCTGTGCACTTGCATGCAGAAGTCTCTCCACACACGAAACAGCCCATCACACAAAACATCAACACCCACCCCCACACACACACACCGAGAACATAACTGCACACAATACACATGAACCACAGTTCTCAGAGGGAACACAACACACCAAGCGAGGCACACCTGACCCAGCTTGACCGCACGCGGTACGCACATCGCAAAAATACACTCATTACTCAAAGAGCCAACCACACACACAACCTGTCAAACACGACCACACACAAATCACCGTCACACATGTAACACACACCACACACACAACACATACAAACCCACATGCAAAACACCCACAAACCACGACAAAAAGAACACCGAGCTCATGCAACACACATTTCACACGCTACACACATCGCCCCAAACACACATAAAACATACAGCACACAGAGCCTCGCAGGATGCACAATGCCAAACACACAACTTGTGCACAGAGGGATCAGTCATAACACACGCTATCTCACTCAACTTGCAAAACACACAGACCACACGACACAAACGCAAATCACAGAACAACACATCACACAACACACACAGAAATTAATATCACAACTCATAACACACGCAACACCCCTGCATTAACAATGCGACACACACAGAGCAACGCAACCACCGCACGCCGCACACGAAGCCGCACACAGCACGCACTCAAGGAACAACCACAACACACACAAGAAAACGCCCACAAACAACATACATAGAGAACACACGGAACCTCTCCACACGCACACAGCACAACATAGGAAACAACATACACCACAAGCGTCACAGGACATAAAAAGCACACAATTCACACAAATCACAGGTCAGTGAGTACACACCACACACACAATGAGGCACACTAACAAGCACAAGCACGCACGGACAGCACGTCTCAACCAAACCCGCACACAACCCCTCAAACACGGCCAAACACAAAACCCAATCACACATGCAAAACAGGCACACCACACACAAAACCACACGCAAAACACACCACCAACAGAAACCCCCATAGCGCACATGTCACACGCTACACACCACACACGCAACCACACACAGACACCCCACACTCATATCCATGCACGGGCTGCACTACGCACAGCGCACACACACAGAACCCAGAATGTATCAACGCAAGTCACAAGACACACACCGGACACATCAAAGCACGTAATTGCTCACAACACACGTTGAACCACATCTCACAGAGCACACACAATGAGGCACACAAAACAAGCACAGCCACACAGACAACCAATCTCACGTCACACACGTAACACACACACACAACCACTCAAACACAACCACACCTAAACCACAATCACAAACACAAAACACACACAGCCCTCACACATGCAAAGGCCAAACACATAACCAGCAAAGGAGACAGCGCACATGTCACACACTGCACCCTACACACACAACCACATAGAGAGACACACCACCCAGATATCCTCACCCAAGAGCGCCAAACGGAACACACACACAACACAGAAACATGCGACGCAACAGTCACAAGACACGCACCAAACCCATCAAGGCACACAACTGCTCACGATACGCATGGAATTCATTGCCCAGACGACATACTGCACCCACCATGAGACATACTAAACAAGCACAACCCCACACAGTCAACACATCTCACATCATGCGCATAACACAGGCAGCCAAACATAACCTCAACCACTCAAACACGACCGCACACACAAATCACCATCACACACGCAGAACACACACACAGCACTCACAAACCCATAGGCAAAACACACATAACCAACAAAGAAGACAAATAGCGCACATTTCACACACTGCACGCTACACACACAACCACGCACAGGCACACCGCACATACGTCCTCACACAGGAGCACAACGCAGAACACACACACAACACAGAAACGCGCCACACAACAGTCACTATATACACACCACACCCTTGAGGGCACATAACTGCTCACAATGCACACGGAAAACATTGCACAGACCACGCACTGCGCACACCAGGAGACGTACTAAACAAGCACAACCACACACAGTCAACACGTCTCACACCATGTGCACAACTCGAACAGCCAAACACACACACAGCCTCTCTAACACAACAACACACCGATCACAATCACACTCACAAAACTGACACGGCACATACAAGTCCACACCCCACTGACGAAAACACATGCAACACACATATAACGCACCACACACAGCACACACAAGCGCAAGCATACAATACAGCGCGCACACAGACCCACACGCAGACAGCACGAACCGCAACCCACAAACACACACACAACAAACACATGCACACGGCACGTCCGACCCAGGCCAAATCCACAGCACAACCCAACGCTCAAATTACACAGCCCACCCAACATCTACCCAGTACGTAACGCACAGAAAGCAGATGGACAGCACGCACACAACCCAGAACACAGTACACAACAACACAACAGACAACAGGAAGGCCAGACACATTTCGACCGGAGGCAACACACCAAACACACAACATACACAACCGCCAACAGATAACTCGCCAAAAAAAGGCAGAATACACACTGCGCAAAGAACCACACAACACACACAGCACAACTCACAAGTGCCGACATCACACGTAACACACCACACAGTGAAAAATACGCAGAGCAGTGTGCTCAGCGAGCCGTAAGGATCATACACCACACATGTTACACACAAAATACACACAACACGGACAACAACACAACCCACAGAAAACAAGCGAGACCCACAGATCATAGACATGACAACACAACGCAAAGCACACAGGGACACAGCACACACAGCGTACCACAACAGAGAATACACACCGAATCACAGAAAAACACCACAAATCGCTCACTGCCACATACCAACAACACATACAGCACACTACACACACAACCAACCCAAAAGACACAAAAGAGATCGGTCGGGTGTGTGTAGCCTTCTACTGCAATGTTTACTAAGTTTTCTGTGTCACACAGGAGCAAGTTGCATGCCAGGGGAAATCAGCGTAGTATTCTCTCAGGGAGGGTCTCCTCGGCGCACGGTGGATGGTCTCCCCAGCAGAGTTTGGCGTAAGGCTCTTCTGCAGCAGTTTCTGACACGTCACTGCAGAGGCATCTTCAGGGCATTGCGTTTACTCACCAGGACACTCCGGTTCTGTGCGTCCTCTTCCAGCAGCCCCAGGAAACAAGGACCTCCCGGATGATTCCAAGCCTGCGGAGAAAAGAGCCAAGCACGAAAGGCTTTCTTCGGCGTGCTTGAATGCGGAAGCCTCAGGACTGCCCTTGAGCATTTAGCTTTAGGACCATGGCAAAGGATGGTTTCTCCCTGCAGATCACAAAGAGAGAGCCGGGCTGCACATGGTTCGTTCAGGCTGATAAGATTTCTGGCCCAGAGAAGAGCTCTGTTCTGATGAAAGGATGATCAGCTGAAGGAGTCCCCACAGCATCTTCCCTTAGACTAGTTTTCCTGAACAGCCAGGCTTCCTCAGCAAGGCCTCACGTTAGTGGCCACACAAGCGAGCGTCCGCCACTCAGCAGAAGAGAGCTCTACCCAGCAGACTTCACTCAGGCGCTTTAGAGAGCAGGCACACAGGGCAGACACGGAGAGCACATTGCAAGCTCGGTTTCAGCATCCACTGCAACGACTTCGGTGACTCCTTGAATGGGAAATCCTGCACTGGATTCTTTCACGCACATAAGCTGAATCCAAAGCTGACTTGCCTCCACTGCGGCTAGTTCAAAGCGTCTGGTTCTGCAACTTCCCGTGTGGCTAGTGCTAAGGCCTATTCGAAGCCCACCCACAGGTGGCCTCTGAGACAGAGGGCGTACAGAGAAGACCGCCTTCTACTGCGACGCTTACCGTTTTCCGTATCACATAGGAGCAAATTGCATGCAAGGCGAAAGCAGCCTAGTATTCTCGCAGGGAGGGTCTCCTCAGGGCACGGTGGGTCGTTTCCCCGGCAAAGCCTGGCATAAGGCTCTCCTGCAGCAGTTTCTGACACTTTACTACAAAGGCGTCGGCGGGGCATTGCCGAAAAGAAGGGATGAGGTGGCTCTTTGCGTCCCCTTCCGTCGCCCTCAGGAAACAAGGCCCTCCTGGAGGGTTACAAACCTGTGGAGAAAACGGACAGGCACGAGAGGCTGTCTTCTGTGCACTTGCATGCAGAAGTCTCTCCACACACGAAACAGCCCATCACACAAAACATCAACACCCCCCCCCACACACACACACCGAGAACATAACTGCACACAATACACATGAACCACAGTTCTCAGAGGGAACACAACACACCAAGCGAGGCACACCTGACCCAGCTTGACCGCACGCGGTACGCACATCGCAAAAATACACTCATTACTCAAAGAGCCAACCACACACACAACCTGTCAAACACGACCACACACAAATCACCGTCACACATGTAACACACACCACACACACAACACATACAAACCCACATGCAAAACACCCACAAACCACGACAAAAAGAACACCGAGCTCATGCAACACACATTTCACACGCTACACACATCGCCCCAAACACACATAAAACATACAGCACACAGAGCCTCGCAGGATGCACAATGCCAAACACACAACTTGTGCACAGAGGGATCAGTCATAACACACGCTATCTCACTCAACTTGCAAAACACACAGACCACACGACACAAACGCAAATCACAGAACAACACATCACACAACACACACAGAAATTAATATCACAACTCATAACACACGCAACACCCCTGCATTAACAATGCGACACACACAGAGCAACGCAACCACCGCACGCCGCACACGAAGCCGCACACAGCACGCACTCAAGGAACAACCACAACACACACAAGAAAACGCCCACAAACAACATACATAGAGAACACACGGAACCTCTCCACACGCACACAGCACAACATAGGAAACAACATACACCACAAGCGTCACAGGACATAAAAAGCACACAATTCACACAAATCACAGGTCAGTGAGTACACACCACACACACAATGAGGCACACTAACAAGCACAAGCACGCACGGACAGCACGTCTCAACCAAACCCGCACACAACCCCTCAAACACGGCCAAACACAAAACCCAATCACACATGCAAAACAGGCACACCACACACAAAACCACACGCAAAACACACCACCAACAGAAACCCCCATAGCGCACATGTCACACGCTACACACCACACACGCAACCACACACAGACACCCCACACTCATATCCATGCACGGGCTGCACTACGCACAGCGCACACACACAGAACCCAGAATGTATCAACGCAAGTCACAAGACACACACCGGACACATCAAAGCACGTAATTGCTCACAACACACGTTGAACCACATCTCACAGAGCACACACAATGAGGCACACAAAACAAGCACAGCCACACAGACAACCAATCTCACGTCACACACGTAACACACACACACAACCACTCAAACACAACCACACCTAAACCACAATCACAAACACAAAACACACACAGCCCTCACACATGCAAAGGCCAAACACATAACCAGCAAAGGAGACAGCGCACATGTCACACACTGCACCCTACACACACAACCACATAGAGAGACACACCACCCAGATATCCTCACCCAAGAGCGCCAAACGGAACACACACACAACACAGAAACATGCGACGCAACAGTCACAAGACACGCACCAAACCCATCAAGGCACACAACTGCTCACGATACGCATGGAATTCATTGCCCAGACGACATACTGCACCCACCATGAGACATACTAAACAAGCACAACCCCACACAGTCAACACATCTCACATCATGCGCATAACACAGGCAGCCAAACATAACCTCAACCACTCAAACACGACCGCACACACAAATCACCATCACACACGCAGAACACACACACAGCACTCACAAACCCATAGGCAAAACACACATAACCAACAAAGAAGACAAATAGCGCACATTTCACACACTGCACGCTACACACACAACCACGCACAGGCACACCGCACATACGTCCTCACACAGGAGCACAACGCAGAACACACACACAACACAGAAACGCGCCACACAACAGTCACTATATACACACCACACCCTTGAGGGCACATAACTGCTCACAATGCACACGGAAAACATTGCACAGACCACGCACTGCGCACACCAGGAGACGTACTAAACAAGCACAACCACACACAGTCAACACGTCTCACACCATGTGCACAACTCGAACAGCCAAACACACACACAGCCTCTCTAACACAACAACACACCGATCACAATCACACTCACAAAACTGACACGGCACATACAAGTCCACACCCCACTGACGAAAACACATGCAACACACATATAACGCACCACACACAGCACACACAAGCGCAAGCATACAATACAGCGCGCACACAGACCCACACGCAGACAGCACGAACCGCAACCCACAAACACACACACAACAAACACATGCACACGGCACGTCCGACCCAGGCCAAATCCACAGCACAACCCAACGCTCAAATTACACAGCCCACCCAACATCTACCCAGTACGTAACGCACAGAAAGCAGATGGACAGCACGCACACAACCCAGAACACAGTACACAACAACACAACAGACAACAGGAAGGCCAGACACATTTCGACCGGAGGCAACACACCAAACACACAACATACACAACCGCCAACAGATAACTCGCCAAAAAAAGGCAGAATACACACTGCGCAAAGAACCACACAACACACACAGCACAACTCACAAGTGCCGACATCACACGTAACACACCACACAGTGAAAAATACGCAGAGCAGTGTGCTCAGCGAGCCGTAAGGATCATACACCACACATGTTACACACAAAATACACACAACACGGACAACAACACAACCCACAGAAAACAAGCGAGACCCACAGATCATAGACATGACAACACAACGCAAAGCACACAGGGACACAGCACACACAGCGTACCACAACAGAGAATACACACCGAATCACAGAAAAACACCACAAATCGCTCACTGCCACATACCAACAACACATACAGCACACTACACACACAACCAACCCAAAAGACACAAAAGAGATCGGTCGGGTGTGTGTAGCCTTCTACTGCAATGTTTACTAAGTTTTCTGTGTCACACAGGAGCAAGTTGCATGCCAGGGGAAATCAGCGCAGTATTCTCTCAGGGAGGGTCTCCTCGGCGCACGGTGGATGGTCTCCCCAGCAGAGTTTGGCGTAAGGCTCTTCTGCAGCAGTTTCTGACACGTCACTGCAGAGGCATCTTCAGGGCATTGCGTTTACTCACCAGGACACTCCGGTTCTGTGCGTCCTCTTCCAGCAGCCCCAGGAAACAAGGACCTCCCGGATGATTCCAAGCCTGCGGAGAAAAGAGCCAAGCACGAAAGGCTTTCTTCGGCGTGCTTGAATGCGGAAGCCTCAGGACTGCCCTTGAGCATTTAGCTTTAGGACCATGGCAAAGGATGGTTTCTCCCTGCAGATCACAAAGAGAGAGCCGGGCTGCACATGGTTCGTTCAGGCTGATAAGATTTCTGGCCCAGAGAAGAGCTCTGTTCTGATGAAAGGATGATCAGCTGAAGGAGTCCCCACAGCATCTTCCCTTAGACTAGTTTTCCTGAACAGCCAGGCTTCCTCAGCAAGGCCTCACGTTAGTGGCCACACAAGCGAGCGTCCGCCACTCAGCAGAAGAGAGCTCTACCCAGCAGACTTCACTCAGGCGCTTTAGAGAGCAGGCACACAGGGCAGACACGGAGAGCACATTGCAAGCTCGGTTTCAGCATCCACTGCAACGACTTCGGTGACTCCTTGAATGGGAAATCCTGCACTGGATTCTTTCACGCACATAAGCTGAATCCAAAGCTGACTTGCCTCCACTGCGGCTAGTTCAAAGCGTCTGGTTCTGCAACTTCCCGTGTGGCTAGTGCTAAGGCCTATTCGAAGCCCACCCACAGGTGGCCTCTGAGACAGAGGGCGTACAGAGAAGACCGCCTTCTACTGCGACGCTTACCGTTTTCCGTATCACATAGGAGCAAATTGCATGCAAGGCGAAAGCAGCCTAGTATTCTCGCAGGGAGGGTCTCCTCAGGGCACGGTGGGTCGTTTCCCCGGCAAAGCCTGGCATAAGGCTCTCCTGCAGCAGTTTCTGACACTTTACTACAAAGGCGTCGGCGGGGCATTGCCGAAAAGAAGGGATGAGGTGGCTCTTTGCGTCCCCTTCCGTCGCCCTCAGGAAACAAGGCCCTCCTGGAGGGTTACAAACCTGTGGAGAAAACGGACAGGCACGAGAGGCTGTCTTCTGTGCACTTGCATGCAGAAGTCTCTCCACACACGAAACAGCCCATCACACAAAACATCAACACCCCCCCCACCACACACACACCGAGAACATAACTGCACACAATACACATGAACCACAGTTCTCAGAGGGAACACAACACACCAAGCGAGGCACACCTGACCCAGCTTGACCGCACGCGGTACGCACATCGCAAAAATACACTCATTACTCAAAGAGCCAACCACACACACAACCTGTCAAACACGACCACACACAAATCACCGTCACACATGTAACACACACCACACACACAACACATACAAACCCACATGCAAAACACCCACAAACCACGACAAAAAGAACACCGAGCTCATGCAACACACATTTCACACGCTACACACATCGCCCCAAACACACATAAAACATACAGCACACAGAGCCTCGCAGGATGCACAATGCCAAACACACAACTTGTGCACAGAGGGATCAGTCATAACACACGCTATCTCACTCAACTTGCAAAACACACAGACCACACGACACAAACGCAAATCACAGAACAACACATCACACAACACACACAGAAATTAATATCACAACTCATAACACACGCAACACCCCTGCATTAACAATGCGACACACACAGAGCAACGCAACCACCGCACGCCGCACACGAAGCCGCACACAGCACGCACTCAAGGAACAACCACAACACACACAAGAAAACGCCCACAAACAACATACATAGAGAACACACGGAACCTCTCCACACGCACACAGCACAACATAGGAAACAACATACACCACAAGCGTCACAGGACATAAAAAGCACACAATTCACACAAATCACAGGTCAGTGAGTACACACCACACACACAATGAGGCACACTAACAAGCACAAGCACGCACGGACAGCACGTCTCAACCAAACCCGCACACAACCCCTCAAACACGGCCAAACACAAAACCCAATCACACATGCAAAACAGGCACACCACACACAAAACCACACGCAAAACACACCACCAACAGAAACCCCCATAGCGCACATGTCACACGCTACACACCACACACGCAACCACACACAGACACCCCACACTCATATCCATGCACGGGCTGCACTACGCACAGCGCACACACACAGAACCCAGAATGTATCAACGCAAGTCACAAGACACACACCGGACACATCAAAGCACGTAATTGCTCACAACACACGTTGAACCACATCTCACAGAGCACACACAATGAGGCACACAAAACAAGCACAGCCACACAGACAACCAATCTCACGTCACACACGTAACACACACACACAACCACTCAAACACAACCACACCTAAACCACAATCACAAACACAAAACACACACAGCCCTCACACATGCAAAGGCCAAACACATAACCAGCAAAGGAGACAGCGCACATGTCACACACTGCACCCTACACACACAACCACATAGAGAGACACACCACCCAGATATCCTCACCCAAGAGCGCCAAACGGAACACACACACAACACAGAAACATGCGACGCAACAGTCACAAGACACGCACCAAACCCATCAAGGCACACAACTGCTCACGATACGCATGGAATTCATTGCCCAGACGACATACTGCACCCACCATGAGACATACTAAACAAGCACAACCCCACACAGTCAACACATCTCACATCATGCGCATAACACAGGCAGCCAAACATAACCTCAACCACTCAAACACGACCGCACACACAAATCACCATCACACACGCAGAACACACACACAGCACTCACAAACCCATAGGCAAAACACACATAACCAACAAAGAAGACAAATAGCGCACATTTCACACACTGCACGCTACACACACAACCACGCACAGGCACACCGCACATACGTCCTCACACAGGAGCACAACGCAGAACACACACACAACACAGAAACGCGCCACACAACAGTCACTATATACACACCACACCCTTGAGGGCACATAACTGCTCACAATGCACACGGAAAACATTGCACAGACCACGCACTGCGCACACCAGGAGACGTACTAAACAAGCACAACCACACACAGTCAACACGTCTCACACCATGTGCACAACTCGAACAGCCAAACACACACACAGCCTCTCTAACACAACAACACACCGATCACAATCACACTCACAAAACTGACACGGCACATACAAGTCCACACCCCACTGACGAAAACACATGCAACACACATATAACGCACCACACACAGCACACACAAGCGCAAGCATACAATACAGCGCGCACACAGACCCACACGCAGACAGCACGAACCGCAACCCACAAACACACACACAACAAACACATGCACACGGCACGTCCGACCCAGGCCAAATCCACAGCACAACCCAACGCTCAAATTACACAGCCCACCCAACATCTACCCAGTACGTAACGCACAGAAAGCAGATGGACAGCACGCACACAACCCAGAACACAGTACACAACAACACAACAGACAACAGGAAGGCCAGACACATTTCGACCGGAGGCAACACACCAAACACACAACATACACAACCGCCAACAGATAACTCGCCAAAAAAAGGCAGAATACACACTGCGCAAAGAACCACACAACACACACAGCACAACTCACAAGTGCCGACATCACACGTAACACACCACACAGTGAAAAATACGCAGAGCAGTGTGCTCAGCGAGCCGTAAGGATCATACACCACACATGTTACACACAAAATACACACAACACGGACAACAACACAACCCACAGAAAACAAGCGAGACCCACAGATCATAGACATGACAACACAACGCAAAGCACACAGGGACACAGCACACACAGCGTACCACAACAGAGAATACACACCGAATCACAGAAAAACACCACAAATCGCTCACTGCCACATACCAACAACACATACAGCACACTACACACACAACCAACCCAAAAGACACAAAAGAGATCGGTCGGGTGTGTGTAGCCTTCTACTGCAATGTTTACTAAGTTTTCTGTGTCACACAGGAGCAAGTTGCATGCCAGGGGAAATCAGCGCAGTATTCTCTCAGGGAGGGTCTCCTCGGCGCACGGTGGATGGTCTCCCCAGCAGAGTTTGGCGTAAGGCTCTTCTGCAGCAGTTTCTGACACGTCACTGCAGAGGCATCTTCAGGGCATTGCGTTTACTCACCAGGACACTCCGGTTCTGTGCGTCCTCTTCCAGCAGCCCCAGGAAACAAGGACCTCCCGGATGATTCCAAGCCTGCGGAGAAAAGAGCCAAGCACGAAAGGCTTTCTTCGGCGTGCTTGAATGCGGAAGCCTCAGGACTGCCCTTGAGCATTTAGCTTTAGGACCATGGCAAAGGATGGTTTCTCCCTGCAGATCACAAAGAGAGAGCCGGGCTGCACATGGTTCGTTCAGGCTGATAAGATTTCTGGCCCAGAGAAGAGCTCTGTTCTGATGAAAGGATGATCAGCTGAAGGAGTCCCCACAGCATCTTCCCTTAGACTAGTTTTCCTGAACAGCCAGGCTTCCTCAGCAAGGCCTCACGTTAGTGGCCACACAAGCGAGCGTCCGCCACTCAGCAGAAGAGAGCTCTACCCAGCAGACTTCACTCAGGCGCTTTAGAGAGCAGGCACACAGGGCAGACACGGAGAGCACATTGCAAGCTCGGTTTCAGCATCCACTGCAACGACTTCGGTGACTCCTTGAATGGGAAATCCTGCACTGGATTCTTTCACGCACATAAGCTGAATCCAAAGCTGACTTGCCTCCACTGCGGCTAGTTCAAAGCGTCTGGTTCTGCAACTTCCCGTGTGGCTAGTGCTAAGGCCTATTCGAAGCCCACCCACAGGTGGCCTCTGAGACAGAGGGCGTACAGAGAAGACCGCCTTCTACTGCGACGCTTACCGTTTTCCGTATCACATAGGAGCAAATTGCATGCAAGGCGAAAGCAGCCTAGTATTCTCGCAGGGAGGGTCTCCTCAGGGCACGGTGGGTCGTTTCCCCGGCAAAGCCTGGCATAAGGCTCTCCTGCAGCAGTTTCTGACACTTTACTACAAAGGCGTCGGCGGGGCATTGCCGAAAAGAAGGGATGAGGTGGCTCTTTGCGTCCCCTTCCGTCGCCCTCAGGAAACAAGGCCCTCCTGGAGGGTTACAAACCTGTGGAGAAAACGGACAGGCACGAGAGGCTGTCTTCTGTGCACTTGCATGCAGAAGTCTCTCCACACACGAAACAGCCCATCACACAAAACATCAACACCCCCCCCACACACACACACTCCGAGAACATAACTGCACACAATACACATGAACCACAGTTCTCAGAGGGAACACAACACACCAAGCGAGGCACACCTGACCCAGCTTGACCGCACGCGGTACGCACATCGCAAAAATACACTCATTACTCAAAGAGCCAACCACACACACAACCTGTCAAACACGACCACACACAAATCACCGTCACACATGTAACACACACCACACACACAACACATACAAACCCACATGCAAAACACCCACAAACCACGACAAAAAGAACACCGAGCTCATGCAACACACATTTCACACGCTACACACATCGCCCCAAACACACATAAAACATACAGCACACAGAGCCTCGCAGGATGCACAATGCCAAACACACAACTTGTGCACAGAGGGATCAGTCATAACACACGCTATCTCACTCAACTTGCAAAACACACAGACCACACGACACAAACGCAAATCACAGAACAACACATCACACAACACACACAGAAATTAATATCACAACTCATAACACACGCAACACCCCTGCATTAACAATGCGACACACACAGAGCAACGCAACCACCGCACGCCGCACACGAAGCCGCACACAGCACGCACTCAAGGAACAACCACAACACACACAAGAAAACGCCCACAAACAACATACATAGAGAACACACGGAACCTCTCCACACGCACACAGCACAACATAGGAAACAACATACACCACAAGCGTCACAGGACATAAAAAGCACACAATTCACACAAATCACAGGTCAGTGAGTACACACCACACACACAATGAGGCACACTAACAAGCACAAGCACGCACGGACAGCACGTCTCAACCAAACCCGCACACAACCCCTCAAACACGGCCAAACACAAAACCCAATCACACATGCAAAACAGGCACACCACACACAAAACCACACGCAAAACACACCACCAACAGAAACCCCCATAGCGCACATGTCACACGCTACACACCACACACGCAACCACACACAGACACCCCACACTCATATCCATGCACGGGCTGCACTACGCACAGCGCACACACACAGAACCCAGAATGTATCAACGCAAGTCACAAGACACACACCGGACACATCAAAGCACGTAATTGCTCACAACACACGTTGAACCACATCTCACAGAGCACACACAATGAGGCACACAAAACAAGCACAGCCACACAGACAACCAATCTCACGTCACACACGTAACACACACACACAACCACTCAAACACAACCACACCTAAACCACAATCACAAACACAAAACACACACAGCCCTCACACATGCAAAGGCCAAACACATAACCAGCAAAGGAGACAGCGCACATGTCACACACTGCACCCTACACACACAACCACATAGAGAGACACACCACCCAGATATCCTCACCCAAGAGCGCCAAACGGAACACACACACAACACAGAAACATGCGACGCAACAGTCACAAGACACGCACCAAACCCATCAAGGCACACAACTGCTCATGATACGCATGGAATTCATTGCCCAGACGACATACTGCACCCACCATGAGACATACTAAACAAGCACAACCCCACACAGTCAACACATCTCACATCATGCGCATAACACAGGCAGCCAAACATAACCTCAACCACTCAAACACGACCGCACACACAAATCACCATCACACACGCAGAACACACACACAGCACTCACAAACCCATAGGCAAAACACACATAACCAACAAAGAAGACAAATAGCGCACATTTCACACACTGCACGCTACACACACAACCACGCACAGGCACACCGCACATACGTCCTCACACAGGAGCACAACGCAGAACACACACACAACACAGAAACGCGCCACACAACAGTCACTATATACACACCACACCCTTGAGGGCACATAACTGCTCACAATGCACACGGAAAACATTGCACAGACCACGCACTGCGCACACCAGGAGACGTACTAAACAAGCACAACCACACACAGTCAACACGTCTCACACCATGTGCACAACTCGAACAGCCAAACACACACACAGCCTCTCTAACACAACAACACACCGATCACAATCACACTCACAAAACTGACACGGCACATACAAGTCCACACCCCACTGACGAAAACACATGCAACACACATATAACGCACCACACACAGCACACACAAGCGCAAGCATACAATACAGCGCGCACACAGACCCACACGCAGACAGCACGAACCGCAACCCACAAACACACACACAACAAACACATGCACACGGCACGTCCGACCCAGGCCAAATCCACAGCACAACCCAACGCTCAAATTACACAGCCCACCCAACATCTACCCAGTACGTAACGCACAGAAAGCAGATGGACAGCACGCACACAACCCAGAACACAGTACACAACAACACAACAGACAACAGGAAGGCCAGACACATTTCGACCGGAGGCAACACACCAAACACACAACATACACAACCGCCAACAGATAACTCGCCAAAAAAAGGCAGAATACACACTGCGCAAAGAACCACACAACACACACAGCACAACTCACAAGTGCCGACATCACACGTAACACACCACACAGTGAAAAATACGCAGAGCAGTGTGCTCAGCGAGCCGTAAGGATCATACACCACACATGTTACACACAAAATACACACAACACGGACAACAACACAACCCACAGAAAACAAGCGAGACCCACAGATCATAGACATGACAACACAACGCAAAGCACACAGGGACACAGCACACACAGCGTACCACAACAGAGAATACACACCGAATCACAGAAAAACACCACAAATCGCTCACTGCCACATACCAACAACACATACAGCACACTACACACACAACCAACCCAAAAGACACAAAAGAGATCGGTCGGGTGTGTGTAGCCTTCTACTGCAATGTTTACTAAGTTTTCTGTGTCACACAGGAGCAAGTTGCATGCCAGGGGAAATCAGCGTAGTATTCTCTCAGGGAGGGTCTCCTCGGCGCACGGTGGATGGTCTCCCCAGCAGAGTTTGGCGTAAGGCTCTTCTGCAGCAGTTTCTGACACGTCACTGCAGAGGCATCTTCAGGGCATTGCGTTTACTCACCAGGACACTCCGGTTCTGTGCGTCCTCTTCCAGCAGCCCCAGGAAACAAGGACCTCCCGGATGATTCCAAGCCTGCGGAGAAAAGAGCCAAGCACGAAAGGCTTTCTTCGGCGTGCTTGAATGCGGAAGCCTCAGGACTGCCCTTGAGCATTTAGCTTTAGGACCATGGCAAAGGATGGTTTCTCCCTGCAGATCACAAAGAGAGAGCCGGGCTGCACATGGTTCGTTCAGGCTGATAAGATTTCTGGCCCAGAGAAGAGCTCTGTTCTGATGAAAGGATGATCAGCTGAAGGAGTCCCCACAGCATCTTCCCTTAGACTAGTTTTCCTGAACAGCCAGGCTTCCTCAGCAAGGCCTCACGTTAGTGGCCACACAAGCGAGCGTCCGCCACTCAGCAGAAGAGAGCTCTACCCAGCAGACTTCACTCAGGCGCTTTAGAGAGCAGGCACACAGGGCAGACACGGAGAGCACATTGCAAGCTCGGTTTCAGCATCCACTGCAACGACTTCGGTGACTCCTTGAATGGGAAATCCTGCACTGGATTCTTTCACGCACATAAGCTGAATCCAAAGCTGACTTGCCTCCACTGCGGCTAGTTCAAAGCGTCTGGTTCTGCAACTTCCCGTGTGGCTAGTGCTAAGGCCTATTCGAAGCCCACCCACAGGTGGCCTCTGAGACAGAGGGCGTACAGAGAAGACCGCCTTCTACTGCGACGCTTACCGTTTTCCGTATCACATAGGAGCAAATTGCATGCAAGGCGAAAGCAGCCTAGTATTCTCGCAGGGAGGGTCTCCTCAGGGCACGGTGGGTCGTTTCCCCGGCAAAGCCTGGCATAAGGCTCTCCTGCAGCAGTTTCTGACACTTTACTACAAAGGCGTCGGCGGGGCATTGCCGAAAAGAAGGGATGAGGTGGCTCTTTGCGTCCCCTTCCGTCGCCCTCAGGAAACAAGGCCCTCCTGGAGGGTTACAAACCTGTGGAGAAAACGGACAGGCACGAGAGGCTGTCTTCTGTGCACTTGCATGCAGAAGTCTCTCCACACACGAAACAGCCCATCACACAAAACATCAACACCCCCCCCACACACACACACTCCGAGAACATAACTGCACACAATACACATGAACCACAGTTCTCAGAGGGAACACAACACACCAAGCGAGGCACACCTGACCCAGCTTGACCGCACGCGGTACGCACATCGCAAAAATACACTCATTACTCAAAGAGCCAACCACACACACAACCTGTCAAACACGACCACACACAAATCACCGTCACACATGTAACACACACCACACACACAACACATACAAACCCACATGCAAAACACCCACAAACCACGACAAAAAGAACACCGAGCTCATGCAACACACATTTCACACGCTACACACATCGCCCCAAACACACATAAAACATACAGCACACAGAGCCTCGCAGGATGCACAATGCCAAACACACAACTTGTGCACAGAGGGATCAGTCATAACACACGCTATCTCACTCAACTTGCAAAACACACAGACCACACGACACAAACGCAAATCACAGAACAACACATCACACAACACACACAGAAATTAATATCACAACTCATAACACACGCAACACCCCTGCATTAACAATGCGACACACACAGAGCAACGCAACCACCGCACGCCGCACACGAAGCCGCACACAGCACGCACTCAAGGAACAACCACAACACACACAAGAAAACGCCCACAAACAACATACATAGAGAACACACGGAACCTCTCCACACGCACACAGCACAACATAGGAAACAACATACACCACAAGCGTCACAGGATATAAAAAGCACACAATTCACACAAATCACAGGTCAGTGAGTACACACCACACACACAATGAGGCACACTAACAAGCACAAGCACGCACGGACAGCACGTCTCAACCAAACCCGCACACAACCCCTCAAACACGGCCAAACACAAAACCCAATCACACATGCAAAACAGGCACACCACACACAAAACCACACGCAAAACACACCACCAACAGAAACCCCCATAGCGCACATGTCACACGCTACACACCACACACGCAACCACACACAGACACCCCACACTCATATCCATGCACGGGCTGCACTACGCACAGCGCACACACACAGAACCCAGAATGTATCAACGCAAGTCACAAGACACACACCGGACACATCAAAGCACGTAATTGCTCACAACACACGTTGAACCACATCTCACAGAGCACACACAATGAGGCACACAAAACAAGCACAGCCACACAGACAACCAATCTCACGTCACACACGTAACACACACACACAACCACTCAAACACAACCACACCTAAACCACAATCACAAACACAAAACACACACAGCCCTCACACATGCAAAGGCCAAACACATAACCAGCAAAGGAGACAGCGCACATGTCACACACTGCACCCTACACACACAACCACATAGAGAGACACACCACCCAGATATCCTCACCCAAGAGCGCCAAACGGAACACACACACAACACAGAAACATGCGACGCAACAGTCACAAGACACGCACCAAACCCATCAAGGCACACAACTGCTCACGATACGCATGGAATTCATTGCCCAGACGACATACTGCACCCACCATGAGACATACTAAACAAGCACAACCCCACACAGTCAACACATCTCACATCATGCGCATAACACAGGCAGCCAAACATAACCTCAACCACTCAAACACGACCGCACACACAAATCACCATCACACACGCAGAACACACACACAGCACTCACAAACCCATAGGCAAAACACACATAACCAACAAAGAAGACAAATAGCGCACATTTCACACACTGCACGCTACACACACAACCACGCACAGGCACACCGCACATACGTCCTCACACAGGAGCACAACGCAGAACACACACACAACACAGAAACGCGCCACACAACAGTCACTATATACACACCACACCCTTGAGGGCACATAACTGCTCACAATGCACACGGAAAACATTGCACAGACCACGCACTGCGCACACCAGGAGACGTACTAAACAAGCACAACCACACACAGTCAACACGTCTCACACCATGTGCACAACTCGAACAGCCAAACACACACACAGCCTCTCTAACACAACAACACACCGATCACAATCACACTCACAAAACTGACACGGCACATACAAGTCCACACCCCACTGACGAAAACACATGCAACACACATATAACGCACCACACACAGCACACACAAGCGCAAGCATACAATACAGCGCGCACACAGACCCACACGCAGACAGCACGAACCGCAACCCACAAACACACACACAACAAACACATGCACACGGCACGTCCGACCCAGGCCAAATCCACAGCACAACCCAACGCTCAAATTACACAGCCCACCCAACATCTACCCAGTACGTAACGCACAGAAAGCAGATGGACAGCACGCACACAACCCAGAACACAGTACACAACAACACAACAGACAACAGGAAGGCCAGACACATTTCGACCGGAGGCAACACACCAAACACACAACATACACAACCGCCAACAGATAACTCGCCAAAAAAAGGCAGAATACACACTGCGCAAAGAACCACACAACACACACAGCACAACTCACAAGTGCCGACATCACACGTAACACACCACACAGTGAAAAATACGCAGAGCAGTGTGCTCAGCGAGCCGTAAGGATCATACACCACACATGTTACACACAAAATACACACAACACGGACAACAACACAACCCACAGAAAACAAGCGAGACCCACAGATCATAGACATGACAACACAACGCAAAGCACACAGGGACACAGCACACACAGCGTACCACAACAGAGAATACACACCGAATCACAGAAAAACACCACAAATCGCTCACTGCCACATACCAACAACACATACAGCACACTACACACACAACCAACCCAAAAGACACAAAAGAGATCGGTCGGGTGTGTGTAGCCTTCTACTGCAATGTTTACTAAGTTTTCTGTGTCACACAGGAGCAAGTTGCATGCCAGGGGAAATCAGCGCAGTATTCTCTCAGGGAGGGTCTCCTCGGCGCACGGTGGATGGTCTCCCCAGCAGAGTTTGGCGTAAGGCTCTTCTGCAGCAGTTTCTGACACGTCACTGCAGAGGCATCTTCAGGGCATTGCGTTTACTCACCAGGACACTCCGGTTCTGTGCGTCCTCTTCCAGCAGCCCCAGGAAACAAGGACCTCCCGGATGATTCCAAGCCTGCGGAGAAAAGAGCCAAGCACGAAAGGCTTTCTTCGGCGTGCTTGAATGCGGAAGCCTCAGGACTGCCCTTGAGCATTTAGCTTTAGGACCATGGCAAAGGATGGTTTCTCCCTGCAGATCACAAAGAGAGAGCCGGGCTGCACATGGTTCGTTCAGGCTGATAAGATTTCTGGCCCAGAGAAGAGCTCTGTTCTGATGAAAGGATGATCAGCTGAAGGAGTCCCCACAGCATCTTCCCTTAGACTAGTTTTCCTGAACAGCCAGGCTTCCTCAGCAAGGCCTCACGTTAGTGGCCACACAAGCGAGCGTCCGCCACTCAGCAGAAGAGAGCTCTACCCAGCAGACTTCACTCAGGCGCTTTAGAGAGCAGGCACACAGGGCAGACACGGAGAGCACATTGCAAGCTCGGTTTCAGCATCCACTGCAACGACTTCGGTGACTCCTTGAATGGGAAATCCTGCACTGGATTCTTTCACGCACATAAGCTGAATCCAAAGCTGACTTGCCTCCACTGCGGCTAGTTCAAAGCGTCTGGTTCTGCAACTTCCCGTGTGGCTAGTGCTAAGGCCTATTCGAAGCCCACCCACAGGTGGCCTCTGAGACAGAGGGCGTACAGAGAAGACCGCCTTCTACTGCGACGCTTACCGTTTTCCGTATCACATAGGAGCAAATTGCATGCAAGGCGAAAGCAGCCTAGTATTCTCGCAGGGAGGGTCTCCTCAGGGCACGGTGGGTCGTTTCCCCGGCAAAGCCTGGCATAAGGCTCTCCTGCAGCAGTTTCTGACACTTTACTACAAAGGCGTCGGCGGGGCATTGCCGAAAAGAAGGGATGAGGTGGCTCTTTGCGTCCCCTTCCGTCGCCCTCAGGAAACAAGGCCCTCCTGGAGGGTTACAAACCTGTGGAGAAAACGGACAGGCACGAGAGGCTGTCTTCTGTGCACTTGCATGCAGAAGTCTCTCCACACACGAAACAGCCCATCACACAAAACATCAACACCCCCCCCCCCACACACACACACCGAGAACATAACTGCACACAATACACATGAACCACAGTTCTCAGAGGGAACACAACACACCAAGCGAGGCACACCTGACCCAGCTTGACCGCACGCGGTACACACATCGCAAAAATACACTCATTACTCAAAGAGCCAACCACACACACAACCTGTCAAACACGACCACACACAAATCACCGTCACACATGTAACACACACCACACACACAACACATACAAACCCACATGCAAAACACCCACAAACCACGACAAAAAGAACACCGAGCTCATGCAACACACATTTCACACGCTACACACATCGCCCCAAACACACATAAAACATACAGCACACAGAGCCTCGCAGGATGCACAATGCCAAACACACAACTTGTGCACAGAGGGATCAGTCATAACACACGCTATCTCACTCAACTTGCAAAACACACAGACCACACGACACAAACGCAAATCACAGAACAACACATCACACAACACACACAGAAATTAATATCACAACTCATAACACACGCAACACCCCTGCATTAACAATGCGACACACACAGAGCAACGCAACCACCGCACGCCGCACACGAAGCCGCACACAGCACGCACTCAAGGAACAACCACAACACACACAAGAAAACGCCCACAAACAACATACATAGAGAACACACGGAACCTCTCCACACGCACACAGCACAACATAGGAAACAACATACACCACAAGCGTCACAGGACATAAAAAGCACACAATTCACACAAATCACAGGTCAGTGAGTACACACCACACACACAATGAGGCACACTAACAAGCACAAGCACGCACGGACAGCACGTCTCAACCAAACCCGCACACAACCCCTCAAACACGGCCAAACACAAAACCCAATCACACATGCAAAACAGGCACACCACACACAAAACCACACGCAAAACACACCACCAACAGAAACCCCCATAGCGCACATGTCACACGCTACACACCACACACGCAACCACACACAGACACCCCACACTCATATCCATGCACGGGCTGCACTACGCACAGCGCACACACACAGAACCCAGAATGTATCAACGCAAGTCACAAGACACACACCGGACACATCAAAGCACGTAATTGCTCACAACACACGTTGAACCACATCTCACAGAGCACACACAATGAGGCACACAAAACAAGCACAGCCACACAGACAACCAATCTCACGTCACACACGTAACACACACACACAACCACTCAAACACAACCACACCTAAACCACAATCACAAACACAAAACACACACAGCCCTCACACATGCAAAGGCCAAACACATAACCAGCAAAGGAGACAGCGCACATGTCACACACTGCACCCTACACACACAACCACATAGAGAGACACACCACCCAGATATCCTCACCCAAGAGCGCCAAACGGAACACACACACAACACAGAAACATGCGACGCAACAGTCACAAGACACGCACCAAACCCATCAAGGCACACAACTGCTCACGATACGCATGGAATTCATTGCCCAGACGACATACTGCACCCACCATGAGACATACTAAACAAGCACAACCCCACACAGTCAACACATCTCACATCATGCGCATAACACAGGCAGCCAAACATAACCTCAACCACTCAAACACGACCGCACACACAAATCACCATCACACACGCAGAACACACACACAGCACTCACAAACCCATAGGCAAAACACACATAACCAACAAAGAAGACAAATAGCGCACATTTCACACACTGCACGCTACACACACAACCACGCACAGGCACACCGCACATACGTCCTCACACAGGAGCACAACGCAGAACACACACACAACACAGAAACGCGCCACACAACAGTCACTATATACACACCACACCCTTGAGGGCACATAACTGCTCACAATGCACACGGAAAACATTGCACAGACCACGCACTGCGCACACCAGGAGACGTACTAAACAAGCACAACCACACACAGTCAACACGTCTCACACCATGTGCACAACTCGAACAGCCAAACACACACACAGCCTCTCTAACACAACAACACACCGATCACAATCACACTCACAAAACTGACACGGCACATACAAGTCCACACCCCACTGACGAAAACACATGCAACACACATATAACGCACCACACACAGCACACACAAGCGCAAGCATACAATACAGCGCGCACACAGACCCACACGCAGACAGCACGAACCGCAACCCACAAACACACACACAACAAACACATGCACACGGCACGTCCGACCCAGGCCAAATCCACAGCACAACCCAACGCTCAAATTACACAGCCCACCCAACATCTACCCAGTACGTAACGCACAGAAAGCAGATGGACAGCACGCACACAACCCAGAACACAGTACACAACAACACAACAGACAACAGGAAGGCCAGACACATTTCGACCGGAGGCAACACACCAAACACACAACATACACAACCGCCAACAGATAACTCGCCAAAAAAAGGCAGAATACACACTGCGCAAAGAACCACACAACACACACAGCACAACTCACAAGTGCCGACATCACACGTAACACACCACACAGTGAAAAATACGCAGAGCAGTGTGCTCAGCGAGCCGTAAGGATCATACACCACACATGTTACACACAAAATACACACAACACGGACAACAACACAACCCACAGAAAACAAGCGAGACCCACAGATCATAGACATGACAACACAACGCAAAGCACACAGGGACACAGCACACACAGCGTACCACAACAGAGAATACACACCGAATCACAGAAAAACACCACAAATCGCTCACTGCCACATACCAACAACACATACAGCACACTACACACACAACCAACCCAAAAGACACAAAAGAGATCGGTCGGGTGTGTGTAGCCTTCTACTGCAATGTTTACTAAGTTTTCTGTGTCACACAGGAGCAAGTTGCATGCCAGGGGAAATCAGCGCAGTATTCTCTCAGGGAGGGTCTCCTCGGCGCACGGTGGATGGTCTCCCCAGCAGAGTTTGGCGTAAGGCTCTTCTGCAGCAGTTTCTGACACGTCACTGCAGAGGCATCTTCAGGGCATTGCGTTTACTCACCAGGACACTCCGGTTCTGTGCGTCCTCTTCCAGCAGCCCCAGGAAACAAGGACCTCCCGGATGATTCCAAGCCTGCGGAGAAAAGAGCCAAGCACGAAAGGCTTTCTTCGGCGTGCTTGAATGCGGAAGCCTCAGGACTGCCCTTGAGCATTTAGCTTTAGGACCATGGCAAAGGATGGTTTCTCCCTGCAGATCACAAAGAGAGAGCCGGGCTGCACATGGTTCGTTCAGGCTGATAAGATTTCTGGCCCAGAGAAGAGCTCTGTTCTGATGAAAGGATGATCAGCTGAAGGAGTCCCCACAGCATCTTCCCTTAGACTAGTTTTCCTGAACAGCCAGGCTTCCTCAGCAAGGCCTCACGTTAGTGGCCACACAAGCGAGCGTCCGCCACTCAGCAGAAGAGAGCTCTACCCAGCAGACTTCACTCAGGCGCTTTAGAGAGCAGGCACACAGGGCAGACACGGAGAGCACATTGCAAGCTCGGTTTCAGCATCCACTGCAACGACTTCGGTGACTCCTTGAATGGGAAATCCTGCACTGGATTCTTTCACGCACATAAGCTGAATCCAAAGCTGACTTGCCTCCACTGCGGCTAGTTCAAAGCGTCTGGTTCTGCAACTTCCCGTGTGGCTAGTGCTAAGGCCTATTCGAAGCCCACCCACAGGTGGCCTCTGAGACAGAGGGCGTACAGAGAAGACCGCCTTCTACTGCGACGCTTACCGTTTTCCGTATCACATAGGAGCAAATTGCATGCAAGGCGAAAGCAGCCTAGTATTCTCGCAGGGAGGGTCTCCTCAGGGCACGGTGGGTCGTTTCCCCGGCAAAGCCTGGCATAAGGCTCTCCTGCAGCAGTTTCTGACACTTTACTACAAAGGCGTCGGCGGGGCATTGCCGAAAAGAAGGGATGAGGTGGCTCTTTGCGTCCCCTTCCGTCGCCCTCAGGAAACAAGGCCCTCCTGGAGGGTTACAAACCTGTGGAGAAAACGGACAGGCACGAGAGGCTGTCTTCTGTGCACTTGCATGCAGAAGTCTCTCCACACACGAAACAGCCCATCACACAAAACATCAACACCCCCCCCCACACACACACACACCGAGAACATAACTGCACACAATACACATGAACCACAGTTCTCAGAGGGAACACAACACACCAAGCGAGGCACACCTGACCCAGCTTGACCGCACGCGGTACGCACATCGCAAAAATACACTCATTACTCAAAGAGCCAACCACACACACAACCTGTCAAACACGACCACACACAAATCACCGTCACACATGTAACACACACCACACACACAACACATACAAACCCACATGCAAAACACCCACAAACCACGACAAAAAGAACACCGAGCTCATGCAACACACATTTCACACGCTACACACATCGCCCCAAACACACATAAAACATACAGCACACAGAGCCTCGCAGGATGCACAATGCCAAACACACAACTTGTGCACAGAGGGATCAGTCATAACACACGCTATCTCACTCAACTTGCAAAACACACAGACCACACGACACAAACGCAAATCACAGAACAACACATCACACAACACACACAGAAATTAATATCACAACTCATAACACACGCAACACCCCTGCATTAACAATGCGACACACACAGAGCAACGCAACCACCGCACGCCGCACACGAAGCCGCACACAGCACGCACTCAAGGAACAACCACAACACACACAAGAAAACGCCCACAAACAACATACATAGAGAACACACGGAACCTCTCCACACGCACACAGCACAACATAGGAAACAACATACACCACAAGCGTCACAGGACATAAAAAGCACACAATTCACACAAATCACAGGTCAGTGAGTACACACCACACACACAATGAGGCACACTAACAAGCACAAGCACGCACGGACAGCACGTCTCAACCAAACCCGCACACAACCCCTCAAACACGGCCAAACACAAAACCCAATCACACATGCAAAACAGGCACACCACACACAAAACCACACGCAAAACACACCACCAACAGAAACCCCCATAGCGCACATGTCACACGCTACACACCACACACGCAACCACACACAGACACCCCACACTCATATCCATGCACGGGCTGCACTACGCACAGCGCACACACACAGAACCCAGAATGTATCAACGCAAGTCACAAGACACACACCGGACACATCAAAGCACGTAATTGCTCACAACACACGTTGAACCACATCTCACAGAGCACACACAATGAGGCACACAAAACAAGCACAGCCACACAGACAACCAATCTCACGTCACACACGTAACACACACACACAACCACTCAAACACAACCACACCTAAACCACAATCACAAACACAAAACACACACAGCCCTCACACATGCAAAGGCCAAACACATAACCAGCAAAGGAGACAGCGCACATGTCACACACTGCACCCTACACACACAACCACATAGAGAGACACACCACCCAGATATCCTCACCCAAGAGCGCCAAACGGAACACACACACACAACACAGAAACATGCGACGCAACAGTCACAAGACACGCACCAAACCCATCAAGGCACACAACTGCTCACGATACGCATGGAATTCATTGCCCAGACGACATACTGCACCCACCATGAGACATACTAAACAAGCACAACCCCACACAGTCAACACATCTCACATCATGCGCATAACACAGGCAGCCAAACATAACCTCAACCACTCAAACACGACCGCACACACAAATCACCATCACACACGCAGAACACACACACAGCACTCACAAACCCATAGGCAAAACACACATAACCAACAAAGAAGACAAATAGCGCACATTTCACACACTGCACGCTACACACACAACCACGCACAGGCACACCGCACATACGTCCTCACACAGGAGCACAACGCAGAACACACACACAACACAGAAACGCGCCACACAACAGTCACTATATACACACCACACCCTTGAGGGCACATAACTGCTCACAATGCACACGGAAAACATTGCACAGACCACGCACTGCGCACACCAGGAGACGTACTAAACAAGCACAACCACACACAGTCAACACGTCTCACACCATGTGCACAACTCGAACAGCCAAACACACACACAGCCTCTCTAACACAACAACACACCGATCACAATCACACTCACAAAACTGACACGGCACATACAAGTCCACACCCCACTGACGAAAACACATGCAACACACATATAACGCACCACACACAGCACACACAAGCGCAAGCATACAATACAGCGCACACACAGACCCACACGCAGACAGCACGAACCGCAACCCACAAACACACACACAACAAACACATGCACACGGCACGTCCGACCCAGGCCAAATCCACAGCACAACCCAACGCTCAAATTACACAGCCCACCCAACATCTACCCAGTACGTAACGCACAGAAAGCAGATGGACAGCACGCACACAACCCAGAACACAGTACACAACAACACAACAGACAACAGGAAGGCCAGACACATTTCGACCGGAGGCAACACACCAAACACACAACATACACAACCGCCAACAGATAACTCGCCAAAAAAAGGCAGAATACACACTGCGCAAAGAACCACACAACACACACAGCACAACTCACAAGTGCCGACATCACACGTAACACACCACACAGTGAAAAATACGCAGAGCAGTGTGCTCAGCGAGCCGTAAGGATCATACACCACACATGTTACACACAAAATACACACAACACGGACAACAACACAACCCACAGAAAACAAGCGAGACCCACAGATCATAGACATGACAACACAACGCAAAGCACACAGGGACACAGCACACACAGCGTACCACAACAGAGAATACACACCGAATCACAGAAAAACACCACAAATCGCTCACTGCCACATACCAACAACACATACAGCACACTACACACACAACCAACCCAAAAGACACAAAAGAGATCGGTCGGGTGTGTGTAGCCTTCTACTGCAATGTTTACTAAGTTTTCTGTGTCACACAGGAGCAAGTTGCATGCCAGGGGAAATCAGCGCAGTATTCTCTCAGGGAGGGTCTCCTCGGCGCACGGTGGATGGTCTCCCCAGCAGAGTTTGGCGTAAGGCTCTTCTGCAGCAGTTTCTGACACGTCACTGCAGAGGCATCTTCAGGGCATTGCGTTTACTCACCAGGACACTCCGGTTCTGTGCGTCCTCTTCCAGCAGCCCCAGGAAACAAGGACCTCCCGGATGATTCCAAGCCTGCGGAGAAAAGAGCCAAGCACGAAAGGCTTTCTTCGGCGTGCTTGAATGCGGAAGCCTCAGGACTGCCCTTGAGCATTTAGCTTTAGGACCATGGCAAAGGATGGTTTCTCCCTGCAGATCACAAAGAGAGAGCCGGGCTGCACATGGTTCGTTCAGGCTGATAAGATTTCTGGCCCAGAGAAGAGCTCTGTTCTGATGAAAGGATGATCAGCTGAAGGAGTCCCCACAGCATCTTCCCTTAGACTAGTTTTCCTGAACAGCCAGGCTTCCTCAGCAAGGCCTCACGTTAGTGGCCACACAAGCGAGCGTCCGCCACTCAGCAGAAGAGAGCTCTACCCAGCAGACTTCACTCAGGCGCTTTAGAGAGCAGGCACACAGGGCAGACACGGAGAGCACATTGCAAGCTCGGTTTCAGCATCCACTGCAACGACTTCGGTGACTCCTTGAATGGGAAATCCTGCACTGGATTCTTTCACGCACATAAGCTGAATCCAAAGCTGACTTGCCTCCACTGCGGCTAGTTCAAAGCGTCTGGTTCTGCAACTTCCCGTGTGGCTAGTGCTAAGGCCTATTCGAAGCCCACCCACAGGTGGCCTCTGAGACAGAGGGCGTACAGAGAAGACCGCCTTCTACTGCGACGCTTACCGTTTTCCGTATCACATAGGAGCAAATTGCATGCAAGGCGAAAGCAGCCTAGTATTCTCGCAGGGAGGGTCTCCTCAGGGCACGGTGGGTCGTTTCCCCGGCAAAGCCTGGCATAAGGCTCTCCTGCAGCAGTTTCTGACACTTTACTACAAAGGCGTCGGCGGGGCATTGCCGAAAAGAAGGGATGAGGTGGCTCTTTGCGTCCCCTTCCGTCGCCCTCAGGAAACAAGGCCCTCCTGGAGGGTTACAAACCTGTGGAGAAAACGGACAGGCACGAGAGGCTGTCTTCTGTGCACTTGCATGCAGAAGTCTCTCCACACACGAAACAGCCCATCACACAAAACATCAACACCCCCCCCCACACACACACACCGAGAACATAACTGCACACAATACACATGAACCACAGTTCTCAGAGGGAACACAACACACCAAGCGAGGCACACCTGACCCAGCTTGACCGCACGCGGTACGCACATCGCAAAAATACACTCATTACTCAAAGAGCCAACCACACACACAACCTGTCAAACACGACCACACACAAATCACCGTCACACATGTAACACACACCACACACACAACACATACAAACCCACATGCAAAACACCCACAAACCACGACAAAAAGAACACCGAGCTCATGCAACACACATTTCACACGCTACACACATCGCCCCAAACACACATAAAACATACAGCACACAGAGCCTCGCAGGATGCACAATGCCAAACACACAACTTGTGCACAGAGGGATCAGTCATAACACACGCTATCTCACTCAACTTGCAAAACACACAGACCACACGACACAAACGCAAATCACAGAACAACACATCACACAACACACACAGAAATTAATATCACAACTCATAACACACGCAACACCCCTGCATTAACAATGCGACACACACAGAGCAACGCAACCACCGCACGCCGCACACGAAGCCGCACACAGCACGCACTCAAGGAACAACCACAACACACACAAGAAAACGCCCACAAACAACATACATAGAGAACACACGGAACCTCTCCACACGCACACAGCACAACATAGGAAACAACATACACCACAAGCGTCACAGGACATAAAAAGCACACAATTCACACAAATCACAGGTCAGTGAGTACACACCACACACACAATGAGGCACACTAACAAGCACAAGCACGCACGGACAGCACGTCTCAACCAAACCCGCACACAACCCCTCAAACACGGCCAAACACAAAACCCAATCACACATGCAAAACAGGCACACCACACACAAAACCACACGCAAAACACACCACCAACAGAAACCCCCATAGCGCACATGTCACACGCTACACACCACACACGCAACCACACACAGACACCCCACACTCATATCCATGCACGGGCTGCACTACGCACAGCGCACACACACAGAACCCAGAATGTATCAACGCAAGTCACAAGACACACACCGGACACATCAAAGCACGTAATTGCTCACAACACACGTTGAACCACATCTCACAGAGCACACACAATGAGGCACACAAAACAAGCACAGCCACACAGACAACCAATCTCACGTCACACACGTAACACACACACACAACCACTCAAACACAACCACACCTAAACCACAATCACAAACACAAAACACACACAGCCCTCACACATGCAAAGGCCAAACACATAACCAGCAAAGGAGACAGCGCACATGTCACACACTGCACCCTACACACACAACCACATAGAGAGACACACCACCCAGATATCCTCACCCAAGAGCGCCAAACGGAACACACACACAACACAGAAACATGCGACGCAACAGTCACAAGACACGCACCAAACCCATCAAGGCACACAACTGCTCACGATACGCATGGAATTCATTGCCCAGACGACATACTGCACCCACCATGAGACATACTAAACAAGCACAACCCCACACAGTCAACACATCTCACATCATGCGCATAACACAGGCAGCCAAACATAACCTCAACCACTCAAACACGACCGCACACACAAATCACCATCACACACGCAGAACACACACACAGCACTCACAAACCCATAGGCAAAACACACATAACCAACAAAGAAGACAAATAGCGCACATTTCACACACTGCACGCTACACACACAACCACGCACAGGCACACCGCACATACGTCCTCACACAGGAGCACAACGCAGAACACACACACAACACAGAAACGCGCCACACAACAGTCACTATATACACACCACACCCTTGAGGGCACATAACTGCTCACAATGCACACGGAAAACATTGCACAGACCACGCACTGCGCACACCAGGAGACGTACTAAACAAGCACAACCACACACAGTCAACACGTCTCACACCATGTGCACAACTCGAACAGCCAAACACACACACAGCCTCTCTAACACAACAACACACCGATCACAATCACACTCACAAAACTGACACGGCACATACAAGTCCACACCCCACTGACGAAAACACATGCAACACACATATAACGCACCACACACAGCACACACAAGCGCAAGCATACAATACAGCGCGCACACAGACCCACACGCAGACAGCACGAACCGCAACCCACAAACACACACACAACAAACACATGCACACGGCACGTCCGACCCAGGCCAAATCCACAGCACAACCCAACGCTCAAATTACACAGCCCACCCAACATCTACCCAGTACGTAACGCACAGAAAGCAGATGGACAGCACGCACACAACCCAGAACACAGTACACAACAACACAACAGACAACAGGAAGGCCAGACACATTTCGACCGGAGGCAACACACCAAACACACAACATACACAACCGCCAACAGATAACTCGCCAAAAAAAGGCAGAATACACACTGCGCAAAGAACCACACAACACACACAGCACAACTCACAAGTGCCGACATCACACGTAACACACCACACAGTGAAAAATACGCAGAGCAGTGTGCTCAGCGAGCCGTAAGGATCATACACCACACATGTTACACACAAAATACACACAACACGGACAACAACACAACCCACAGAAAACAAGCGAGACCCACAGATCATAGACATGACAACACAACGCAAAGCACACAGGGACACAGCACACACAGCGTACCACAACAGAGAATACACACCGAATCACAGAAAAACACCACAAATCGCTCACTGCCACATACCAACAACACATACAGCACACTACACACACAACCAACCCAAAAGACACAAAAGAGATCGGTCGGGTGTGTGTAGCCTTCTACTGCAATGTTTACTAAGTTTTCTGTGTCACACAGGAGCAAGTTGCATGCCAGGGGAAATCAGCGCAGTATTCTCTCAGGGAGGGTCTCCTCGGCGCACGGTGGATGGTCTCCCCAGCAGAGTTTGGCGTAAGGCTCTTCTGCAGCAGTTTCTGACACGTCACTGCAGAGGCATCTTCAGGGCATTGCGTTTACTCACCAGGACACTCCGGTTCTGTGCGTCCTCTTCCAGCAGCCCCAGGAAACAAGGACCTCCCGGATGATTCCAAGCCTGCGGAGAAAAGAGCCAAGCACGAAAGGCTTTCTTCGGCGTGCTTGAATGCGGAAGCCTCAGGACTGCCCTTGAGCATTTAGCTTTAGGACCATGGCAAAGGATGGTTTCTCCCTGCAGATCACAAAGAGAGAGCCGGGCTGCACATGGTTCGTTCAGGCTGATAAGATTTCTGGCCCAGAGAAGAGCTCTGTTCTGATGAAAGGATGATCAGCTGAAGGAGTCCCCACAGCATCTTCCCTTAGACTAGTTTTCCTGAACAGCCAGGCTTCCTCAGCAAGGCCTCACGTTAGTGGCCACACAAGCGAGCGTCCGCCACTCAGCAGAAGAGAGCTCTACCCAGCAGACTTCACTCAGGCGCTTTAGAGAGCAGGCACACAGGGCAGACACGGAGAGCACATTGCAAGCTCGGTTTCAGCATCCACTGCAACGACTTCGGTGACTCCTTGAATGGGAAATCCTGCACTGGATTCTTTCACGCACATAAGCTGAATCCAAAGCTGACTTGCCTCCACTGCGGCTAGTTCAAAGCGTCTGGTTCTGCAACTTCCCGTGTGGCTAGTGCTAAGGCCTATTCGAAGCCCACCCACAGGTGGCCTCTGAGACAGAGGGCGTACAGAGAAGACCGCCTTCTACTGCGACGCTTACCGTTTTCCGTATCACATAGGAGCAAATTGCATGCAAGGCGAAAGCAGCCTAGTATTCTCTCAGGGAGGGTCTCCTCAGGGCACGGTGGGTCGTTTCCCCGGCAAAGCCTGGCATAAGGCTCTCCTGCAGCAGTTTCTGACACTTTACTACAAAGGCGTCGGCGGGGCATTGCCGAAAAGAAGGGATGAGGTGGCTCTTTGCGTCCCCTTCCGTCGCCCTCAGGAAACAAGGCCCTCCTGGAGGGTTACAAACCTGTGGAGAAAACGGACAGGCACGAGAGGCTGTCTTCTGTGCACTTGCATGCAGAAGTCTCTCCACACACGAAACAGCCCATCACACAAAACATCAACACCCCCCCCCCACACACACACACCGAGAACATAACTGCACACAATACACATGAACCACAGTTCTCAGAGGGAACACAACACACCAAGCGAGGCACACCTGACCCAGCTTGACCGCACGCGGTACGCACATCGCAAAAATACACTCATTACTCAAAGAGCCAACCACACACACAACCTGTCAAACACGACCACACACAAATCACCGTCACACATGTAACACACACCACACACACAACACATACAAACCCACATGCAAAACACCCACAAACCACGACAAAAAGAACACCGAGCTCATGCAACACACATTTCACACGCTACACACATCGCCCCAAACACACATAAAACATACAGCACACAGAGCCTCGCAGGATGCACAATGCCAAACACACAACTTGTGCACAGAGGGATCAGTCATAACACACGCTATCTCACTCAACTTGCAAAACACACAGACCACACGACACAAACGCAAATCACAGAACAACACATCACACAACACACACAGAAATTAATATCACAACTCATAACACACGCAACACCCCTGCATTAACAATGCGACACACACAGAGCAACGCAACCACCGCACGCCGCACACGAAGCCGCACACAGCACGCACTCAAGGAACAACCACAACACACACAAGAAAACGCCCACAAACAACATACATAGAGAACACACGGAACCTCTCCACACGCACACAGCACAACATAGGAAACAACATACACCACAAGCGTCACAGGACATAAAAAGCACACAATTCACACAAATCACAGGTCAGTGAGTACACACCACACACACAATGAGGCACACTAACAAGCACAAGCACGCACGGACAGCACGTCTCAACCAAACCCGCACACAACCCCTCAAACACGGCCAAACACAAAACCCAATCACACATGCAAAACAGGCACACCACACACAAAACCACACGCAAAACACACCACCAACAGAAACCCCCATAGCGCACATGTCACACGCTACACACCACACACGCAACCACACACAGACACCCCACACTCATATCCATGCACGGGCTGCACTACGCACAGCGCACACACACAGAACCCAGAATGTATCAACGCAAGTCACAAGACACACACCGGACACATCAAAGCACGTAATTGCTCACAACACACGTTGAACCACATCTCACAGAGCACACACAATGAGGCACACAAAACAAGCACAGCCACACAGACAACCAATCTCACGTCACACACGTAACACACACACACAACCACTCAAACACAACCACACCTAAACCACAATCACAAACACAAAACACACACAGCCCTCACACATGCAAAGGCCAAACACATAACCAGCAAAGGAGACAGCGCACATGTCACACACTGCACCCTACACACACAACCACATAGAGAGACACACCACCCAGATATCCTCACCCAAGAGCGCCAAACGGAACACACACACAACACAGAAACATGCGACGCAACAGTCACAAGACACGCACCAAACCCATCAAGGCACACAACTGCTCACGATACGCATGGAATTCATTGCCCAGACGACATACTGCACCCACCATGAGACATACTAAACAAGCACAACCCCACACAGTCAACACATCTCACATCATGCGCATAACACAGGCAGCCAAACATAACCTCAACCACTCAAACACGACCGCACACACAAATCACCATCACACACGCAGAACACACACACAGCACTCACAAACCCATAGGCAAAACACACATAACCAACAAAGAAGACAAATAGCGCACATTTCACACACTGCACGCTACACACACAACCACGCACAGGCACACCGCACATACGTCCTCACACAGGAGCACAACGCAGAACACACACACAACACAGAAACGCGCCACACAACAGTCACTATATACACACCACACCCTTGAGGGCACATAACTGCTCACAATGCACACGGAAAACATTGCACAGACCACGCACTGCGCACACCAGGAGACGTACTAAACAAGCACAACCACACACAGTCAACACGTCTCACACCATGTGCACAACTCGAACAGCCAAACACACACACAGCCTCTCTAACACAACAACACACCGATCACAATCACACTCACAAAACTGACACGGCACATACAAGTCCACACCCCACTGACGAAAACACATGCAACACACATATAACGCACCACACACAGCACACACAAGCGCAAGCATACAATACAGCGCGCACACAGACCCACACGCAGACAGCACGAACCGCAACCCACAAACACACACACAACAAACACATGCACACGGCACGTCCGACCCAGGCCAAATCCACAGCACAACCCAACGCTCAAATTACACAGCCCACCCAACATCTACCCAGTACGTAACGCACAGAAAGCAGATGGACAGCACGCACACAACCCAGAACACAGTACACAACAACACAACAGACAACAGGAAGGCCAGACACATTTCGACCGGAGGCAACACACCAAACACACAACATACACAACCGCCAACAGATAACTCGCCAAAAAAAGGCAGAATACACACTGCGCAAAGAACCACACAACACACACAGCACAACTCACAAGTGCCGACATCACACGTAACACACCACACAGTGAAAAATACGCAGAGCAGTGTGCTCAGCGAGCCGTAAGGATCATACACCACACATGTTACACACAAAATACACACAACACGGACAACAACACAACCCACAGAAAACAAGCGAGACCCACAGATCATAGACATGACAACACAACGCAAAGCACACAGGGACACAGCACACACAGCGTACCACAACAGAGAATACACACCGAATCACAGAAAAACACCACAAATCGCTCACTGCCACATACCAACAACACATACAGCACACTACACACACAACCAACCCAAAAGACACAAAAGAGATCGGTCGGGTGTGTGTAGCCTTCTACTGCAATGTTTACTAAGTTTTCTGTGTCACACAGGAGCAAGTTGCATGCCAGGGGAAATCAGCGCAGTATTCTCTCAGGGAGGGTCTCCTCGGCGCACGGTGGATGGTCTCCCCAGCAGAGTTTGGCGTAAGGCTCTTCTGCAGCAGTTTCTGACACGTCACTGCAGAGGCATCTTCAGGGCATTGCGTTTACTCACCAGGACACTCCGGTTCTGTGCGTCCTCTTCCAGCAGCCCCAGGAAACAAGGACCTCCCGGATGATTCCAAGCCTGCGGAGAAAAGAGCCAAGCACGAAAGGCTTTCTTCGGCGTGCTTGAATGCGGAAGCCTCAGGACTGCCCTTGAGCATTTAGCTTTAGGACCATGGCAAAGGATGGTTTCTCCCTGCAGATCACAAAGAGAGAGCCGGGCTGCACATGGTTCGTTCAGGCTGATAAGATTTCTGGCCCAGAGAAGAGCTCTGTTCTGATGAAAGGATGATCAGCTGAAGGAGTCCCCACAGCATCTTCCCTTAGACTAGTTTTCCTGAACAGCCAGGCTTCCTCAGCAAGGCCTCACGTTAGTGGCCACACAAGCGAGCGTCCGCCACTCAGCAGAAGAGAGCTCTACCCAGCAGACTTCACTCAGGCGCTTTAGAGAGCAGGCACACAGGGCAGACACGGAGAGCACATTGCAAGCTCGGTTTCAGCATCCACTGCAACGACTTCGGTGACTCCTTGAATGGGAAATCCTGCACTGGATTCTTTCACGCACATAAGCTGAATCCAAAGCTGACTTGCCTCCACTGCGGCTAGTTCAAAGCGTCTGGTTCTGCAACTTCCCGTGTGGCTAGTGCTAAGGCCTATTCGAAGCCCACCCACAGGTGGCCTCTGAGACAGAGGGCGTACAGAGAAGACCGCCTTCTACTGCGACGCTTACCGTTTTCCGTATCACATAGGAGCAAATTGCATGCAAGGCGAAAGCAGCCTAGTATTCTCGCAGGGAGGGTCTCCTCAGGGCACGGTGGGTCGTTTCCCCGGCAAAGCCTGGCATAAGGCTCTCCTGCAGCAGTTTCTGACACTTTACTACAAAGGCGTCGGCGGGGCATTGCCGAAAAGAAGGGATGAGGTGGCTCTTTGCGTCCCCTTCCGTCGCCCTCAGGAAACAAGGCCCTCCTGGAGGGTTACAAACCTGTGGAGAAAACGGACAGGCACGAGAGGCTGTCTTCTGTGCACTTGCATGCAGAAGTCTCTCCACACACGAAACAGCCCATCACACAAAACATCAACACCCCCCCCCCACACACACACACCGAGAACATAACTGCACACAATACACATGAACCACAGTTCTCAGAGGGAACACAACACACCAAGCGAGGCACACCTGACCCAGCTTGACCGCACGCGGTACGCACATCGCAAAAATACACTCATTACTCAAAGAGCCAACCACACACACAACCTGTCAAACACGACCACACACAAATCACCGTCACACATGTAACACACACCACACACACAACACATACAAACCCACATGCAAAACACCCACAAACCACGACAAAAAGAACACCGAGCTCATGCAACACACATTTCACACGCTACACACATCGCCCCAAACACACATAAAACATACAGCACACAGAGCCTCGCAGGATGCACAATGCCAAACACACAACTTGTGCACAGAGGGATCAGTCATAACACACGCTATCTCACTCAACTTGCAAAACACACAGACCACACGACACAAACGCAAATCACAGAACAACACATCACACAACACACACAGAAATTAATATCACAACTCATAACACACGCAACACCCCTGCATTAACAATGCGACACACACAGAGCAACGCAACCACCGCACGCCGCACACGAAGCCGCACACAGCACGCACTCAAGGAACAACCACAACACACACAAGAAAACGCCCACAAACAACATACATAGAGAACACACGGAACCTCTCCACACGCACACAGCACAACATAGGAAACAACATACACCACAAGCGTCACAGGACATAAAAAGCACACAATTCACACAAATCACAGGTCAGTGAGTACACACCACACACACAATGAGGCACACTAACAAGCACAAGCACGCACGGACAGCACGTCTCAACCAAACCCGCACACAACCCCTCAAACACGGCCAAACACAAAACCCAATCACACATGCAAAACAGGCACACCACACACAAAACCACACGCAAAACACACCACCAACAGAAACCCCCATAGCGCACATGTCACACGCTACACACCACACACGCAACCACACACAGACACCCCACACTCATATCCATGCACGGGCTGCACTACGCACAGCGCACACACACAGAACCCAGAATGTATCAACGCAAGTCACAAGACACACACCGGACACATCAAAGCACGTAATTGCTCACAACACACGTTGAACCACATCTCACAGAGCACACACAATGAGGCACACAAAACAAGCACAGCCACACAGACAACCAATCTCACGTCACACACGTAACACACACACACAACCACTCAAACACAACCACACCTAAACCACAATCACAAACACAAAACACACACAGCCCTCACACATGCAAAGGCCAAACACATAACCAGCAAAGGAGACAGCGCACATGTCACACACTGCACCCTACACACACAACCACATAGAGAGACACACCACCCAGATATCCTCACCCAAGAGCGCCAAACGGAACACACACACAACACAGAAACATGCGACGCAACAGTCACAAGACACGCACCAAACCCATCAAGGCACACAACTGCTCACGATACGCATGGAATTCATTGCCCAGACGACATACTGCACCCACCATGAGACATACTAAACAAGCACAACCCCACACAGTCAACACATCTCACATCATGCGCATAACACAGGCAGCCAAACATAACCTCAACCACTCAAACACGACCGCACACACAAATCACCATCACACACGCAGAACACACACACAGCACTCACAAACCCATAGGCAAAACACACATAACCAACAAAGAAGACAAATAGCGCACATTTCACACACTGCACGCTACACACACAACCACGCACAGGCACACCGCACATACGTCCTCACACAGGAGCACAACGCAGAACACACACACAACACAGAAACGCGCCACACAACAGTCACTATATACACACCACACCCTTGAGGGCACATAACTGCTCACAATGCACACGGAAAACATTGCACAGACCACGCACTGCGCACACCAGGAGACGTACTAAACAAGCACAACCACACACAGTCAACACGTCTCACACCATGTGCACAACTCGAACAGCCAAACACACACACAGCCTCTCTAACACAACAACACACCGATCACAATCACACTCACAAAACTGACACGGCACATACAAGTCCACACCCCACTGACGAAAACACATGCAACACACATATAACGCACCACACACAGCACACACAAGCGCAAGCATACAATACAGCGCGCACACAGACCCACACGCAGACAGCACGAACCGCAACCCACAAACACACACACAACAAACACATGCACACGGCACGTCCGACCCAGGCCAAATCCACAGCACAACCCAACGCTCAAATTACACAGCCCACCCAACATCTACCCAGTACGTAACGCACAGAAAGCAGATGGACAGCACGCACACAACCCAGAACACAGTACACAACAACACAACAGACAACAGGAAGGCCAGACACATTTCGACCGGAGGCAACACACCAAACACACAACATACACAACCGCCAACAGATAACTCGCCAAAAAAAGGCAGAATACACACTGCGCAAAGAACCACACAACACACACAGCACAACTCACAAGTGCCGACATCACACGTAACACACCACACAGTGAAAAATACGCAGAGCAGTGTGCTCAGCGAGCCGTAAGGATCATACACCACACATGTTACACACAAAATACACACAACACGGACAACAACACAACCCACAGAAAACAAGCGAGACCCACAGATCATAGACATGACAACACAACGCAAAGCACACAGGGACACAGCACACACAGCGTACCACAACAGAGAATACACACCGAATCACAGAAAAACACCACAAATCGCTCACTGCCACATACCAACAACACATACAGCACACTACACACACAACCAACCCAAAAGACACAAAAGAGATCGGTCGGGTGTGTGTAGCCTTCTACTGCAATGTTTACTAAGTTTTCTGTGTCACACAGGAGCAAGTTGCATGCCAGGGGAAATCAGCGCAGTATTCTCTCAGGGAGGGTCTCCTCGGCGCACGGTGGATGGTCTCCCCAGCAGAGTTTGGCGTAAGGCTCTTCTGCAGCAGTTTCTGACACGTCACTGCAGAGGCATCTTCAGGGCATTGCGTTTACTCACCAGGACACTCCGGTTCTGTGCGTCCTCTTCCAGCAGCCCCAGGAAACAAGGACCTCCCGGATGATTCCAAGCCTGCGGAGAAAAGAGCCAAGCACGAAAGGCTTTCTTCGGCGTGCTTGAATGCGGAAGCCTCAGGACTGCCCTTGAGCATTTAGCTTTAGGACCATGGCAAAGGATGGTTTCTCCCTGCAGATCACAAAGAGAGAGCCGGGCTGCACATGGTTCGTTCAGGCTGATAAGATTTCTGGCCCAGAGAAGAGCTCTGTTCTGATGAAAGGATGATCAGCTGAAGGAGTCCCCACAGCATCTTCCCTTAGACTAGTTTTCCTGAACAGCCAGGCTTCCTCAGCAAGGCCTCACGTTAGTGGCCACACAAGCGAGCGTCCGCCACTCAGCAGAAGAGAGCTCTACCCAGCAGACTTCACTCAGGCGCTTTAGAGAGCAGGCACACAGGGCAGACACGGAGAGCACATTGCAAGCTCGGTTTCAGCATCCACTGCAACGACTTCGGTGACTCCTTGAATGGGAAATCCTGCACTGGATTCTTTCACGCACATAAGCTGAATCCAAAGCTGACTTGCCTCCACTGCGGCTAGTTCAAAGCGTCTGGTTCTGCAACTTCCCGTGTGGCTAGTGCTAAGGCCTATTCGAAGCCCACCCACAGGTGGCCTCTGAGACAGAGGGCGTACAGAGAAGACCGCCTTCTACTGCGACGCTTACCGTTTTCCGTATCACATAGGAGCAAATTGCATGCAAGGCGAAAGCAGCCTAGTATTCTCGCAGGGAGGGTCTCCTCAGGGCACGGTGGGTCGTTTCCCCGGCAAAGCCTGGCATAAGGCTCTCCTGCAGCAGTTTCTGACACTTTACTACAAAGGCGTCGGCGGGGCATTGCCGAAAAGAAGGGATGAGGTGGCTCTTTGCGTCCCCTTCCGTCGCCCTCAGGAAACAAGGCCCTCCTGGAGGGTTACAAACCTGTGGAGAAAACGGACAGGCACGAGAGGCTGTCTTCTGTGCACTTGCATGCAGAAGTCTCTCCACACACGAAACAGCCCATCACACAAAACATCAACACCCCCCCCCCACACACACACACCGAGAACATAACTGCACACAATACACATGAACCACAGTTCTCAGAGGGAACACAACACACCAAGCGAGGCACACCTGACCCAGCTTGACCGCACGCGGTACGCACATCGCAAAAATACACTCATTACTCAAAGAGCCAACCACACACACAACCTGTCAAACACGACCACACACAAATCACCGTCACACATGTAACACACACCACACACACAACACATACAAACCCACATGCAAAACACCCACAAACCACGACAAAAAGAACACCGAGCTCATGCAACACACATTTCACACGCTACACACATCGCCCCAAACACACATAAAACATACAGCACACAGAGCCTCGCAGGATGCACAATGCCAAACACACAACTTGTGCACAGAGGGATCAGTCATAACACACGCTATCTCACTCAACTTGCAAAACACACAGACCACACGACACAAACGCAAATCACAGAACAACACATCACACAACACACACAGAAATTAATATCACAACTCATAACACACGCAACACCCCTGCATTAACAATGCGACACACACAGAGCAACGCAACCACCGCACGCCGCACACGAAGCCGCACACAGCACGCACTCAAGGAACAACCACAACACACACAAGAAAACGCCCACAAACAACATACATAGAGAACACACGGAACCTCTCCACACGCACACAGCACAACATAGGAAACAACATACACCACAAGCGTCACAGGACATAAAAAGCACACAATTCACACAAATCACAGGTCAGTGAGTACACACCACACACACAATGAGGCACACTAACAAGCACAAGCACGCACGGACAGCACGTCTCAACCAAACCCGCACACAACCCCTCAAACACGGCCAAACACAAAACCCAATCACACATGCAAAACAGGCACACCACACACAAAACCACACGCAAAACACACCACCAACAGAAACCCCCATAGCGCACATGTCACACGCTACACACCACACACGCAACCACACACAGACACCCCACACTCATATCCATGCACGGGCTGCACTACGCACAGCGCACACACACAGAACCCAGAATGTATCAACGCAAGTCACAAGACACACACCGGACACATCAAAGCACGTAATTGCTCACAACACACGTTGAACCACATCTCACAGAGCACACACAATGAGGCACACAAAACAAGCACAGCCACACAGACAACCAATCTCACGTCACACACGTAACACACACACACAACCACTCAAACACAACCACACCTAAACCACAATCACAAACACAAAACACACACAGCCCTCACACATGCAAAGGCCAAACACATAACCAGCAAAGGAGACAGCGCACATGTCACACACTGCACCCTACACACACAACCACATAGAGAGACACACCACCCAGATATCCTCACCCAAGAGCGCCAAACGGAACACACACACAACACAGAAACATGCGACGCAACAGTCACAAGACACGCACCAAACCCATCAAGGCACACAACTGCTCACGATACGCATGGAATTCATTGCCCAGACGACATACTGCACCCACCATGAGACATACTAAACAAGCACAACCCCACACAGTCAACACATCTCACATCATGCGCATAACACAGGCAGCCAAACATAACCTCAACCACTCAAACACGACCGCACACACAAATCACCATCACACACGCAGAACACACACACAGCACTCACAAACCCATAGGCAAAACACACATAACCAACAAAGAAGACAAATAGCGCACATTTCACACACTGCACGCTACACACACAACCACGCACAGGCACACCGCACATACGTCCTCACACAGGAGCACAACGCAGAACACACACACAACACAGAAACGCGCCACACAACAGTCACTATATACACACCACACCCTTGAGGGCACATAACTGCTCACAATGCACACGGAAAACATTGCACAGACCACGCACTGCGCACACCAGGAGACGTACTAAACAAGCACAACCACACACAGTCAACACGTCTCACACCATGTGCACAACTCGAACAGCCAAACACACACACAGCCTCTCTAACACAACAACACACCGATCACAATCACACTCACAAAACTGACACGGCACATACAAGTCCACACCCCACTGACGAAAACACATGCAACACACATATAACGCACCACACACAGCACACACAAGCGCAAGCATACAATACAGCGCGCACACAGACCCACACGCAGACAGCACGAACCGCAACCCACAAACACACACACAACAAACACATGCACACGGCACGTCCGACCCAGGCCAAATCCACAGCACAACCCAACGCTCAAATTACACAGCCCACCCAACATCTACCCAGTACGTAACGCACAGAAAGCAGATGGACAGCACGCACACAACCCAGAACACAGTACACAACAACACAACAGACAACAGGAAGGCCAGACACATTTCGACCGGAGGCAACACACCAAACACACAACATACACAACCGCCAACAGATAACTCGCCAAAAAAAGGCAGAATACACACTGCGCAAAGAACCACACAACACACACAGCACAACTCACAAGTGCCGACATCACACGTAACACACCACACAGTGAAAAATACGCAGAGCAGTGTGCTCAGCGAGCCGTAAGGATCATACACCACACATGTTACACACAAAATACACACAACACGGACAACAACACAACCCACAGAAAACAAGCGAGACCCACAGATCATAGACATGACAACACAACGCAAAGCACACAGGGACACAGCACACACAGCGTACCACAACAGAGAATACACACCGAATCACAGAAAAACACCACAAATCGCTCACTGCCACATACCAACAACACATACAGCACACTACACACACAACCAACCCAAAAGACACAAAAGAGATCGGTCGGGTGTGTGTAGCCTTCTACTGCAATGTTTACTAAGTTTTCTGTGTCACACAGGAGCAAGTTGCATGCCAGGGGAAATCAGCGCAGTATTCTCTCAGGGAGGGTCTCCTCGGCGCACGGTGGATGGTCTCCCCAGCAGAGTTTGGCGTAAGGCTCTTCTGCAGCAGTTTCTGACACGTCACTGCAGAGGCATCTTCAGGGCATTGCGTTTACTCACCAGGACACTCCGGTTCTGTGCGTCCTCTTCCAGCAGCCCCAGGAAACAAGGACCTCCCGGATGATTCCAAGCCTGCGGAGAAAAGAGCCAAGCACGAAAGGCTTTCTTCGGCGTGCTTGAATGCGGAAGCCTCAGGACTGCCCTTGAGCATTTAGCTTTAGGACCATGGCAAAGGATGGTTTCTCCCTGCAGATCACAAAGAGAGAGCCGGGCTGCACATGGTTCGTTCAGGCTGATAAGATTTCTGGCCCAGAGAAGAGCTCTGTTCTGATGAAAGGATGATCAGCTGAAGGAGTCCCCACAGCATCTTCCCTTAGACTAGTTTTCCTGAACAGCCAGGCTTCCTCAGCAAGGCCTCACGTTAGTGGCCACACAAGCGAGCGTCCGCCACTCAGCAGAAGAGAGCTCTACCCAGCAGACTTCACTCAGGCGCTTTAGAGAGCAGGCACACAGGGCAGACACGGAGAGCACATTGCAAGCTCGGTTTCAGCATCCACTGCAACGACTTCGGTGACTCCTTGAATGGGAAATCCTGCACTGGATTCTTTCACGCACATAAGCTGAATCCAAAGCTGACTTGCCTCCACTGCGGCTAGTTCAAAGCGTCTGGTTCTGCAACTTCCCGTGTGGCTAGTGCTAAGGCCTATTCGAAGCCCACCCACAGGTGGCCTCTGAGACAGAGGGCGTACAGAGAAGACCGCCTTCTACTGCGACGCTTACCGTTTTCCGTATCACATAGGAGCAAATTGCATGCAAGGCGAAAGCAGCCTAGTATTCTCGCAGGGAGGGTCTCCTCAGGGCACGGTGGGTCGTTTCCCCGGCAAAGCCTGGCATAAGGCTCTCCTGCAGCAGTTTCTGACACTTTACTACAAAGGCGTCGGCGGGGCATTGCCGAAAAGAAGGGATGAGGTGGCTCTTTGCGTCCCCTTCCGTCGCCCTCAGGAAACAAGGCCCTCCTGGAGGGTTACAAACCTGTGGAGAAAACGGACAGGCACGAGAGGCTGTCTTCTGTGCACTTGCATGCAGAAGTCTCTCCACACACGAAACAGCCCATCACACAAAACATCAACACCCCCCCCCACACACACACACCGAGAACATAACTGCACACAATACACATGAACCACAGTTCTCAGAGGGAACACAACACACCAAGCGAGGCACACCTGACCCAGCTTGACCGCACGCGGTACGCACATCGCAAAAATACACTCATTACTCAAAGAGCCAACCACACACACAACCTGTCAAACACGACCACACACAAATCACCGTCACACATGTAACACACACCACACACACAACACATACAAACCCACATGCAAAACACCCACAAACCACGACAAAAAGAACACCGAGCTCATGCAACACACATTTCACACGCTACACACATCGCCCCAAACACACATAAAACATACAGCACACAGAGCCTCGCAGGATGCACAATGCCAAACACACAACTTGTGCACAGAGGGATCAGTCATAACACACGCTATCTCACTCAACTTGCAAAACACACAGACCACACGACACAAACGCAAATCACAGAACAACACATCACACAACACACACAGAAATTAATATCACAACTCATAACACACGCAACACCCCTGCATTAACAATGCGACACACACAGAGCAACGCAACCACCGCACGCCGCACACGAAGCCGCACACAGCACGCACTCAAGGAACAACCACAACACACACAAGAAAACGCCCACAAACAACATACATAGAGAACACACGGAACCTCTCCACACGCACACAGCACAACATAGGAAACAACATACACCACAAGCGTCACAGGACATAAAAAGCACACAATTCACACAAATCACAGGTCAGTGAGTACACACCACACACACAATGAGGCACACTAACAAGCACAAGCACGCACGGACAGCACGTCTCAACCAAACCCGCACACAACCCCTCAAACACGGCCAAACACAAAACCCAATCACACATGCAAAACAGGCACACCACACACAAAACCACACGCAAAACACACCACCAACAGAAACCCCCATAGCGCACATGTCACACGCTACACACCACACACGCAACCACACACAGACACCCCACACTCATATCCATGCACGGGCTGCACTACGCACAGCGCACACACACAGAACCCAGAATGTATCAACGCAAGTCACAAGACACACACCGGACACATCAAAGCACGTAATTGCTCACAACACACGTTGAACCACATCTCACAGAGCACACACAATGAGGCACACAAAACAAGCACAGCCACACAGACAACCAATCTCACGTCACACACGTAACACACACACACAACCACTCAAACACAACCACACCTAAACCACAATCACAAACACAAAACACACACAGCCCTCACACATGCAAAGGCCAAACACATAACCAGCAAAGGAGACAGCGCACATGTCACACACTGCACCCTACACACACAACCACATAGAGAGACACACCACCCAGATATCCTCACCCAAGAGCGCCAAACGGAACACACACACAACACAGAAACATGCGACGCAACAGTCACAAGACACGCACCAAACCCATCAAGGCACACAACTGCTCACGATACGCATGGAATTCATTGCCCAGACGACATACTGCACCCACCATGAGACATACTAAACAAGCACAACCCCACACAGTCAACACATCTCACATCATGCGCATAACACAGGCAGCCAAACATAACCTCAACCACTCAAACACGACCGCACACTCAAATCACCATCACACACGCAGAACACACACACAGCACTCACAAACCCATAGGCAAAACACACATAACCAACAAAGAAGACAAATAGCGCACATTTCACACACTGCACGCTACACACACAACCACGCACAGGCACACCGCACATACGTCCTCACACAGGAGCACAACGCAGAACACACACACAACACAGAAACGCGCCACACAACAGTCACTATATACACACCACACCCTTGAGGGCACATAACTGCTCACAATGCACACGGAAAACATTGCACAGACCACGCACTGCGCACACCAGGAGACGTACTAAACAAGCACAACCACACACAGTCAACACGTCTCACACCATGTGCACAACTCGAACAGCCAAACACACACACAGCCTCTCTAACACAACAACACACCGATCACAATCACACTCACAAAACTGACACGGCACATACAAGTCCACACCCCACTGACGAAAACACATGCAACACACATATAACGCACCACACACAGCACACACAAGCGCAAGCATACAATACAGCGCGCACACAGACCCACACGCAGACAGCACGAACCGCAACCCACAAACACACACACAACAAACACATGCACACGGCACGTCCGACCCAGGCCAAATCCACAGCACAACCCAACGCTCAAATTACACAGCCCACCCAACATCTACCCAGTACGTAACGCACAGAAAGCAGATGGACAGCACGCACACAACCCAGAACACAGTACACAACAACACAACAGACAACAGGAAGGCCAGACACATTTCGACCGGAGGCAACACACCAAACACACAACATACACAACCGCCAACAGATAACTCGCCAAAAAAAGGCAGAATACACACTGCGCAAAGAACCACACAACACACACAGCACAACTCACAAGTGCCGACATCACACGTAACACACCACACAGTGAAAAATACGCAGAGCAGTGTGCTCAGCGAGCCGTAAGGATCATACACCACACATGTTACACACAAAATACACACAACACGGACAACAACACAACCCACAGAAAACAAGCGAGACCCACAGATCATAGACATGACAACACAACGCAAAGCACACAGGGACACAGCACACACAGCGTACCACAACAGAGAATACACACCGAATCACAGAAAAACACCACAAATCGCTCACTGCCACATACCAACAACACATACAGCACACTACACACACAACCAACCCAAAAGACACAAAAGAGATCGGTCGGGTGTGTGTAGCCTTCTACTGCAATGTTTACTAAGTTTTCTGTGTCACACAGGAGCAAGTTGCATGCCAGGGGAAATCAGCGCAGTATTCTCTCAGGGAGGGTCTCCTCGGCGCACGGTGGATGGTCTCCCCAGCAGAGTTTGGCGTAAGGCTCTTCTGCAGCAGTTTCTGACACGTCACTGCAGAGGCATCTTCAGGGCATTGCGTTTACTCACCAGGACACTCCGGTTCTGTGCGTCCTCTTCCAGCAGCCCCAGGAAACAAGGACCTCCCGGATGATTCCAAGCCTGCGGAGAAAAGAGCCAAGCACGAAAGGCTTTCTTCGGCGTGCTTGAATGCGGAAGCCTCAGGACTGCCCTTGAGCATTTAGCTTTAGGACCATGGCAAAGGATGGTTTCTCCCTGCAGATCACAAAGAGAGAGCCGGGCTGCACATGGTTCGTTCAGGCTGATAAGATTTCTGGCCCAGAGAAGAGCTCTGTTCTGATGAAAGGATGATCAGCTGAAGGAGTCCCCACAGCATCTTCCCTTAGACTAGTTTTCCTGAACAGCCAGGCTTCCTCAGCAAGGCCTCACGTTAGTGGCCACACAAGCGAGCGTCCGCCACTCAGCAGAAGAGAGCTCTACCCAGCAGACTTCACTCAGGCGCTTTAGAGAGCAGGCACACAGGGCAGACACGGAGAGCACATTGCAAGCTCGGTTTCAGCATCCACTGCAACGACTTCGGTGACTCCTTGAATGGGAAATCCTGCACTGGATTCTTTCACGCACATAAGCTGAATCCAAAGCTGACTTGCCTCCACTGCGGCTAGTTCAAAGCGTCTGGTTCTGCAACTTCCCGTGTGGCTAGTGCTAAGGCCTATTCGAAGCCCACCCACAGGTGGCCTCTGAGACAGAGGGCGTACAGAGAAGACCGCCTTCTACTGCGACGCTTACCGTTTTCCGTATCACATAGGAGCAAATTGCATGCAAGGCGAAAGCAGCCTAGTATTCTCGCAGGGAGGGTCTCCTCAGGGCACGGTGGGTCGTTTCCCCGGCAAAGCCTGGCATAAGGCTCTCCTGCAGCAGTTTCTGACACTTTACTACAAAGGCGTCGGCGGGGCATTGCCGAAAAGAAGGGATGAGGTGGCTCTTTGCGTCCCCTTCCGTCGCCCTCAGGAAACAAGGCCCTCCTGGAGGGTTACAAACCTGTGGAGAAAACGGACAGGCACGAGAGGCTGTCTTCTGTGCACTTGCATGCAGAAGTCTCTCCACACACGAAACAGCCCATCACACAAAACATCAACACCCCCCCCACCACACACACACCGAGAACATAACTGCACACAATACACATGAACCACAGTTCTCAGAGGGAACACAACACACCAAGCGAGGCACACCTGACCCAGCTTGACCGCACGCGGTACGCACATCGCAAAAATACACTCATTACTCAAAGAGCCAACCACACACACAACCTGTCAAACACGACCACACACAAATCACCGTCACACATGTAACACACACCACACACACAACACATACAAACCCACATGCAAAACACCCACAAACCACGACAAAAAGAACACCGAGCTCATGCAACACACATTTCACACGCTACACACATCGCCCCAAACACACATAAAACATACAGCACACAGAGCCTCGCAGGATGCACAATGCCAAACACACAACTTGTGCACAGAGGGATCAGTCATAACACACGCTATCTCACTCAACTTGCAAAACACACAGACCACACGACACAAACGCAAATCACAGAACAACACATCACACAACACACACAGAAATTAATATCACAACTCATAACACACGCAACACCCCTGCATTAACAATGCGACACACACAGAGCAACGCAACCACCGCACGCCGCACACGAAGCCGCACACAGCACGCACTCAAGGAACAACCACAACACACACAAGAAAACGCCCACAAACAACATACATAGAGAACACACGGAACCTCTCCACACGCACACAGCACAACATAGGAAACAACATACACCACAAGCGTCACAGGACATAAAAAGCACACAATTCACACAAATCACAGGTCAGTGAGTACACACCACACACACAATGAGGCACACTAACAAGCACAAGCACGCACGGACAGCACGTCTCAACCAAACCCGCACACAACCCCTCAAACACGGCCAAACACAAAACCCAATCACACATGCAAAACAGGCACACCACACACAAAACCACACGCAAAACACACCACCAACAGAAACCCCCATAGCGCACATGTCACACGCTACACACCACACACGCAACCACACACAGACACCCCACACTCATATCCATGCACGGGCTGCACTACGCACAGCGCACACACACAGAACCCAGAATGTATCAACGCAAGTCACAAGACACACACCGGACACATCAAAGCACGTAATTGCTCACAACACACGTTGAACCACATCTCACAGAGCACACACAATGAGGCACACAAAACAAGCACAGCCACACAGACAACCAATCTCACGTCACACACGTAACACACACACACAACCACTCAAACACAACCACACCTAAACCACAATCACAAACACAAAACACACACAGCCCTCACACATGCAAAGGCCAAACACATAACCAGCAAAGGAGACAGCGCACATGTCACACACTGCACCCTACACACACAACCACATAGAGAGACACACCACCCAGATATCCTCACCCAAGAGCGCCAAACGGAACACACACACAACACAGAAACATGCGACGCAACAGTCACAAGACACGCACCAAACCCATCAAGGCACACAACTGCTCACGATACGCATGGAATTCATTGCCCAGACGACATACTGCACCCACCATGAGACATACTAAACAAGCACAACCCCACACAGTCAACACATCTCACATCATGCGCATAACACAGGCAGCCAAACATAACCTCAACCACTCAAACACGACCGCACACTCAAATCACCATCACACACGCAGAACACACACACAGCACTCACAAACCCATAGGCAAAACACACATAACCAACAAAGAAGACAAATAGCGCACATTTCACACACTGCACGCTACACACACAACCACGCACAGGCACACCGCACATACGTCCTCACACAGGAGCACAACGCAGAACACACACACAACACAGAAACGCGCCACACAACAGTCACTATATACACACCACACCCTTGAGGGCACATAACTGCTCACAATGCACACGGAAAACATTGCACAGACCACGCACTGCGCACACCAGGAGACGTACTAAACAAGCACAACCACACACAGTCAACACGTCTCACACCATGTGCACAACTCGAACAGCCAAACACACACACAGCCTCTCTAACACAACAACACACCGATCACAATCACACTCACAAAACTGACACGGCACATACAAGTCCACACCCCACTGACGAAAACACATGCAACACACATATAACGCACCACACACAGCACACACAAGCGCAAGCATACAATACAGCGCGCACACAGACCCACACGCAGACAGCACGAACCGCAACCCACAAACACACACACAACAAACACATGCACACGGCACGTCCGACCCAGGCCAAATCCACAGCACAACCCAACGCTCAAATTACACAGCCCACCCAACATCTACCCAGTACGTAACGCACAGAAAGCAGATGGACAGCACGCACACAACCCAGAACACAGTACACAACAACACAACAGACAACAGGAAGGCCAGACACATTTCGACCGGAGGCAACACACCAAACACACAACATACACAACCGCCAACAGATAACTCGCCAAAAAAAGGCAGAATACACACTGCGCAAAGAACCACACAACACACACAGCACAACTCACAAGTGCCGACATCACACGTAACACACCACACAGTGAAAAATACGCAGAGCAGTGTGCTCAGCGAGCCGTAAGGATCATACACCACACATGTTACACACAAAATACACACAACACGGACAACAACACAACCCACAGAAAACAAGCGAGACCCACAGATCATAGACATGACAACACAACGCAAAGCACACAGGGACACAGCACACACAGCGTACCACAACAGAGAATACACACCGAATCACAGAAAAACACCACAAATCGCTCACTGCCACATACCAACAACACATACAGCACACTACACACACAACCAACCCAAAAGACACAAAAGAGATCGGTCGGGTGTGTGTAGCCTTCTACTGCAATGTTTACTAAGTTTTCTGTGTCACACAGGAGCAAGTTGCATGCCAGGGGAAATCAGCGCAGTATTCTCTCAGGGAGGGTCTCCTCGGCGCACGGTGGATGGTCTCCCCAGCAGAGTTTGGCGTAAGGCTCTTCTGCAGCAGTTTCTGACACGTCACTGCAGAGGCATCTTCAGGGCATTGCGTTTACTCACCAGGACACTCCGGTTCTGTGCGTCCTCTTCCAGCAGCCCCAGGAAACAAGGACCTCCCGGATGATTCCAAGCCTGCGGAGAAAAGAGCCAAGCACGAAAGGCTTTCTTCGGCGTGCTTGAATGCGGAAGCCTCAGGACTGCCCTTGAGCATTTAGCTTTAGGACCATGGCAAAGGATGGTTTCTCCCTGCAGATCACAAAGAGAGAGCCGGGCTGCACATGGTTCGTTCAGGCTGATAAGATTTCTGGCCCAGAGAAGAGCTCTGTTCTGATGAAAGGATGATCAGCTGAAGGAGTCCCCACAGCATCTTCCCTTAGACTAGTTTTCCTGAACAGCCAGGCTTCCTCAGCAAGGCCTCACGTTAGTGGCCACACAAGCGAGCGTCCGCCACTCAGCAGAAGAGAGCTCTACCCAGCAGACTTCACTCAGGCGCTTTAGAGAGCAGGCACACAGGGCAGACACGGAGAGCACATTGCAAGCTCGGTTTCAGCATCCACTGCAACGACTTCGGTGACTCCTTGAATGGGAAATCCTGCACTGGATTCTTTCACGCACATAAGCTGAATCCAAAGCTGACTTGCCTCCACTGCGGCTAGTTCAAAGCGTCTGGTTCTGCAACTTCCCGTGTGGCTAGTGCTAAGGCCTATTCGAAGCCCACCCACAGGTGGCCTCTGAGACAGAGGGCGTACAGAGAAGACCGCCTTCTACTGCGACGCTTACCGTTTTCCGTATCACATAGGAGCAAATTGCATGCAAGGCGAAAGCAGCCTAGTATTCTCGCAGGGAGGGTCTCCTCAGGGCACGGTGGGTCGTTTCCCCGGCAAAGCCTGGCATAAGGCTCTCCTGCAGCAGTTTCTGACACTTTACTACAAAGGCGTCGGCGGGGCATTGCCGAAAAGAAGGGATGAGGTGGCTCTTTGCGTCCCCTTCCGTCGCCCTCAGGAAACAAGGCCCTCCTGGAGGGTTACAAACCTGTGGAGAAAACGGACAGGCACGAGAGGCTGTCTTCTGTGCACTTGCATGCAGAAGTCTCTCCACACACGAAACAGCCCATCACACAAAACATCAACACCCCCCCCACCACACACACACCGAGAACATAACTGCACACAATACACATGAACCACAGTTCTCAGAGGGAACACAACACACCAAGCGAGGCACACCTGACCCAGCTTGACCGCACGCGGTACGCACATCGCAAAAATACACTCATTACTCAAAGAGCCAACCACACACACAACCTGTCAAACACGACCACACACAAATCACCGTCACACATGTAACACACACCACACACACCACACATACAAACCCACATGCAAAACACCCACAAACCACGACAAAAAGAACACCGAGCTCATGCAACACACATTTCACACGCTACACACATCGCCCCAAACACACATAAAACATACAGCACACAGAGCCTCGCAGGATGCACAATGCCAAACACACAACTTGTGCACAGAGGGATCAGTCATAACACACGCTATCTCACTCAACTTGCAAAACACACAGACCACACGACACAAACGCAAATCACAGAACAACACATCACACAACACACACAGAAATTAATATCACAACTCATAACACACGCAACACCCCTGCATTAACAATGCGACACACACAGAGCAACGCAACCACCGCACGCCGCACACGAAGCCGCACACAGCACGCACTCAAGGAACAACCACAACACACACAAGAAAACGCCCACAAACAACATACATAGAGAACACACGGAACCTCTCCACACGCACACAGCACAACATAGGAAACAACATACACCACAAGCGTCACAGGACATAAAAAGCACACAATTCACACAAATCACAGGTCAGTGAGTACACACCACACACACAATGAGGCACACTAACAAGCACAAGCACGCACGGACAGCACGTCTCAACCAAACCCGCACACAACCCCTCAAACACGGCCAAACACAAAACCCAATCACACATGCAAAACAGGCACACCACACACAAAACCACACGCAAAACACACCACCAACAGAAACCCCCATAGCGCACATGTCACACGCTACACACCACACACGCAACCACACACAGACACCCCACACTCATATCCATGCACGGGCTGCACTACGCACAGCGCACACACACAGAACCCAGAATGTATCAACGCAAGTCACAAGACACACACCGGACACATCAAAGCACGTAATTGCTCACAACACACGTTGAACCACATCTCACAGAGCACACACAATGAGGCACACAAAACAAGCACAGCCACACAGACAACCAATCTCACGTCACACACGTAACACACACACACAACCACTCAAACACAACCACACCTAAACCACAATCACAAACACAAAACACACACAGCCCTCACACATGCAAAGGCCAAACACATAACCAGCAAAGGAGACAGCGCACATGTCACACACTGCACCCTACACACACAACCACATAGAGACACACCACCCAGATATCCTCACCCAAGAGCGCCAAACGGAACACACACACACAACACAGAAACATGCGACGCAACAGTCACAAGACACGCACCAAACCCATCAAGGCACACAACTGCTCACGATACGCATGGAATTCATTGCCCAGACGACATACTGCACCCACCATGAGACATACTAAACAAGCACAACCCCACACAGTCAACACATCTCACATCATGCGCATAACACAGGCAGCCAAACATAACCTCAACCACTCAAACACGACCGCACACACAAATCACCATCACACACGCAGAACACACACACAGCACTCACAAACCCATAGGCAAAACACACATAACCAACAAAGAAGACAAATAGCGCACATTTCACACACTGCACGCTACACACACAACCACGCACAGGCACACCGCACATACGTCCTCACACAGGAGCACAACGCAGAACACACACACAACACAGAAACGCGCCACACAACAGTCACTATATACACACCACACCCTTGAGGGCACATAACTGCTCACAATGCACACGGAAAACATTGCACAGACCACGCACTGCGCACACCAGGAGACGTACTAAACAAGCACAACCACACACAGTCAACACGTCTCACACCATGTGCACAACTCGAACAGCCAAACACACACACAGCCTCTCTAACACAACAACACACCGATCACAATCACACTCACAAAACTGACACGGCACATACAAGTCCACACCCCACTGACGAAAACACATGCAACACACATATAACGCACCACACACAGCACACACAAGCGCAAGCATACAATACAGCGCGCACACAGACCCACACGCAGACAGCACGAACCGCAACCCACAAACACACACACAACAAACACATGCACACGGCACGTCCGACCCAGGCCAAATCCACAGCACAACCCAACGCTCAAATTACACAGCCCACCCAACATCTACCCAGTACGTAACGCACAGAAAGCAGATGGACAGCACGCACACAACCCAGAACACAGTACACAACAACACAACAGACAACAGGAAGGCCAGACACATTTCGACCGGAGGCAACACACCAAACACACAACATACACAACCGCCAACAGATAACTCGCCAAAAAAAGGCAGAATACACACTGCGCAAAGAACCACACAACACACACAGCACAACTCACAAGTGCCGACATCACACGTAACACACCACACAGTGAAAAATACGCAGAGCAGTGTGCTCAGCGAGCCGTAAGGATCATACACCACACATGTTACACACAAAATACACACAACACGGACAACAACACAACCCACAGAAAACAAGCGAGACCCACAGATCATAGACATGACAACACAACGCAAAGCACACAGGGACACAGCACACACAGCGTACCACAACAGAGAATACACACCGAATCACAGAAAAACACCACAAATCGCTCACTGCCACATACCAACAACACATACAGCACACTACACACACAACCAACCCAAAAGACACAAAAGAGATCGGTCGGGTGTGTGTAGCCTTCTACTGCAATGTTTACTAAGTTTTCTGTGTCACACAGGAGCAAGTTGCATGCCAGGGGAAATCAGCGCAGTATTCTCTCAGGGAGGGTCTCCTCGGCGCACGGTGGATGGTCTCCCCAGCAGAGTTTGGCGTAAGGCTCTTCTGCAGCAGTTTCTGACACGTCACTGCAGAGGCATCTTCAGGGCATTGCGTTTACTCACCAGGACACTCCGGTTCTGTGCGTCCTCTTCCAGCAGCCCCAGGAAACAAGGACCTCCCGGATGATTCCAAGCCTGCGGAGAAAAGAGCCAAGCACGAAAGGCTTTCTTCGGCGTGCTTGAATGCGGAAGCCTCAGGACTGCCCTTGAGCATTTAGCTTTAGGACCATGGCAAAGGATGGTTTCTCCCTGCAGATCACAAAGAGAGAGCCGGGCTGCACATGGTTCGTTCAGGCTGATAAGATTTCTGGCCCAGAGAAGAGCTCTGTTCTGATGAAAGGATGATCAGCTGAAGGAGTCCCCACAGCATCTTCCCTTAGACTAGTTTTCCTGAACAGCCAGGCTTCCTCAGCAAGGCCTCACGTTAGTGGCCACACAAGCGAGCGTCCGCCACTCAGCAGAAGAGAGCTCTACCCAGCAGACTTCACTCAGGCGCTTTAGAGAGCAGGCACACAGGGCAGACACGGAGAGCACATTGCAAGCTCGGTTTCAGCATCCACTGCAACGACTTCGGTGACTCCTTGAATGGGAAATCCTGCACTGGATTCTTTCACGCACATAAGCTGAATCCAAAGCTGACTTGCCTCCACTGCGGCTAGTTCAAAGCATCTGGTTCTGCAACTTCCCGTGTGGCTAGTGCTAAGGCCTATTCGAAGCCCACCCACAGGTGGCCTCTGAGACAGAGGGCGTACAGAGAAGACCGCCTTCTACTGCGACGCTTACCGTTTTCCGTATCACATAGGAGCAAATTGCATGCAAGGCGAAAGCAGCCTAGTATTCTCGCAGGGAGGGTCTCCTCAGGGCACGGTGGGTCGTTTCCCCGGCAAAGCCTGGCATAAGGCTCTCCTGCAGCAGTTTCTGACACTTTACTACAAAGGCGTCGGCGGGGCATTGCCGAAAAGAAGGGATGAGGTGGCTCTTTGCGTCCCCTTCCGTCGCCCTCAGGAAACAAGGCCCTCCTGGAGGGTTACAAACCTGTGGAGAAAACGGACAGGCACGAGAGGCTGTCTTCTGTGCACTTGCATGCAGAAGTCTCTCCACACACGAAACAGCCCATCACACAAAACATCAACACCCCCCCCACACACACACACACCGAGAACATAACTGCACACAATACACATGAACCACAGTTCTCAGAGGGAACACAACACACCAAGCGAGGCACACCTGACCCAGCTTGACCGCACGCGGTACGCACATCGCAAAAATACACTCATTACTCAAAGAGCCAACCACACACACAACCTGTCAAACACGACCACACACAAATCACCGTCACACATGTAACACACACCACACACACCACACATGCAAACCCACATGCAAAACACCCACAAACCACGACAAAAAGAACACCGAGCTCATGCAACACACATTTCACACGCTACACACATCGCCCCAAACACACATAAAACATACAGCACACAGAGCCTCGCAGGATGCACAATGCCAAACACACAACTTGTGCACAGAGGGATCAGTCATAACACACGCTATCTCACTCAACTTGCAAAACACACAGACCACACGACACAAACGCAAATCACAGAACAACACATCACACAACACACACAGAAATTAATATCACAACTCATAACACACGCAACACCCCTGCATTAACAATGCGACACACACAGAGCAACGCAACCACCGCACGCCGCACACGAAGCCGCACACAGCACGCACTCAAGGAACAACCACAACACACACAAGAAAACGCCCACAAACAACATACATAGAGAACACACGGAACCTCTCCACACGCACACAGCACAACATAGGAAACAACATACACCACAAGCGTCACAGGACATAAAAAGCACACAATTCACACAAATCACAGGTCAGTGAGTACACACCACACACACAATGAGGCACACTAACAAGCACAAGCACGCACGGACAGCACGTCTCAACCAAACCCGCACACAACCCCTCAAACACGGCCAAACACAAAACCCAATCACACATGCAAAACAGGCACACCACACACAAAACCACACGCAAAACACACCACCAACAGAAACCCCCATAGCGCACATGTCACACGCTACACACCACACACGCAACCACACACAGACACCCCACACTCATATCCATGCACGGGCTGCACTACGCACAGCGCACACACACAGAACCCAGAATGTATCAACGCAAGTCACAAGACACACACCGGACACATCAAAGCACGTAATTGCTCACAACACACGTTGAACCACATCTCACAGAGCACACACAATGAGGCACACAAAACAAGCACAGCCACACAGACAACCAATCTCACGTCACACACGTAACACACACACACAACCACTCAAACACAACCACACCTAAACCACAATCACAAACACAAAACACACACAGCCCTCACACATGCAAAGGCCAAACACATAACCAGCAAAGGAGACAGCGCACATGTCACACACTGCACCCTACACACACAACCACATAGAGACACACCACCCAGATATCCTCACCCAAGAGCGCCAAACGGAACACACACACACAACACAGAAACATGCGACGCAACAGTCACAAGACACGCACCAAACCCATCAAGGCACACAACTGCTCACGATACGCATGGAATTCATTGCCCAGACGACATACTGCACCCACCATGAGACATACTAAACAAGCACAACCCCACACAGTCAACACATCTCACATCATGCGCATAACACAGGCAGCCAAACATAACCTCAACCACTCAAACACGACCGCACACACAAATCACCATCACACACGCAGAACACACACACAGCACTCACAAACCCATAGGCAAAACACACATAACCAACAAAGAAGACAAATAGCGCACATTTCACACACTGCACGCTACACACACAACCACGCACAGGCACACCGCACATACGTCCTCACACAGGAGCACAACGCAGAACACACACACAACACAGAAACGCGCCACACAACAGTCACTATATACACACCACACCCTTGAGGGCACATAACTGCTCACAATGCACACGGAAAACATTGCACAGACCACGCACTGCGCACACCAGGAGACGTACTAAACAAGCACAACCACACACAGTCAACACGTCTCACACCATGTGCACAACTCGAACAGCCAAACACACACACAGCCTCTCTAACACAACAACACACCGATCACAATCACACTCACAAAACTGACACGGCACATACAAGTCCACACCCCACTGACGAAAACACATGCAACACACATATAACGCACCACACACAGCACACACAAGCGCAAGCATACAATACAGCGCGCACACAGACCCACACGCAGACAGCACGAACCGCAACCCACAAACACACACACAACAAACACATGCACACGGCACGTCCGACCCAGGCCAAATCCACAGCACAACCCAACGCTCAAATTACACAGCCCACCCAACATCTACCCAGTACGTAACGCACAGAAAGCAGATGGACAGCACGCACACAACCCAGAACACAGTACACAACAACACAACAGACAACAGGAAGGCCAGACACATTTCGACCGGAGGCAACACACCAAACACACAACATACACAACCGCCAACAGATAACTCGCCAAAAAAAGGCAGAATACACACTGCGCAAAGAACCACACAACACACACAGCACAACTCACAAGTGCCGACATCACACGTAACACACCACACAGTGAAAAATACGCAGAGCAGTGTGCTCAGCGAGCCGTAAGGATCATACACCACACATGTTACACACAAAATACACACAACACGGACAACAACACAACCCACAGAAAACAAGCGAGACCCACAGATCATAGACATGACAACACAACGCAAAGCACACAGGGACACAGCACACACAGCGTACCACAACAGAGAATACACACCGAATCACAGAAAAACACCACAAATCGCTCACTGCCACATACCAACAACACATACAGCACACTACACACACAACCAACCCAAAAGACACAAAAGAGATCGGTCGGGTGTGTGTAGCCTTCTACTGCAATGTTTACTAAGTTTTCTGTGTCACACAGGAGCAAGTTGCATGCCAGGGGAAATCAGCGCAGTATTCTCTCAGGGAGGGTCTCCTCGGCGCACGGTGGATGGTCTCCCCAGCAGAGTTTGGCGTAAGGCTCTTCTGCAGCAGTTTCTGACACGTCACTGCAGAGGCATCTTCAGGGCATTGCGTTTACTCACCAGGACACTCCGGTTCTGTGCGTCCTCTTCCAGCAGCCCCAGGAAACAAGGACCTCCCGGATGATTCCAAGCCTGCGGAGAAAAGAGCCAAGCACGAAAGGCTTTCTTCGGCGTGCTTGAATGCGGAAGCCTCAGGACTGCCCTTGAGCATTTAGCTTTAGGACCATGGCAAAGGATGGTTTCTCCCTGCAGATCACAAAGAGAGAGCCGGGCTGCACATGGTTCGTTCAGGCTGATAAGATTTCTGGCCCAGAGAAGAGCTCTGTTCTGATGAAAGGATGATCAGCTGAAGGAGTCCCCACAGCATCTTCCCTTAGACTAGTTTTCCTGAACAGCCAGGCTTCCTCAGCAAGGCCTCACGTTAGTGGCCACACAAGCGAGCGTCCGCCACTCAGCAGAAGAGAGCTCTACCCAGCAGACTTCACTCAGGCGCTTTAGAGAGCAGGCACACAGGGCAGACACGGAGAGCACATTGCAAGCTCGGTTTCAGCATCCACTGCAACGACTTCGGTGACTCCTTGAATGGGAAATCCTGCACTGGATTCTTTCACGCACATAAGCTGAATCCAAAGCTGACTTGCCTCCACTGCGGCTAGTTCAAAGCGTCTGGTTCTGCAACTTCCCGTGTGGCTAGTGCTAAGGCCTATTCGAAGCCCACCCACAGGTGGCCTCTGAGACAGAGGGCGTACAGAGAAGACCGCCTTCTACTGCGACGCTTACCGTTTTCCGTATCACATAGGAGCAAATTGCATGCAAGGCGAAAGCAGCCTAGTATTCTCGCAGGGAGGGTCTCCTCAGGGCACGGTGGGTCGTTTCCCCGGCAAAGCCTGGCATAAGGCTCTCCTGCAGCAGTTTCTGACACTTTACTACAAAGGCGTCGGCGGGGCATTGCCGAAAAGAAGGGATGAGGTGGCTCTTTGCGTCCCCTTCCGTCGCCCTCAGGAAACAAGGCCCTCCTGGAGGGTTACAAACCTGTGGAGAAAACGGACAGGCACGAGAGGCTGTCTTCTGTGCACTTGCATGCAGAAGTCTCTCCACACACGAAACAGCCCATCACACAAAACATCAACACCCCCCCCCCACACACACACACCGAGAACATAACTGCACACAATACACATGAACCACAGTTCTCAGAGGGAACACAACACACCAAGCGAGGCACACCTGACCCAGCTTGACCGCACGCGGTACGCACATCGCAAAAATACACTCATTACTCAAAGAGCCAACCACACACACAACCTGTCAAACACGACCACACACAAATCACCGTCACACATGTAACACACACCACACACACAACACATACAAACCCACATGCAAAACACCCACAAACCACGACAAAAAGAACACCGAGCTCATGCAACACACATTTCACACGCTACACACATCGCCCCAAACACACATAAAACATACAGCACACAGAGCCTCGCAGGATGCACAATGCCAAACACACAACTTGTGCACAGAGGGATCAGTCATAACACACGCTATCTCACTCAACTTGCAAAACACACAGACCACACGACACAAACGCAAATCACAGAACAACACATCACACAACACACACAGAAATTAATATCACAACTCATAACACACGCAACACCCCTGCATTAACAATGCGACACACACAGAGCAACGCAACCACCGCACGCCGCACACGAAGCCGCACACAGCACGCACTCAAGGAACAACCACAACACACACAAGAAAACGCCCACAAACAACATACATAGAGAACACACGGAACCTCTCCACACGCACACAGCACAACATAGGAAACAACATACACCACAAGCGTCACAGGACATAAAAAGCACACAATTCACACAAATCACAGGTCAGTGAGTACACACCACACACACAATGAGGCACACTAACAAGCACAAGCACGCACGGACAGCACGTCTCAACCAAACCCGCACACAACCCCTCAAACACGGCCAAACACAAAACCCAATCACACATGCAAAACAGGCACACCACACACAAAACCACACGCAAAACACACCACCAACAGAAACCCCCATAGCGCACATGTCACACGCTACACACCACACACGCAACCACACACAGACACCCCACACTCATATCCATGCACGGGCTGCACTACGCACAGCGCACACACACAGAACCCAGAATGTATCAACGCAAGTCACAAGACACACACCGGACACATCAAAGCACGTAATTGCTCACAACACACGTTGAACCACATCTCACAGAGCACACACAATGAGGCACACAAAACAAGCACAGCCACACAGACAACCAATCTCACGTCACACACGTAACACACACACACAACCACTCAAACACAACCACACCTAAACCACAATCACAAACACAAAACACACACAGCCCTCACACATGCAAAGGCCAAACACATAACCAGCAAAGGAGACAGCGCACATGTCACACACTGCACCCTACACACACAACCACATAGAGAGACACACCACCCAGATATCCTCACCCAAGAGCGCCAAACGGAACACACACACAACACAGAAACATGCGACGCAACAGTCACAAGACACGCACCAAACCCATCAAGGCACACAACTGCTCACGATACGCATGGAATTCATTGCCCAGACGACATACTGCACCCACCATGAGACATACTAAACAAGCACAACCCCACACAGTCAACACATCTCACATCATGCGCATAACACAGGCAGCCAAACATAACCTCAACCACTCAAACACGACCGCACACACAAATCACCATCACACACGCAGAACACACACACAGCACTCACAAACCCATAGGCAAAACACACATAACCAACAAAGAAGACAAATAGCGCACATTTCACACACTGCACGCTACACACACAACCACGCACAGGCACACCGCACATACGTCCTCACACAGGAGCACAACGCAGAACACACACACAACACAGAAACGCGCCACACAACAGTCACTATATACACACCACACCCTTGAGGGCACATAACTGCTCACAATGCACACGGAAAACATTGCACAGACCACGCACTGCGCACACCAGGAGACGTACTAAACAAGCACAACCACACACAGTCAACACGTCTCACACCATGTGCACAACTCGAACAGCCAAACACACACACAGCCTCTCTAACACAACAACACACCGATCACAATCACACTCACAAAACTGACACGGCACATACAAGTCCACACCCCACTGACGAAAACACATGCAACACACATATAACGCACCACACACAGCACACACAAGCGCAAGCATACAATACAGCGCGCACACAGACCCACACGCAGACAGCACGAACCGCAACCCACAAACACACACACAACAAACACATGCACACGGCACGTCCGACCCAGGCCAAATCCACAGCACAACCCAACGCTCAAATTACACAGCCCACCCAACATCTACCCAGTACGTAACGCACAGAAAGCAGATGGACAGCACGCACACAACCCAGAACACAGTACACAACAACACAACAGACAACAGGAAGGCCAGACACATTTCGACCGGAGGCAACACACCAAACACACAACATACACAACCGCCAACAGATAACTCGCCAAAAAAAGGCAGAATACACACTGCGCAAAGAACCACACAACACACACAGCACAACTCACAAGTGCCGACATCACACGTAACACACCACACAGTGAAAAATACGCAGAGCAGTGTGCTCAGCGAGCCGTAAGGATCATACACCACACATGTTACACACAAAATACACACAACACGGACAACAACACAACCCACAGAAAACAAGCGAGACCCACAGATCATAGACATGACAACACAACGCAAAGCACACAGGGACACAGCACACACAGCGTACCACAACAGAGAATACACACCGAATCACAGAAAAACACCACAAATCGCTCACTGCCACATACCAACAACACATACAGCACACTACACACACAACCAACCCAAAAGACACAAAAGAGATCGGTCGGGTGTGTGTAGCCTTCTACTGCAATGTTTACTAAGTTTTCTGTGTCACACAGGAGCAAGTTGCATGCCAGGGGAAATCAGCGCAGTATTCTCTCAGGGAGGGTCTCCTCGGCGCACGGTGGATGGTCTCCCCAGCAGAGTTTGGCGTAAGGCTCTTCTGCAGCAGTTTCTGACACGTCACTGCAGAGGCATCTTCAGGGCATTGCGTTTACTCACCAGGACACTCCGGTTCTGTGCGTCCTCTTCCAGCAGCCCCAGGAAACAAGGACCTCCCGGATGATTCCAAGCCTGCGGAGAAAAGAGCCAAGCACGAAAGGCTTTCTTCGGCGTGCTTGAATGCGGAAGCCTCAGGACTGCCCTTGAGCATTTAGCTTTAGGACCATGGCAAAGGATGGTTTCTCCCTGCAGATCACAAAGAGAGAGCCGGGCTGCACATGGTTCGTTCAGGCTGATAAGATTTCTGGCCCAGAGAAGAGCTCTGTTCTGATGAAAGGATGATCAGCTGAAGGAGTCCCCACAGCATCTTCCCTTAGACTAGTTTTCCTGAACAGCCAGGCTTCCTCAGCAAGGCCTCACGTTAGTGGCCACACAAGCGAGCGTCCGCCACTCAGCAGAAGAGAGCTCTACCCAGCAGACTTCACTCAGGCGCTTTAGAGAGCAGGCACACAGGGCAGACACGGAGAGCACATTGCAAGCTCGGTTTCAGCATCCACTGCAACGACTTCGGTGACTCCTTGAATGGGAAATCCTGCACTGGATTCTTTCACGCACATAAGCTGAATCCAAAGCTGACTTGCCTCCACTGCGGCTAGTTCAAAGCATCTGGTTCTGCAACTTCCCGTGTGGCTAGTGCTAAGGCCTATTCGAAGCCCACCCACAGGTGGCCTCTGAGACAGAGGGCGTACAGAGAAGACCGCCTTCTACTGCGACGCTTACCGTTTTCCGTATCACATAGGAGCAAATTGCATGCAAGGCGAAAGCAGCCTAGTATTCTCGCAGGGAGGGTCTCCTCAGGGCACGGTGGGTCGTTTCCCCGGCAAAGCCTGGCATAAGGCTCTCCTGCAGCAGTTTCTGACACTTTACTACAAAGGCGTCGGCGGGGCATTGCCGAAAAGAAGGGATGAGGTGGCTCTTTGCGTCCCCTTCCGTCGCCCTCAGGAAACAAGGCCCTCCTGGAGGGTTACAAACCTGTGGAGAAAACGGACAGGCACGAGAGGCTGTCTTCTGTGCACTTGCATGCAGAAGTCTCTCCACACACGAAACAGCCCATCACACAAAACATCAACACCCCCCCCACACACACACACACCGAGAACATAACTGCACACAATACACATGAACCACAGTTCTCAGAGGGAACACAACACACCAAGCGAGGCACACCTGACCCAGCTTGACCGCACGCGGTACGCACATCGCAAAAATACACTCATTACTCAAAGAGCCAACCACACACACAACCTGTCAAACACGACCACACACAAATCACCGTCACACATGTAACACACACCACACACACCACACATGCAAACCCACATGCAAAACACCCACAAACCACGACAAAAAGAACACCGAGCTCATGCAACACACATTTCACACGCTACACACATCGCCCCAAACACACATAAAACATACAGCACACAGAGCCTCGCAGGATGCACAATGCCAAACACACAACTTGTGCACAGAGGGATCAGTCATAACACACGCTATCTCACTCAACTTGCAAAACACACAGACCACACGACACAAACGCAAATCACAGAACAACACATCACACAACACACACAGAAATTAATATCACAACTCATAACACACGCAACACCCCTGCATTAACAATGCGACACACACAGAGCAACGCAACCACCGCACGCCGCACACGAAGCCGCACACAGCACGCACTCAAGGAACAACCACAACACACACAAGAAAACGCCCACAAACAACATACATAGAGAACACACGGAACCTCTCCACACGCACACAGCACAACATAGGAAACAACATACACCACAAGCGTCACAGGACATAAAAAGCACACAATTCACACAAATCACAGGTCAGTGAGTACACACCACACACACAATGAGGCACACTAACAAGCACAAGCACGCACGGACAGCACGTCTCAACCAAACCCGCACACAACCCCTCAAACACGGCCAAACACAAAACCCAATCACACATGCAAAACAGGCACACCACACACAAAACCACACGCAAAACACACCACCAACAGAAACCCCCATAGCGCACATGTCACACGCTACACACCACACACGCAACCACACACAGACACCCCACACTCATATCCATGCACGGGCTGCACTACGCACAGCGCACACACACAGAACCCAGAATGTATCAACGCAAGTCACAAGACACACACCGGACACATCAAAGCACGTAATTGCTCACAACACACGTTGAACCACATCTCACAGAGCACACACAATGAGGCACACAAAACAAGCACAGCCACACAGACAACCAATCTCACGTCACACACGTAACACACACACACAACCACTCAAACACAACCACACCTAAACCACAATCACAAACACAAAACACACACAGCCCTCACACATGCAAAGGCCAAACACATAACCAGCAAAGGAGACAGCGCACATGTCACACACTGCACCCTACACACACAACCACATAGAGACACACCACCCAGATATCCTCACCCAAGAGCGCCAAACGGAACACACACACACAACACAGAAACATGCGACGCAACAGTCACAAGACACGCACCAAACCCATCAAGGCACACAACTGCTCACGATACGCATGGAATTCATTGCCCAGACGACATACTGCACCCACCATGAGACATACTAAACAAGCACAACCCCACACAGTCAACACATCTCACATCATGCGCATAACACAGGCAGCCAAACATAACCTCAACCACTCAAACACGACCGCACACACAAATCACCATCACACACGCAGAACACACACACAGCACTCACAAACCCATAGGCAAAACACACATAACCAACAAAGAAGACAAATAGCGCACATTTCACACACTGCACGCTACACACACAACCACGCACAGGCACACCGCACATACGTCCTCACACAGGAGCACAACGCAGAACACACACACAACACAGAAACGCGCCACACAACAGTCACTATATACACACCACACCCTTGAGGGCACATAACTGCTCACAATGCACACGGAAAACATTGCACAGACCACGCACTGCGCACACCAGGAGACGTACTAAACAAGCACAACCACACACAGTCAACACGTCTCACACCATGTGCACAACTCGAACAGCCAAACACACACACAGCCTCTCTAACACAACAACACACCGATCACAATCACACTCACAAAACTGACACGGCACATACAAGTCCACACCCCACTGACGAAAACACATGCAACACACATATAACGCACCACACACAGCACACACAAGCGCAAGCATACAATACAGCGCGCACACAGACCCACACGCAGACAGCACGAACCGCAACCCACAAACACACACACAACAAACACATGCACACGGCACGTCCGACCCAGGCCAAATCCACAGCACAACCCAACGCTCAAATTACACAGCCCACCCAACATCTACCCAGTACGTAACGCACAGAAAGCAGATGGACAGCACGCACACAACCCAGAACACAGTACACAACAACACAACAGACAACAGGAAGGCCAGACACATTTCGACCGGAGGCAACACACCAAACACACAACATACACAACCGCCAACAGATAACTCGCCAAAAAAAGGCAGAATACACACTGCGCAAAGAACCACACAACACACACAGCACAACTCACAAGTGCCGACATCACACGTAACACACCACACAGTGAAAAATACGCAGAGCAGTGTGCTCAGCGAGCCGTAAGGATCATACACCACACATGTTACACACAAAATACACACAACACGGACAACAACACAACCCACAGAAAACAAGCGAGACCCACAGATCATAGACATGACAACACAACGCAAAGCACACAGGGACACAGCACACACAGCGTACCACAACAGAGAATACACACCGAATCACAGAAAAACACCACAAATCGCTCACTGCCACATACCAACAACACATACAGCACACTACACACACAACCAACCCAAAAGACACAAAAGAGATCGGTCGGGTGTGTGTAGCCTTCTACTGCAATGTTTACTAAGTTTTCTGTGTCACACAGGAGCAAGTTGCATGCCAGGGGAAATCAGCGCAGTATTCTCTCAGGGAGGGTCTCCTCGGCGCACGGTGGATGGTCTCCCCAGCAGAGTTTGGCGTAAGGCTCTTCTGCAGCAGTTTCTGACACGTCACTGCAGAGGCATCTTCAGGGCATTGCGTTTACTCACCAGGACACTCCGGTTCTGTGCGTCCTCTTCCAGCAGCCCCAGGAAACAAGGACCTCCCGGATGATTCCAAGCCTGCGGAGAAAAGAGCCAAGCACGAAAGGCTTTCTTCGGCGTGCTTGAATGCGGAAGCCTCAGGACTGCCCTTGAGCATTTAGCTTTAGGACCATGGCAAAGGATGGTTTCTCCCTGCAGATCACAAAGAGAGAGCCGGGCTGCACATGGTTCGTTCAGGCTGATAAGATTTCTGGCCCAGAGAAGAGCTCTGTTCTGATGAAAGGATGATCAGCTGAAGGAGTCCCCACAGCATCTTCCCTTAGACTAGTTTTCCTGAACAGCCAGGCTTCCTCAGCAAGGCCTCACGTTAGTGGCCACACAAGCGAGCGTCCGCCACTCAGCAGAAGAGAGCTCTACCCAGCAGACTTCACTCAGGCGCTTTAGAGAGCAGGCACACAGGGCAGACACGGAGAGCACATTGCAAGCTCGGTTTCAGCATCCACTGCAACGACTTCGGTGACTCCTTGAATGGGAAATCCTGCACTGGATTCTTTCACGCACATAAGCTGAATCCAAAGCTGACTTGCCTCCACTGCGGCTAGTTCAAAGCGTCTGGTTCTGCAACTTCCCGTGTGGCTAGTGCTAAGGCCTATTCGAAGCCCACCCACAGGTGGCCTCTGAGACAGAGGGCGTACAGAGAAGACCGCCTTCTACTGCGACGCTTACCGTTTTCCGTATCACATAGGAGCAAATTGCATGCAAGGCGAAAGCAGCCTAGTATTCTCGCAGGGAGGGTCTCCTCAGGGCACGGTGGGTCGTTTCCCCGGCAAAGCCTGGCATAAGGCTCTCCTGCAGCAGTTTCTGACACTTTACTACAAAGGCGTCGGCGGGGCATTGCCGAAAAGAAGGGATGAGGTGGCTCTTTGCGTCCCCTTCCGTCGCCCTCAGGAAACAAGGCCCTCCTGGAGGGTTACAAACCTGTGGAGAAAACGGACAGGCACGAGAGGCTGTCTTCTGTGCACTTGCATGCAGAAGTCTCTCCACACACGAAACAGCCCATCACACAAAACATCAACACCCCCCCCCCACACACACACACCGAGAACATAACTGCACACAATACACATGAACCACAGTTCTCAGAGGGAACACAACACACCAAGCGAGGCACACCTGACCCAGCTTGACCGCACGCGGTACGCACATCGCAAAAATACACTCATTACTCAAAGAGCCAACCACACACACAACCTGTCAAACACGACCACACACAAATCACCGTCACACATGTAACACACACCACACACACAACACATACAAACCCACATGCAAAACACCCACAAACCACGACAAAAAGAACACCGAGCTCATGCAACACACATTTCACACGCTACACACATCGCCCCAAACACACATAAAACATACAGCACACAGAGCCTCGCAGGATGCACAATGCCAAACACACAACTTGTGCACAGAGGGATCAGTCATAACACACGCTATCTCACTCAACTTGCAAAACACACAGACCACACGACACAAACGCAAATCACAGAACAACACATCACACAACACACACAGAAATTAATATCACAACTCATAACACACGCAACACCCCTGCATTAACAATGCGACACACACAGAGCAACGCAACCACCGCACGCCGCACACGAAGCCGCACACAGCACGCACTCAAGGAACAACCACAACACACACAAGAAAACGCCCACAAACAACATACATAGAGAACACACGGAACCTCTCCACACGCACACAGCACAACATAGGAAACAACATACACCACAAGCGTCACAGGACATAAAAAGCACACAATTCACACAAATCACAGGTCAGTGAGTACACACCACACACACAATGAGGCACACTAACAAGCACAAGCACGCACGGACAGCACGTCTCAACCAAACCCGCACACAACCCCTCAAACACGGCCAAACACAAAACCCAATCACACATGCAAAACAGGCACACCACACACAAAACCACACGCAAAACACACCACCAACAGAAACCCCCATAGCGCACATGTCACACGCTACACACCACACACGCAACCACACACAGACACCCCACACTCATATCCATGCACGGGCTGCACTACGCACAGCGCACACACACAGAACCCAGAATGTATCAACGCAAGTCACAAGACACACACCGGACACATCAAAGCACGTAATTGCTCACAACACACGTTGAACCACATCTCACAGAGCACACACAATGAGGCACACAAAACAAGCACAGCCACACAGACAACCAATCTCACGTCACACACGTAACACACACACACAACCACTCAAACACAACCACACCTAAACCACAATCACAAACACAAAACACACACAGCCCTCACACATGCAAAGGCCAAACACATAACCAGCAAAGGAGACAGCGCACATGTCACACACTGCACCCTACACACACAACCACATAGAGAGACACACCACCCAGATATCCTCACCCAAGAGCGCCAAACGGAACACACACACAACACAGAAACATGCGACGCAACAGTCACAAGACACGCACCAAACCCATCAAGGCACACAACTGCTCACGATACGCATGGAATTCATTGCCCAGACGACATACTGCACCCACCATGAGACATACTAAACAAGCACAACCCCACACAGTCAACACATCTCACATCATGCGCATAACACAGGCAGCCAAACATAACCTCAACCACTCAAACACGACCGCACACACAAATCACCATCACACACGCAGAACACACACACAGCACTCACAAACCCATAGGCAAAACACACATAACCAACAAAGAAGACAAATAGCGCACATTTCACACACTGCACGCTACACACACAACCACGCACAGGCACACCGCACATACGTCCTCACACAGGAGCACAACGCAGAACACACACACAACACAGAAACGCGCCACACAACAGTCACTATATACACACCACACCCTTGAGGGCACATAACTGCTCACAATGCACACGGAAAACATTGCACAGACCACGCACTGCGCACACCAGGAGACGTACTAAACAAGCACAACCACACACAGTCAACACGTCTCACACCATGTGCACAACTCGAACAGCCAAACACACACACAGCCTCTCTAACACAACAACACACCGATCACAATCACACTCACAAAACTGACACGGCACATACAAGTCCACACCCCACTGACGAAAACACATGCAACACACATATAACGCACCACACACAGCACACACAAGCGCAAGCATACAATACAGCGCGCACACAGACCCACACGCAGACAGCACGAACCGCAACCCACAAACACACACACAACAAACACATGCACACGGCACGTCCGACCCAGGCCAAATCCACAGCACAACCCAACGCTCAAATTACACAGCCCACCCAACATCTACCCAGTACGTAACGCACAGAAAGCAGATGGACAGCACGCACACAACCCAGAACACAGTACACAACAACACAACAGACAACAGGAAGGCCAGACACATTTCGACCGGAGGCAACACACCAAACACACAACATACACAACCGCCAACAGATAACTCGCCAAAAAAAGGCAGAATACACACTGCGCAAAGAACCACACAACACACACAGCACAACTCACAAGTGCCGACATCACACGTAACACACCACACAGTGAAAAATACGCAGAGCAGTGTGCTCAGCGAGCCGTAAGGATCATACACCACACATGTTACACACAAAATACACACAACACGGACAACAACACAACCCACAGAAAACAAGCGAGACCCACAGATCATAGACATGACAACACAACGCAAAGCACACAGGGACACAGCACACACAGCGTACCACAACAGAGAATACACACCGAATCACAGAAAAACACCACAAATCGCTCACTGCCACATACCAACAACACATACAGCACACTACACACACAACCAACCCAAAAGACACAAAAGAGATCGGTCGGGTGTGTGTAGCCTTCTACTGCAATGTTTACTAAGTTTTCTGTGTCACACAGGAGCAAGTTGCATGCCAGGGGAAATCAGCGCAGTATTCTCTCAGGGAGGGTCTCCTCGGCGCACGGTGGATGGTCTCCCCAGCAGAGTTTGGCGTAAGGCTCTTCTGCAGCAGTTTCTGACACGTCACTGCAGAGGCATCTTCAGGGCATTGCGTTTACTCACCAGGACACTCCGGTTCTGTGCGTCCTCTTCCAGCAGCCCCAGGAAACAAGGACCTCCCGGATGATTCCAAGCCTGCGGAGAAAAGAGCCAAGCACGAAAGGCTTTCTTCGGCGTGCTTGAATGCGGAAGCCTCAGGACTGCCCTTGAGCATTTAGCTTTAGGACCATGGCAAAGGATGGTTTCTCCCTGCAGATCACAAAGAGAGAGCCGGGCTGCACATGGTTCGTTCAGGCTGATAAGATTTCTGGCCCAGAGAAGAGCTCTGTTCTGATGAAAGGATGATCAGCTGAAGGAGTCCCCACAGCATCTTCCCTTAGACTAGTTTTCCTGAACAGCCAGGCTTCCTCAGCAAGGCCTCACGTTAGTGGCCACACAAGCGAGCGTCCGCCACTCAGCAGAAGAGAGCTCTACCCAGCAGACTTCACTCAGGCGCTTTAGAGAGCAGGCACACAGGGCAGACACGGAGAGCACATTGCAAGCTCGGTTTCAGCATCCACTGCAACGACTTCGGTGACTCCTTGAATGGGAAATCCTGCACTGGATTCTTTCACGCACATAAGCTGAATCCAAAGCTGACTTGCCTCCACTGCGGCTAGTTCAAAGCGTCTGGTTCTGCAACTTCCCGTGTGGCTAGTGCTAAGGCCTATTCGAAGCCCACCCACAGGTGGCCTCTGAGACAGAGGGCGTACAGAGAAGACCGCCTTCTACTGCGACGCTTACCGTTTTCCGTATCACATAGGAGCAAATTGCATGCAAGGCGAAAGCAGCCTAGTATTCTCGCAGGGAGGGTCTCCTCAGGGCACGGTGGGTCGTTTCCCCGGCAAAGCCTGGCATAAGGCTCTCCTGCAGCAGTTTCTGACACTTTACTACAAAGGCGTCGGCGGGGCATTGCCGAAAAGAAGGGATGAGGTGGCTCTTTGCGTCCCCTTCCGTCGCCCTCAGGAAACAAGGCCCTCCTGGAGGGTTACAAACCTGTGGAGAAAACGGACAGGCACGAGAGGCTGTCTTCTGTGCACTTGCATGCAGAAGTCTCTCCACACACGAAACAGCCCATCACACAAAACATCAACACCCCCCCCCACACACACACACCGAGAACATAACTGCACACAATACACATGAACCACAGTTCTCAGAGGGAACACAACACACCAAGCGAGGCACACCTGACCCAGCTTGACCGCACGCGGTACGCACATCGCAAAAATACACTCATTACTCAAAGAGCCAACCACACACACAACCTGTCAAACACGACCACACACAAATCACCGTCACACATGTAACACACACCACACACACAACACATACAAACCCACATGCAAAACACCCACAAACCACGACAAAAAGAACACCGAGCTCATGCAACACACATTTCACACGCTACACACATCGCCCCAAACACACATAAAACATACAGCACACAGAGCCTCGCAGGATGCACAATGCCAAACACACAACTTGTGCACAGAGGGATCAGTCATAACACACGCTATCTCACTCAACTTGCAAAACACACAGACCACACGACACAAACGCAAATCACAGAACAACACATCACACAACACACACAGAAATTAATATCACAACTCATAACACACGCAACACCCCTGCATTAACAATGCGACACACACAGAGCAACGCAACCACCGCACGCCGCACACGAAGCCGCACACAGCACGCACTCAAGGAACAACCACAACACACACAAGAAAACGCCCACAAACAACATACATAGAGAACACACGGAACCTCTCCACACGCACACAGCACAACATAGGAAACAACATACACCACAAGCGTCACAGGACATAAAAAGCACACAATTCACACAAATCACAGGTCAGTGAGTACACACCACACACACAATGAGGCACACTAACAAGCACAAGCACGCACGGACAGCACGTCTCAACCAAACCCGCACACAACCCCTCAAACACGGCCAAACACAAAACCCAATCACACATGCAAAACAGGCACACCACACACAAAACCACACGCAAAACACACCACCAACAGAAACCCCCATAGCGCACATGTCACACGCTACACACCACACACGCAACCACACACAGACACCCCACACTCATATCCATGCACGGGCTGCACTACGCACAGCGCACACACACAGAACCCAGAATGTATCAACGCAAGTCACAAGACACACACCGGACACATCAAAGCACGTAATTGCTCACAACACACGTTGAACCACATCTCACAGAGCACACACAATGAGGCACACAAAACAAGCACAGCCACACAGACAACCAATCTCACGTCACACACGTAACACACACACACAACCACTCAAACACAACCACACCTAAACCACAATCACAAACACAAAACACACACAGCCCTCACACATGCAAAGGCCAAACACATAACCAGCAAAGGAGACAGCGCACATGTCACACACTGCACCCTACACACACAACCACATAGAGAGACACACCACCCAGATATCCTCACCCAAGAGCGCCAAACGGAACACACACACAACACAGAAACATGCGACGCAACAGTCACAAGACACGCACCAAACCCATCAAGGCACACAACTGCTCACGATACGCATGGAATTCATTGCCCAGACGACATACTGCACCCACCATGAGACATACTAAACAAGCACAACCCCACACAGTCAACACATCTCACATCATGCGCATAACACAGGCAGCCAAACATAACCTCAACCACTCAAACACGACCGCACACTCAAATCACCATCACACACGCAGAACACACACACAGCACTCACAAACCCATAGGCAAAACACACATAACCAACAAAGAAGACAAATAGCGCACATTTCACACACTGCACGCTACACACACAACCACGCACAGGCACACCGCACATACGTCCTCACACAGGAGCACAACGCAGAACACACACACAACACAGAAACGCGCCACACAACAGTCACTATATACACACCACACCCTTGAGGGCACATAACTGCTCACAATGCACACGGAAAACATTGCACAGACCACGCACTGCGCACACCAGGAGACGTACTAAACAAGCACAACCACACACAGTCAACACGTCTCACACCATGTGCACAACTCGAACAGCCAAACACACACACAGCCTCTCTAACACAACAACACACCGATCACAATCACACTCACAAAACTGACACGGCACATACAAGTCCACACCCCACTGACGAAAACACATGCAACACACATATAACGCACCACACACAGCACACACAAGCGCAAGCATACAATACAGCGCGCACACAGACCCACACGCAGACAGCACGAACCGCAACCCACAAACACACACACAACAAACACATGCACACGGCACGTCCGACCCAGGCCAAATCCACAGCACAACCCAACGCTCAAATTACACAGCCCACCCAACATCTACCCAGTACGTAACGCACAGAAAGCAGATGGACAGCACGCACACAACCCAGAACACAGTACACAACAACACAACAGACAACAGGAAGGCCAGACACATTTCGACCGGAGGCAACACACCAAACACACAACATACACAACCGCCAACAGATAACTCGCCAAAAAAAGGCAGAATACACACTGCGCAAAGAACCACACAACACACACAGCACAACTCACAAGTGCCGACATCACACGTAACACACCACACAGTGAAAAATACGCAGAGCAGTGTGCTCAGCGAGCCGTAAGGATCATACACCACACATGTTACACACAAAATACACACAACACGGACAACAACACAACCCACAGAAAACAAGCGAGACCCACAGATCATAGACATGACAACACAACGCAAAGCACACAGGGACACAGCACACACAGCGTACCACAACAGAGAATACACACCGAATCACAGAAAAACACCACAAATCGCTCACTGCCACATACCAACAACACATACAGCACACTACACACACAACCAACCCAAAAGACACAAAAGAGATCGGTCGGGTGTGTGTAGCCTTCTACTGCAATGTTTACTAAGTTTTCTGTGTCACACAGGAGCAAGTTGCATGCCAGGGGAAATCAGCGCAGTATTCTCTCAGGGAGGGTCTCCTCGGCGCACGGTGGATGGTCTCCCCAGCAGAGTTTGGCGTAAGGCTCTTCTGCAGCAGTTTCTGACACGTCACTGCAGAGGCATCTTCAGGGCATTGCGTTTACTCACCAGGACACTCCGGTTCTGTGCGTCCTCTTCCAGCAGCCCCAGGAAACAAGGACCTCCCGGATGATTCCAAGCCTGCGGAGAAAAGAGCCAAGCACGAAAGGCTTTCTTCGGCGTGCTTGAATGCGGAAGCCTCAGGACTGCCCTTGAGCATTTAGCTTTAGGACCATGGCAAAGGATGGTTTCTCCCTGCAGATCACAAAGAGAGAGCCGGGCTGCACATGGTTCGTTCAGGCTGATAAGATTTCTGGCCCAGAGAAGAGCTCTGTTCTGATGAAAGGATGATCAGCTGAAGGAGTCCCCACAGCATCTTCCCTTAGACTAGTTTTCCTGAACAGCCAGGCTTCCTCAGCAAGGCCTCACGTTAGTGGCCACACAAGCGAGCGTCCGCCACTCAGCAGAAGAGAGCTCTACCCAGCAGACTTCACTCAGGCGCTTTAGAGAGCAGGCACACAGGGCAGACACGGAGAGCACATTGCAAGCTCGGTTTCAGCATCCACTGCAACGACTTCGGTGACTCCTTGAATGGGAAATCCTGCACTGGATTCTTTCACGCACATAAGCTGAATCCAAAGCTGACTTGCCTCCACTGCGGCTAGTTCAAAGCGTCTGGTTCTGCAACTTCCCGTGTGGCTAGTGCTAAGGCCTATTCGAAGCCCACCCACAGGTGGCCTCTGAGACAGAGGGCGTACAGAGAAGACCGCCTTCTACTGCGACGCTTACCGTTTTCCGTATCACATAGGAGCAAATTGCATGCAAGGCGAAAGCAGCCTAGTATTCTCGCAGGGAGGGTCTCCTCAGGGCACGGTGGGTCGTTTCCCCGGCAAAGCCTGGCATAAGGCTCTCCTGCAGCAGTTTCTGACACTTTACTACAAAGGCGTCGGCGGGGCATTGCCGAAAAGAAGGGATGAGGTGGCTCTTTGCGTCCCCTTCCGTCGCCCTCAGGAAACAAGGCCCTCCTGGAGGGTTACAAACCTGTGGAGAAAACGGACAGGCACGAGAGGCTGTCTTCTGTGCACTTGCATGCAGAAGTCTCTCCACACACGAAACAGCCCATCACACAAAACATCAACACCCCCCCCACCACACACACACCGAGAACATAACTGCACACAATACACATGAACCACAGTTCTCAGAGGGAACACAACACACCAAGCGAGGCACACCTGACCCAGCTTGACCGCACGCGGTACGCACATCGCAAAAATACACTCATTACTCAAAGAGCCAACCACACACACAACCTGTCAAACACGACCACACACAAATCACCGTCACACATGTAACACACACCACACACACAACACATACAAACCCACATGCAAAACACCCACAAACCACGACAAAAAGAACACCGAGCTCATGCAACACACATTTCACACGCTACACACATCGCCCCAAACACACATAAAACATACAGCACACAGAGCCTCGCAGGATGCACAATGCCAAACACACAACTTGTGCACAGAGGGATCAGTCATAACACACGCTATCTCACTCAACTTGCAAAACACACAGACCACACGACACAAACGCAAATCACAGAACAACACATCACACAACACACACAGAAATTAATATCACAACTCATAACACACGCAACACCCCTGCATTAACAATGCGACACACACAGAGCAACGCAACCACCGCACGCCGCACACGAAGCCGCACACAGCACGCACTCAAGGAACAACCACAACACACACAAGAAAACGCCCACAAACAACATACATAGAGAACACACGGAACCTCTCCACACGCACACAGCACAACATAGGAAACAACATACACCACAAGCGTCACAGGACATAAAAAGCACACAATTCACACAAATCACAGGTCAGTGAGTACACACCACACACACAATGAGGCACACTAACAAGCACAAGCACGCACGGACAGCACGTCTCAACCAAACCCGCACACAACCCCTCAAACACGGCCAAACACAAAACCCAATCACACATGCAAAACAGGCACACCACACACAAAACCACACGCAAAACACACCACCAACAGAAACCCCCATAGCGCACATGTCACACGCTACACACCACACACGCAACCACACACAGACACCCCACACTCATATCCATGCACGGGCTGCACTACGCACAGCGCACACACACAGAACCCAGAATGTATCAACGCAAGTCACAAGACACACACCGGACACATCAAAGCACGTAATTGCTCACAACACACGTTGAACCACATCTCACAGAGCACACACAATGAGGCACACAAAACAAGCACAGCCACACAGACAACCAATCTCACGTCACACACGTAACACACACACACAACCACTCAAACACAACCACACCTAAACCACAATCACAAACACAAAACACACACAGCCCTCACACATGCAAAGGCCAAACACATAACCAGCAAAGGAGACAGCGCACATGTCACACACTGCACCCTACACACACAACCACATAGAGAGACACACCACCCAGATATCCTCACCCAAGAGCGCCAAACGGAACACACACACAACACAGAAACATGCGACGCAACAGTCACAAGACACGCACCAAACCCATCAAGGCACACAACTGCTCACGATACGCATGGAATTCATTGCCCAGACGACATACTGCACCCACCATGAGACATACTAAACAAGCACAACCCCACACAGTCAACACATCTCACATCATGCGCATAACACAGGCAGCCAAACATAACCTCAACCACTCAAACACGACCGCACACTCAAATCACCATCACACACGCAGAACACACACACAGCACTCACAAACCCATAGGCAAAACACACATAACCAACAAAGAAGACAAATAGCGCACATTTCACACACTGCACGCTACACACACAACCACGCACAGGCACACCGCACATACGTCCTCACACAGGAGCACAACGCAGAACACACACACAACACAGAAACGCGCCACACAACAGTCACTATATACACACCACACCCTTGAGGGCACATAACTGCTCACAATGCACACGGAAAACATTGCACAGACCACGCACTGCGCACACCAGGAGACGTACTAAACAAGCACAACCACACACAGTCAACACGTCTCACACCATGTGCACAACTCGAACAGCCAAACACACACACAGCCTCTCTAACACAACAACACACCGATCACAATCACACTCACAAAACTGACACGGCACATACAAGTCCACACCCCACTGACGAAAACACATGCAACACACATATAACGCACCACACACAGCACACACAAGCGCAAGCATACAATACAGCGCGCACACAGACCCACACGCAGACAGCACGAACCGCAACCCACAAACACACACACAACAAACACATGCACACGGCACGTCCGACCCAGGCCAAATCCACAGCACAACCCAACGCTCAAATTACACAGCCCACCCAACATCTACCCAGTACGTAACGCACAGAAAGCAGATGGACAGCACGCACACAACCCAGAACACAGTACACAACAACACAACAGACAACAGGAAGGCCAGACACATTTCGACCGGAGGCAACACACCAAACACACAACATACACAACCGCCAACAGATAACTCGCCAAAAAAAGGCAGAATACACACTGCGCAAAGAACCACACAACACACACAGCACAACTCACAAGTGCCGACATCACACGTAACACACCACACAGTGAAAAATACGCAGAGCAGTGTGCTCAGCGAGCCGTAAGGATCATACACCACACATGTTACACACAAAATACACACAACACGGACAACAACACAACCCACAGAAAACAAGCGAGACCCACAGATCATAGACATGACAACACAACGCAAAGCACACAGGGACACAGCACACACAGCGTACCACAACAGAGAATACACACCGAATCACAGAAAAACACCACAAATCGCTCACTGCCACATACCAACAACACATACAGCACACTACACACACAACCAACCCAAAAGACACAAAAGAGATCGGTCGGGTGTGTGTAGCCTTCTACTGCAATGTTTACTAAGTTTTCTGTGTCACACAGGAGCAAGTTGCATGCCAGGGGAAATCAGCGCAGTATTCTCTCAGGGAGGGTCTCCTCGGCGCACGGTGGATGGTCTCCCCAGCAGAGTTTGGCGTAAGGCTCTTCTGCAGCAGTTTCTGACACGTCACTGCAGAGGCATCTTCAGGGCATTGCGTTTACTCACCAGGACACTCCGGTTCTGTGCGTCCTCTTCCAGCAGCCCCAGGAAACAAGGACCTCCCGGATGATTCCAAGCCTGCGGAGAAAAGAGCCAAGCACGAAAGGCTTTCTTCGGCGTGCTTGAATGCGGAAGCCTCAGGACTGCCCTTGAGCATTTAGCTTTAGGACCATGGCAAAGGATGGTTTCTCCCTGCAGATCACAAAGAGAGAGCCGGGCTGCACATGGTTCGTTCAGGCTGATAAGATTTCTGGCCCAGAGAAGAGCTCTGTTCTGATGAAAGGATGATCAGCTGAAGGAGTCCCCACAGCATCTTCCCTTAGACTAGTTTTCCTGAACAGCCAGGCTTCCTCAGCAAGGCCTCACGTTAGTGGCCACACAAGCGAGCGTCCGCCACTCAGCAGAAGAGAGCTCTACCCAGCAGACTTCACTCAGGCGCTTTAGAGAGCAGGCACACAGGGCAGACACGGAGAGCACATTGCAAGCTCGGTTTCAGCATCCACTGCAACGACTTCGGTGACTCCTTGAATGGGAAATCCTGCACTGGATTCTTTCACGCACATAAGCTGAATCCAAAGCTGACTTGCCTCCACTGCGGCTAGTTCAAAGCGTCTGGTTCTGCAACTTCCCGTGTGGCTAGTGCTAAGGCCTATTCGAAGCCCACCCACAGGTGGCCTCTGAGACAGAGGGCGTACAGAGAAGACCGCCTTCTACTGCGACGCTTACCGTTTTCCGTATCACATAGGAGCAAATTGCATGCAAGGCGAAAGCAGCCTAGTATTCTCGCAGGGAGGGTCTCCTCAGGGCACGGTGGGTCGTTTCCCCGGCAAAGCCTGGCATAAGGCTCTCCTGCAGCAGTTTCTGACACTTTACTACAAAGGCGTCGGCGGGGCATTGCCGAAAAGAAGGGATGAGGTGGCTCTTTGCGTCCCCTTCCGTCGCCCTCAGGAAACAAGGCCCTCCTGGAGGGTTACAAACCTGTGGAGAAAACGGACAGGCACGAGAGGCTGTCTTCTGTGCACTTGCATGCAGAAGTCTCTCCACACACGAAACAGCCCATCACACAAAACATCAACACCCCCCCCACCACACACACACCGAGAACATAACTGCACACAATACACATGAACCACAGTTCTCAGAGGGAACACAACACACCAAGCGAGGCACACCTGACCCAGCTTGACCGCACGCGGTACGCACATCGCAAAAATACACTCATTACTCAAAGAGCCAACCACACACACAACCTGTCAAACACGACCACACACAAATCACCGTCACACATGTAACACACACCACACACACCACACATACAAACCCACATGCAAAACACCCACAAACCACGACAAAAAGAACACCGAGCTCATGCAACACACATTTCACACGCTACACACATCGCCCCAAACACACATAAAACATACAGCACACAGAGCCTCGCAGGATGCACAATGCCAAACACACAACTTGTGCACAGAGGGATCAGTCATAACACACGCTATCTCACTCAACTTGCAAAACACACAGACCACACGACACAAACGCAAATCACAGAACAACACATCACACAACACACACAGAAATTAATATCACAACTCATAACACACGCAACACCCCTGCATTAACAATGCGACACACACAGAGCAACGCAACCACCGCACGCCGCACACGAAGCCGCACACAGCACGCACTCAAGGAACAACCACAACACACACAAGAAAACGCCCACAAACAACATACATAGAGAACACACGGAACCTCTCCACACGCACACAGCACAACATAGGAAACAACATACACCACAAGCGTCACAGGACATAAAAAGCACACAATTCACACAAATCACAGGTCAGTGAGTACACACCACACACACAATGAGGCACACTAACAAGCACAAGCACGCACGGACAGCACGTCTCAACCAAACCCGCACACAACCCCTCAAACACGGCCAAACACAAAACCCAATCACACATGCAAAACAGGCACACCACACACAAAACCACACGCAAAACACACCACCAACAGAAACCCCCATAGCGCACATGTCACACGCTACACACCACACACGCAACCACACACAGACACCCCACACTCATATCCATGCACGGGCTGCACTACGCACAGCGCACACACACAGAACCCAGAATGTATCAACGCAAGTCACAAGACACACACCGGACACATCAAAGCACGTAATTGCTCACAACACACGTTGAACCACATCTCACAGAGCACACACAATGAGGCACACAAAACAAGCACAGCCACACAGACAACCAATCTCACGTCACACACGTAACACACACACACAACCACTCAAACACAACCACACCTAAACCACAATCACAAACACAAAACACACACAGCCCTCACACATGCAAAGGCCAAACACATAACCAGCAAAGGAGACAGCGCACATGTCACACACTGCACCCTACACACACAACCACATAGAGACACACCACCCAGATATCCTCACCCAAGAGCGCCAAACGGAACACACACACACAACACAGAAACATGCGACGCAACAGTCACAAGACACGCACCAAACCCATCAAGGCACACAACTGCTCACGATACGCATGGAATTCATTGCCCAGACGACATACTGCACCCACCATGAGACATACTAAACAAGCACAACCCCACACAGTCAACACATCTCACATCATGCGCATAACACAGGCAGCCAAACATAACCTCAACCACTCAAACACGACCGCACACACAAATCACCATCACACACGCAGAACACACACACAGCACTCACAAACCCATAGGCAAAACACACATAACCAACAAAGAAGACAAATAGCGCACATTTCACACACTGCACGCTACACACACAACCACGCACAGGCACACCGCACATACGTCCTCACACAGGAGCACAACGCAGAACACACACACAACACAGAAACGCGCCACACAACAGTCACTATATACACACCACACCCTTGAGGGCACATAACTGCTCACAATGCACACGGAAAACATTGCACAGACCACGCACTGCGCACACCAGGAGACGTACTAAACAAGCACAACCACACACAGTCAACACGTCTCACACCATGTGCACAACTCGAACAGCCAAACACACACACAGCCTCTCTAACACAACAACACACCGATCACAATCACACTCACAAAACTGACACGGCACATACAAGTCCACACCCCACTGACGAAAACACATGCAACACACATATAACGCACCACACACAGCACACACAAGCGCAAGCATACAATACAGCGCGCACACAGACCCACACGCAGACAGCACGAACCGCAACCCACAAACACACACACAACAAACACATGCACACGGCACGTCCGACCCAGGCCAAATCCACAGCACAACCCAACGCTCAAATTACACAGCCCACCCAACATCTACCCAGTACGTAACGCACAGAAAGCAGATGGACAGCACGCACACAACCCAGAACACAGTACACAACAACACAACAGACAACAGGAAGGCCAGACACATTTCGACCGGAGGCAACACACCAAACACACAACATACACAACCGCCAACAGATAACTCGCCAAAAAAAGGCAGAATACACACTGCGCAAAGAACCACACAACACACACAGCACAACTCACAAGTGCCGACATCACACGTAACACACCACACAGTGAAAAATACGCAGAGCAGTGTGCTCAGCGAGCCGTAAGGATCATACACCACACATGTTACACACAAAATACACACAACACGGACAACAACACAACCCACAGAAAACAAGCGAGACCCACAGATCATAGACATGACAACACAACGCAAAGCACACAGGGACACAGCACACACAGCGTACCACAACAGAGAATACACACCGAATCACAGAAAAACACCACAAATCGCTCACTGCCACATACCAACAACACATACAGCACACTACACACACAACCAACCCAAAAGACACAAAAGAGATCGGTCGGGTGTGTGTAGCCTTCTACTGCAATGTTTACTAAGTTTTCTGTGTCACACAGGAGCAAGTTGCATGCCAGGGGAAATCAGCGCAGTATTCTCTCAGGGAGGGTCTCCTCGGCGCACGGTGGATGGTCTCCCCAGCAGAGTTTGGCGTAAGGCTCTTCTGCAGCAGTTTCTGACACGTCACTGCAGAGGCATCTTCAGGGCATTGCGTTTACTCACCAGGACACTCCGGTTCTGTGCGTCCTCTTCCAGCAGCCCCAGGAAACAAGGACCTCCCGGATGATTCCAAGCCTGCGGAGAAAAGAGCCAAGCACGAAAGGCTTTCTTCGGCGTGCTTGAATGCGGAAGCCTCAGGACTGCCCTTGAGCATTTAGCTTTAGGACCATGGCAAAGGATGGTTTCTCCCTGCAGATCACAAAGAGAGAGCCGGGCTGCACATGGTTCGTTCAGGCTGATAAGATTTCTGGCCCAGAGAAGAGCTCTGTTCTGATGAAAGGATGATCAGCTGAAGGAGTCCCCACAGCATCTTCCCTTAGACTAGTTTTCCTGAACAGCCAGGCTTCCTCAGCAAGGCCTCACGTTAGTGGCCACACAAGCGAGCGTCCGCCACTCAGCAGAAGAGAGCTCTACCCAGCAGACTTCACTCAGGCGCTTTAGAGAGCAGGCACACAGGGCAGACACGGAGAGCACATTGCAAGCTCGGTTTCAGCATCCACTGCAACGACTTCGGTGACTCCTTGAATGGGAAATCCTGCACTGGATTCTTTCACGCACATAAGCTGAATCCAAAGCTGACTTGCCTCCACTGCGGCTAGTTCAAAGCATCTGGTTCTGCAACTTCCCGTGTGGCTAGTGCTAAGGCCTATTCGAAGCCCACCCACAGGTGGCCTCTGAGACAGAGGGCGTACAGAGAAGACCGCCTTCTACTGCGACGCTTACCGTTTTCCGTATCACATAGGAGCAAATTGCATGCAAGGCGAAAGCAGCCTAGTATTCTCGCAGGGAGGGTCTCCTCAGGGCACGGTGGGTCGTTTCCCCGGCAAAGCCTGGCATAAGGCTCTCCTGCAGCAGTTTCTGACACTTTACTACAAAGGCGTCGGCGGGGCATTGCCGAAAAGAAGGGATGAGGTGGCTCTTTGCGTCCCCTTCCGTCGCCCTCAGGAAACAAGGCCCTCCTGGAGGGTTACAAACCTGTGGAGAAAACGGACAGGCACGAGAGGCTGTCTTCTGTGCACTTGCATGCAGAAGTCTCTCCACACACGAAACAGCCCATCACACAAAACATCAACACCCCCCCCACACACACACACACCGAGAACATAACTGCACACAATACACATGAACCACAGTTCTCAGAGGGAACACAACACACCAAGCGAGGCACACCTGACCCAGCTTGACCGCACGCGGTACGCACATCGCAAAAATACACTCATTACTCAAAGAGCCAACCACACACACAACCTGTCAAACACGACCACACACAAATCACCGTCACACATGTAACACACACCACACACACCACACATGCAAACCCACATGCAAAACACCCACAAACCACGACAAAAAGAACACCGAGCTCATGCAACACACATTTCACACGCTACACACATCGCCCCAAACACACATAAAACATACAGCACACAGAGCCTCGCAGGATGCACAATGCCAAACACACAACTTGTGCACAGAGGGATCAGTCATAACACACGCTATCTCACTCAACTTGCAAAACACACAGACCACACGACACAAACGCAAATCACAGAACAACACATCACACAACACACACAGAAATTAATATCACAACTCATAACACACGCAACACCCCTGCATTAACAATGCGACACACACAGAGCAACGCAACCACCGCACGCCGCACACGAAGCCGCACACAGCACGCACTCAAGGAACAACCACAACACACACAAGAAAACGCCCACAAACAACATACATAGAGAACACACGGAACCTCTCCACACGCACACAGCACAACATAGGAAACAACATACACCACAAGCGTCACAGGACATAAAAAGCACACAATTCACACAAATCACAGGTCAGTGAGTACACACCACACACACAATGAGGCACACTAACAAGCACAAGCACGCACGGACAGCACGTCTCAACCAAACCCGCACACAACCCCTCAAACACGGCCAAACACAAAACCCAATCACACATGCAAAACAGGCACACCACACACAAAACCACACGCAAAACACACCACCAACAGAAACCCCCATAGCGCACATGTCACACGCTACACACCACACACGCAACCACACACAGACACCCCACACTCATATCCATGCACGGGCTGCACTACGCACAGCGCACACACACAGAACCCAGAATGTATCAACGCAAGTCACAAGACACACACCGGACACATCAAAGCACGTAATTGCTCACAACACACGTTGAACCACATCTCACAGAGCACACACAATGAGGCACACAAAACAAGCACAGCCACACAGACAACCAATCTCACGTCACACACGTAACACACACACACAACCACTCAAACACAACCACACCTAAACCACAATCACAAACACAAAACACACACAGCCCTCACACATGCAAAGGCCAAACACATAACCAGCAAAGGAGACAGCGCACATGTCACACACTGCACCCTACACACACAACCACATAGAGACACACCACCCAGATATCCTCACCCAAGAGCGCCAAACGGAACACACACACACAACACAGAAACATGCGACGCAACAGTCACAAGACACGCACCAAACCCATCAAGGCACACAACTGCTCACGATACGCATGGAATTCATTGCCCAGACGACATACTGCACCCACCATGAGACATACTAAACAAGCACAACCCCACACAGTCAACACATCTCACATCATGCGCATAACACAGGCAGCCAAACATAACCTCAACCACTCAAACACGACCGCACACACAAATCACCATCACACACGCAGAACACACACACAGCACTCACAAACCCATAGGCAAAACACACATAACCAACAAAGAAGACAAATAGCGCACATTTCACACACTGCACGCTACACACACAACCACGCACAGGCACACCGCACATACGTCCTCACACAGGAGCACAACGCAGAACACACACACAACACAGAAACGCGCCACACAACAGTCACTATATACACACCACACCCTTGAGGGCACATAACTGCTCACAATGCACACGGAAAACATTGCACAGACCACGCACTGCGCACACCAGGAGACGTACTAAACAAGCACAACCACACACAGTCAACACGTCTCACACCATGTGCACAACTCGAACAGCCAAACACACACACAGCCTCTCTAACACAACAACACACCGATCACAATCACACTCACAAAACTGACACGGCACATACAAGTCCACACCCCACTGACGAAAACACATGCAACACACATATAACGCACCACACACAGCACACACAAGCGCAAGCATACAATACAGCGCGCACACAGACCCACACGCAGACAGCACGAACCGCAACCCACAAACACACACACAACAAACACATGCACACGGCACGTCCGACCCAGGCCAAATCCACAGCACAACCCAACGCTCAAATTACACAGCCCACCCAACATCTACCCAGTACGTAACGCACAGAAAGCAGATGGACAGCACGCACACAACCCAGAACACAGTACACAACAACACAACAGACAACAGGAAGGCCAGACACATTTCGACCGGAGGCAACACACCAAACACACAACATACACAACCGCCAACAGATAACTCGCCAAAAAAAGGCAGAATACACACTGCGCAAAGAACCACACAACACACACAGCACAACTCACAAGTGCCGACATCACACGTAACACACCACACAGTGAAAAATACGCAGAGCAGTGTGCTCAGCGAGCCGTAAGGATCATACACCACACATGTTACACACAAAATACACACAACACGGACAACAACACAACCCACAGAAAACAAGCGAGACCCACAGATCATAGACATGACAACACAACGCAAAGCACACAGGGACACAGCACACACAGCGTACCACAACAGAGAATACACACCGAATCACAGAAAAACACCACAAATCGCTCACTGCCACATACCAACAACACATACAGCACACTACACACACAACCAACCCAAAAGACACAAAAGAGATCGGTCGGGTGTGTGTAGCCTTCTACTGCAATGTTTACTAAGTTTTCTGTGTCACACAGGAGCAAGTTGCATGCCAGGGGAAATCAGCGCAGTATTCTCTCAGGGAGGGTCTCCTCGGCGCACGGTGGATGGTCTCCCCAGCAGAGTTTGGCGTAAGGCTCTTCTGCAGCAGTTTCTGACACGTCACTGCAGAGGCATCTTCAGGGCATTGCGTTTACTCACCAGGACACTCCGGTTCTGTGCGTCCTCTTCCAGCAGCCCCAGGAAACAAGGACCTCCCGGATGATTCCAAGCCTGCGGAGAAAAGAGCCAAGCACGAAAGGCTTTCTTCGGCGTGCTTGAATGCGGAAGCCTCAGGACTGCCCTTGAGCATTTAGCTTTAGGACCATGGCAAAGGATGGTTTCTCCCTGCAGATCACAAAGAGAGAGCCGGGCTGCACATGGTTCGTTCAGGCTGATAAGATTTCTGGCCCAGAGAAGAGCTCTGTTCTGATGAAAGGATGATCAGCTGAAGGAGTCCCCACAGCATCTTCCCTTAGACTAGTTTTCCTGAACAGCCAGGCTTCCTCAGCAAGGCCTCACGTTAGTGGCCACACAAGCGAGCGTCCGCCACTCAGCAGAAGAGAGCTCTACCCAGCAGACTTCACTCAGGCGCTTTAGAGAGCAGGCACACAGGGCAGACACGGAGAGCACATTGCAAGCTCGGTTTCAGCATCCACTGCAACGACTTCGGTGACTCCTTGAATGGGAAATCCTGCACTGGATTCTTTCACGCACATAAGCTGAATCCAAAGCTGACTTGCCTCCACTGCGGCTAGTTCAAAGCGTCTGGTTCTGCAACTTCCCGTGTGGCTAGTGCTAAGGCCTATTCGAAGCCCACCCACAGGTGGCCTCTGAGACAGAGGGCGTACAGAGAAGACCGCCTTCTACTGCGACGCTTACCGTTTTCCGTATCACATAGGAGCAAATTGCATGCAAGGCGAAAGCAGCCTAGTATTCTCGCAGGGAGGGTCTCCTCAGGGCACGGTGGGTCGTTTCCCCGGCAAAGCCTGGCATAAGGCTCTCCTGCAGCAGTTTCTGACACTTTACTACAAAGGCGTCGGCGGGGCATTGCCGAAAAGAAGGGATGAGGTGGCTCTTTGCGTCCCCTTCCGTCGCCCTCAGGAAACAAGGCCCTCCTGGAGGGTTACAAACCTGTGGAGAAAACGGACAGGCACGAGAGGCTGTCTTCTGTGCACTTGCATGCAGAAGTCTCTCCACACACGAAACAGCCCATCACACAAAACATCAACACCCCCCCCACACACACACACACCGAGAACATAACTGCACACAATACACATGAACCACAGTTCTCAGAGGGAACACAACACACCAAGCGAGGCACACCTGACCCAGCTTGACCGCACGCGGTACGCACATCGCAAAAATACACTCATTACTCAAAGAGCCAACCACACACACAACCTGTCAAACACGACCACACACAAATCACCGTCACACATGTAACACACACCACACACACCACACATGCAAACCCACATGCAAAACACCCACAAACCACGACAAAAAGAACACCGAGCTCATGCAACACACATTTCACACGCTACACACATCGCCCCAAACACACATAAAACATACAGCACACAGAGCCTCGCAGGATGCACAATGCCAAACACACAACTTGTGCACAGAGGGATCAGTCATAACACACGCTATCTCACTCAACTTGCAAAACACACAGACCACACGACACAAACGCAAATCACAGAACAACACATCACACAACACACACAGAAATTAATATCACAACTCATAACACACGCAACACCCCTGCATTAACAATGCGACACACACAGAGCAACGCAACCACCGCACGCCGCACACGAAGCCGCACACAGCACGCACTCAAGGAACAACCACAACACACACAAGAAAACGCCCACAAACAACATACATAGAGAACACACGGAACCTCTCCACACGCACACAGCACAACATAGGAAACAACATACACCACAAGCGTCACAGGACATAAAAAGCACACAATTCACACAAATCACAGGTCAGTGAGTACACACCACACACACAATGAGGCACACTAACAAGCACAAGCACGCACGGACAGCACGTCTCAACCAAACCCGCACACAACCCCTCAAACACGGCCAAACACAAAACCCAATCACACATGCAAAACAGGCACACCACACACAAAACCACACGCAAAACACACCACCAACAGAAACCCCCATAGCGCACATGTCACACGCTACACACCACACACGCAACCACACACAGACACCCCACACTCATATCCATGCACGGGCTGCACTACGCACAGCGCACACACACAGAACCCAGAATGTATCAACGCAAGTCACAAGACACACACCGGACACATCAAAGCACGTAATTGCTCACAACACACGTTGAACCACATCTCACAGAGCACACACAATGAGGCACACAAAACAAGCACAGCCACACAGACAACCAATCTCACGTCACACACGTAACACACACACACAACCACTCAAACACAACCACACCTAAACCACAATCACAAACACAAAACACACACAGCCCTCACACATGCAAAGGCCAAACACATAACCAGCAAAGGAGACAGCGCACATGTCACACACTGCACCCTACACACACAACCACATAGAGAGACACACCACCCAGATATCCTCACCCAAGAGCGCCAAACGGAACACACACACAACACAGAAACATGCGACGCAACAGTCACAAGACACGCACCAAACCCATCAAGGCACACAACTGCTCACGATACGCATGGAATTCATTGCCCAGACGACATACTGCACCCACCATGAGACATACTAAACAAGCACAACCCCACACAGTCAACACATCTCACATCATGCGCATAACACAGGCAGCCAAACATAACCTCAACCACTCAAACACGACCGCACACACAAATCACCATCACACACGCAGAACACACACACAGCACTCACAAACCCATAGGCAAAACACACATAACCAACAAAGAAGACAAATAGCGCACATTTCACACACTGCACGCTACACACACAACCACGCACAGGCACACCGCACATACGTCCTCACACAGGAGCACAACGCAGAACACACACACAACACAGAAACGCGCCACACAACAGTCACTATATACACACCACACCCTTGAGGGCACATAACTGCTCACAATGCACACGGAAAACATTGCACAGACCACGCACTGCGCACACCAGGAGACGTACTAAACAAGCACAACCACACACAGTCAACACGTCTCACACCATGTGCACAACTCGAACAGCCAAACACACACACAGCCTCTCTAACACAACAACACACCGATCACAATCACACTCACAAAACTGACACGGCACATACAAGTCCACACCCCACTGACGAAAACACATGCAACACACATATAACGCACCACACACAGCACACACAAGCGCAAGCATACAATACAGCGCGCACACAGACCCACACGCAGACAGCACGAACCGCAACCCACAAACACACACACAACAAACACATGCACACGGCACGTCCGACCCAGGCCAAATCCACAGCACAACCCAACGCTCAAATTACACAGCCCACCCAACATCTACCCAGTACGTAACGCACAGAAAGCAGATGGACAGCACGCACACAACCCAGAACACAGTACACAACAACACAACAGACAACAGGAAGGCCAGACACATTTCGACCGGAGGCAACACACCAAACACACAACATACACAACCGCCAACAGATAACTCGCCAAAAAAAGGCAGAATACACACTGCGCAAAGAACCACACAACACACACAGCACAACTCACAAGTGCCGACATCACACGTAACACACCACACAGTGAAAAATACGCAGAGCAGTGTGCTCAGCGAGCCGTAAGGATCATACACCACACATGTTACACACAAAATACACACAACACGGACAACAACACAACCCACAGAAAACAAGCGAGACCCACAGATCATAGACATGACAACACAACGCAAAGCACACAGGGACACAGCACACACAGCGTACCACAACAGAGAATACACACCGAATCACAGAAAAACACCACAAATCGCTCACTGCCACATACCAACAACACATACAGCACACTACACACACAACCAACCCAAAAGACACAAAAGAGATCGGTCGGGTGTGTGTAGCCTTCTACTGCAATGTTTACTAAGTTTTCTGTGTCACACAGGAGCAAGTTGCATGCCAGGGGAAATCAGCGCAGTATTCTCTCAGGGAGGGTCTCCTCGGCGCACGGTGGATGGTCTCCCCAGCAGAGTTTGGCGTAAGGCTCTTCTGCAGCAGTTTCTGACACGTCACTGCAGAGGCATCTTCAGGGCATTGCGTTTACTCACCAGGACACTCCGGTTCTGTGCGTCCTCTTCCAGCAGCCCCAGGAAACAAGGACCTCCCGGATGATTCCAAGCCTGCGGAGAAAAGAGCCAAGCACGAAAGGCTTTCTTCGGCGTGCTTGAATGCGGAAGCCTCAGGACTGCCCTTGAGCATTTAGCTTTAGGACCATGGCAAAGGATGGTTTCTCCCTGCAGATCACAAAGAGAGAGCCGGGCTGCACATGGTTCGTTCAGGCTGATAAGATTTCTGGCCCAGAGAAGAGCTCTGTTCTGATGAAAGGATGATCAGCTGAAGGAGTCCCCACAGCATCTTCCCTTAGACTAGTTTTCCTGAACAGCCAGGCTTCCTCAGCAAGGCCTCACGTTAGTGGCCACACAAGCGAGCGTCCGCCACTCAGCAGAAGAGAGCTCTACCCAGCAGACTTCACTCAGGCGCTTTAGAGAGCAGGCACACAGGGCAGACACGGAGAGCACATTGCAAGCTCGGTTTCAGCATCCACTGCAACGACTTCGGTGACTCCTTGAATGGGAAATCCTGCACTGGATTCTTTCACGCACATAAGCTGAATCCAAAGCTGACTTGCCTCCACTGCGGCTAGTTCAAAGCGTCTGGTTCTGCAACTTCCCGTGTGGCTAGTGCTAAGGCCTATTCGAAGCCCACCCACAGGTGGCCTCTGAGACAGAGGGCGTACAGAGAAGACCGCCTTCTACTGCGACGCTTACCGTTTTCCGTATCACATAGGAGCAAATTGCATGCAAGGCGAAAGCAGCCTAGTATTCTCGCAGGGAGGGTCTCCTCAGGGCACGGTGGGTCGTTTCCCCGGCAAAGCCTGGCATAAGGCTCTCCTGCAGCAGTTTCTGACACTTTACTACAAAGGCGTCGGCGGGGCATTGCCGAAAAGAAGGGATGAGGTGGCTCTTTGCGTCCCCTTCCGTCGCCCTCAGGAAACAAGGCCCTCCTGGAGGGTTACAAACCTGTGGAGAAAACGGACAGGCACGAGAGGCTGTCTTCTGTGCACTTGCATGCAGAAGTCTCTCCACACACGAAACAGCCCATCACACAAAACATCAACACCCCCCCCACCACACACACACCGAGAACATAACTGCACACAATACACATGAACCACAGTTCTCAGAGGGAACACAACACACCAAGCGAGGCACACCTGACCCAGCTTGACCGCACGCGGTACGCACATCGCAAAAATACACTCATTACTCAAAGAGCCAACCACACACACAACCTGTCAAACACGACCACACACAAATCACCGTCACACATGTAACACACACCACACACACCACACATACAAACCCACATGCAAAACACCCACAAACCACGACAAAAAGAACACCGAGCTCATGCAACACACATTTCACACGCTACACACATCGCCCCAAACACACATAAAACATACAGCACACAGAGCCTCGCAGGATGCACAATGCCAAACACACAACTTGTGCACAGAGGGATCAGTCATAACACACGCTATCTCACTCAACTTGCAAAACACACAGACCACACGACACAAACGCAAATCACAGAACAACACATCACACAACACACACAGAAATTAATATCACAACTCATAACACACGCAACACCCCTGCATTAACAATGCGACACACACAGAGCAACGCAACCACCGCACGCCGCACACGAAGCCGCACACAGCACGCACTCAAGGAACAACCACAACACACACAAGAAAACGCCCACAAACAACATACATAGAGAACACACGGAACCTCTCCACACGCACACAGCACAACATAGGAAACAACATACACCACAAGCGTCACAGGACATAAAAAGCACACAATTCACACAAATCACAGGTCAGTGAGTACACACCACACACACAATGAGGCACACTAACAAGCACAAGCACGCACGGACAGCACGTCTCAACCAAACCCGCACACAACCCCTCAAACACGGCCAAACACAAAACCCAATCACACATGCAAAACAGGCACACCACACACAAAACCACACGCAAAACACACCACCAACAGAAACCCCCATAGCGCACATGTCACACGCTACACACCACACACGCAACCACACACAGACACCCCACACTCATATCCATGCACGGGCTGCACTACGCACAGCGCACACACACAGAACCCAGAATGTATCAACGCAAGTCACAAGACACACACCGGACACATCAAAGCACGTAATTGCTCACAACACACGTTGAACCACATCTCACAGAGCACACACAATGAGGCACACAAAACAAGCACAGCCACACAGACAACCAATCTCACGTCACACACGTAACACACACACACAACCACTCAAACACAACCACACCTAAACCACAATCACAAACACAAAACACACACAGCCCTCACACATGCAAAGGCCAAACACATAACCAGCAAAGGAGACAGCGCACATGTCACACACTGCACCCTACACACACAACCACATAGAGAGACACACCACCCAGATATCCTCACCCAAGAGCGCCAAACGGAACACACACACAACACAGAAACATGCGACGCAACAGTCACAAGACACGCACCAAACCCATCAAGGCACACAACTGCTCACGATACGCATGGAATTCATTGCCCAGACGACATACTGCACCCACCATGAGACATACTAAACAAGCACAACCCCACACAGTCAACACATCTCACATCATGCGCATAACACAGGCAGCCAAACATAACCTCAACCACTCAAACACGACCGCACACACAAATCACCATCACACACGCAGAACACACACACAGCACTCACAAACCCATAGGCAAAACACACATAACCAACAAAGAAGACAAATAGCGCACATTTCACACACTGCACGCTACACACACAACCACGCACAGGCACACCGCACATACGTCCTCACACAGGAGCACAACGCAGAACACACACACAACACAGAAACGCGCCACACAACAGTCACTATATACACACCACACCCTTGAGGGCACATAACTGCTCACAATGCACACGGAAAACATTGCACAGACCACGCACTGCGCACACCAGGAGACGTACTAAACAAGCACAACCACACACAGTCAACACGTCTCACACCATGTGCACAACTCGAACAGCCAAACACACACACAGCCTCTCTAACACAACAACACACCGATCACAATCACACTCACAAAACTGACACGGCACATACAAGTCCACACCCCACTGACGAAAACACATGCAACACACATATAACGCACCACACACAGCACACACAAGCGCAAGCATACAATACAGCGCGCACACAGACCCACACGCAGACAGCACGAACCGCAACCCACAAACACACACACAACAAACACATGCACACGGCACGTCCGACCCAGGCCAAATCCACAGCACAACCCAACGCTCAAATTACACAGCCCACCCAACATCTACCCAGTACGTAACGCACAGAAAGCAGATGGACAGCACGCACACAACCCAGAACACAGTACACAACAACACAACAGACAACAGGAAGGCCAGACACATTTCGACCGGAGGCAACACACCAAACACACAACATACACAACCGCCAACAGATAACTCGCCAAAAAAAGGCAGAATACACACTGCGCAAAGAACCACACAACACACACAGCACAACTCACAAGTGCCGACATCACACGTAACACACCACACAGTGAAAAATACGCAGAGCAGTGTGCTCAGCGAGCCGTAAGGATCATACACCACACATGTTACACACAAAATACACACAACACGGACAACAACACAACCCACAGAAAACAAGCGAGACCCACAGATCATAGACATGACAACACAACGCAAAGCACACAGGGACACAGCACACACAGCGTACCACAACAGAGAATACACACCGAATCACAGAAAAACACCACAAATCGCTCACTGCCACATACCAACAACACATACAGCACACTACACACACAACCAACCCAAAAGACACAAAAGAGATCGGTCGGGTGTGTGTAGCCTTCTACTGCAATGTTTACTAAGTTTTCTGTGTCACACAGGAGCAAGTTGCATGCCAGGGGAAATCAGCGCAGTATTCTCTCAGGGAGGGTCTCCTCGGCGCACGGTGGATGGTCTCCCCAGCAGAGTTTGGCGTAAGGCTCTTCTGCAGCAGTTTCTGACACGTCACTGCAGAGGCATCTTCAGGGCATTGCGTTTACTCACCAGGACACTCCGGTTCTGTGCGTCCTCTTCCAGCAGCCCCAGGAAACAAGGACCTCCCGGATGATTCCAAGCCTGCGGAGAAAAGAGCCAAGCACGAAAGGCTTTCTTCGGCGTGCTTGAATGCGGAAGCCTCAGGACTGCCCTTGAGCATTTAGCTTTAGGACCATGGCAAAGGATGGTTTCTCCCTGCAGATCACAAAGAGAGAGCCGGGCTGCACATGGTTCGTTCAGGCTGATAAGATTTCTGGCCCAGAGAAGAGCTCTGTTCTGATGAAAGGATGATCAGCTGAAGGAGTCCCCACAGCATCTTCCCTTAGACTAGTTTTCCTGAACAGCCAGGCTTCCTCAGCAAGGCCTCACGTTAGTGGCCACACAAGCGAGCGTCCGCCACTCAGCAGAAGAGAGCTCTACCCAGCAGACTTCACTCAGGCGCTTTAGAGAGCAGGCACACAGGGCAGACACGGAGAGCACATTGCAAGCTCGGTTTCAGCATCCACTGCAACGACTTCGGTGACTCCTTGAATGGGAAATCCTGCACTGGATTCTTTCACGCACATAAGCTGAATCCAAAGCTGACTTGCCTCCACTGCGGCTAGTTCAAAGCGTCTGGTTCTGCAACTTCCCGTGTGGCTAGTGCTAAGGCCTATTCGAAGCCCACCCACAGGTGGCCTCTGAGACAGAGGGCGTACAGAGAAGACCGCCTTCTACTGCGACGCTTACCGTTTTCCGTATCACATAGGAGCAAATTGCATGCAAGGCGAAAGCAGCCTAGTATTCTCGCAGGGAGGGTCTCCTCAGGGCACGGTGGGTCGTTTCCCCGGCAAAGCCTGGCATAAGGCTCTCCTGCAGCAGTTTCTGACACTTTACTACAAAGGCGTCGGCGGGGCATTGCCGAAAAGAAGGGATGAGGTGGCTCTTTGCGTCCCCTTCCGTCGCCCTCAGGAAACAAGGCCCTCCTGGAGGGTTACAAACCTGTGGAGAAAACGGACAGGCACGAGAGGCTGTCTTCTGTGCACTTGCATGCAGAAGTCTCTCCACACACGAAACAGCCCATCACACAAAACATCAACACCCCCCACACACACACACACACCGAGAACATAACTGCACACAATACACATGAACCACAGTTCTCAGAGGGAACACAACACACCAAGCGAGGCACACCTGACCCAGCTTGACCGCACGCGGTACGCACATCGCAAAAATACACTCATTACTCAAAGAGCCAACCACACACACAACCTGTCAAACACGACCACACACAAATCACCGTCACACATGTAACACACACCACACACACAACACATACAAACCCACATGCAAAACACCCACAAACCACGACAAAAAGAACACCGAGCTCATGCAACACACATTTCACACGCTACACACATCGCCCCAAACACACATAAAACATACAGCACACAGAGCCTCGCAGGATGCACAATGCCAAACACACAACTTGTGCACAGAGGGATCAGTCATAACACACGCTATCTCACTCAACTTGCAAAACACACAGACCACACGACACAAACGCAAATCACAGAACAACACATCACACAACACACACAGAAATTAATATCACAACTCATAACACACGCAACACCCCTGCATTAACAATGCGACACACACAGAGCAACGCAACCACCGCACGCCGCACACGAAGCCGCACACAGCACGCACTCAAGGAACAACCACAACACACACAAGAAAACGCCCACAAACAACATACATAGAGAACACACGGAACCTCTCCACACGCACACAGCACAACATAGGAAACAACATACACCACAAGCGTCACAGGACATAAAAAGCACACAATTCACACAAATCACAGGTCAGTGAGTACACACCACACACACAATGAGGCACACTAACAAGCACAAGCACGCACGGACAGCACGTCTCAACCAAACCCGCACACAACCCCTCAAACACGGCCAAACACAAAACCCAATCACACATGCAAAACAGGCACACCACACACAAAACCACACGCAAAACACACCACCAACAGAAACCCCCATAGCGCACATGTCACACGCTACACACCACACACGCAACCACACACAGACACCCCACACTCATATCCATGCACGGGCTGCACTACGCACAGCGCACACACACAGAACCCAGAATGTATCAACGCAAGTCACAAGACACACACCGGACACATCAAAGCACGTAATTGCTCACAACACACGTTGAACCACATCTCACAGAGCACACACAATGAGGCACACAAAACAAGCACAGCCACACAGACAACCAATCTCACGTCACACACGTAACACACACACACAACCACTCAAACACAACCACACCTAAACCACAATCACAAACACAAAACACACACAGCCCTCACACATGCAAAGGCCAAACACATAACCAGCAAAGGAGACAGCGCACATGTCACACACTGCACCCTACACACACAACCACATAGAGAGACACACCACCCAGATATCCTCACCCAAGAGCGCCAAACGGAACACACACACAACACAGAAACATGCGACGCAACAGTCACAAGACACGCACCAAACCCATCAAGGCACACAACTGCTCACGATACGCATGGAATTCATTGCCCAGACGACATACTGCACCCACCATGAGACATACTAAACAAGCACAACCCCACACAGTCAACACATCTCACATCATGCGCATAACACAGGCAGCCAAACATAACCTCAACCACTCAAACACGACCGCACACACAAATCACCATCACACACGCAGAACACACACACAGCACTCACAAACCCATAGGCAAAACACACATAACCAACAAAGAAGACAAATAGCGCACATTTCACACACTGCACGCTACACACACAACCACGCACAGGCACACCGCACATACGTCCTCACACAGGAGCACAACGCAGAACACACACACAACACAGAAACGCGCCACACAACAGTCACTATATACACACCACACCCTTGAGGGCACATAACTGCTCACAATGCACACGGAAAACATTGCACAGACCACGCACTGCGCACACCAGGAGACGTACTAAACAAGCACAACCACACACAGTCAACACGTCTCACACCATGTGCACAACTCGAACAGCCAAACACACACACAGCCTCTCTAACACAACAACACACCGATCACAATCACACTCACAAAACTGACACGGCACATACAAGTCCACACCCCACTGACGAAAACACATGCAACACACATATAACGCACCACACACAGCACACACAAGCGCAAGCATACAATACAGCGCGCACACAGACCCACACGCAGACAGCACGAACCGCAACCCACAAACACACACACAACAAACACATGCACACGGCACGTCCGACCCAGGCCAAATCCACAGCACAACCCAACGCTCAAATTACACAGCCCACCCAACATCTACCCAGTACGTAACGCACAGAAAGCAGATGGACAGCACGCACACAACCCAGAACACAGTACACAACAACACAACAGACAACAGGAAGGCCAGACACATTTCGACCGGAGGCAACACACCAAACACACAACATACACAACCGCCAACAGATAACTCGCCAAAAAAAGGCAGAATACACACTGCGCAAAGAACCACACAACACACACAGCACAACTCACAAGTGCCGACATCACACGTAACACACCACACAGTGAAAAATACGCAGAGCAGTGTGCTCAGCGAGCCGTAAGGATCATACACCACACATGTTACACACAAAATACACACAACACGGACAACAACACAACCCACAGAAAACAAGCGAGACCCACAGATCATAGACATGACAACACAACGCAAAGCACACAGGGACACAGCACACACAGCGTACCACAACAGAGAATACACACCGAATCACAGAAAAACACCACAAATCGCTCACTGCCACATACCAACAACACATACAGCACACTACACACACAACCAACCCAAAAGACACAAAAGAGATCGGTCGGGTGTGTGTAGCCTTCTACTGCAATGTTTACTAAGTTTTCTGTGTCACACAGGAGCAAGTTGCATGCCAGGGGAAATCAGCGCAGTATTCTCTCAGGGAGGGTCTCCTCGGCGCACGGTGGATGGTCTCCCCAGCAGAGTTTGGCGTAAGGCTCTTCTGCAGCAGTTTCTGACACGTCACTGCAGAGGCATCTTCAGGGCATTGCGTTTACTCACCAGGACACTCCGGTTCTGTGCGTCCTCTTCCAGCAGCCCCAGGAAACAAGGACCTCCCGGATGATTCCAAGCCTGCGGAGAAAAGAGCCAAGCACGAAAGGCTTTCTTCGGCGTGCTTGAATGCGGAAGCCTCAGGACTGCCCTTGAGCATTTAGCTTTAGGACCATGGCAAAGGATGGTTTCTCCCTGCAGATCACAAAGAGAGAGCCGGGCTGCACATGGTTCGTTCAGGCTGATAAGATTTCTGGCCCAGAGAAGAGCTCTGTTCTGATGAAAGGATGATCAGCTGAAGGAGTCCCCACAGCATCTTCCCTTAGACTAGTTTTCCTGAACAGCCAGGCTTCCTCAGCAAGGCCTCACGTTAGTGGCCACACAAGCGAGCGTCCGCCACTCAGCAGAAGAGAGCTCTACCCAGCAGACTTCACTCAGGCGCTTTAGAGAGCAGGCACACAGGGCAGACACGGAGAGCACATTGCAAGCTCGGTTTCAGCATCCACTGCAACGACTTCGGTGACTCCTTGAATGGGAAATCCTGCACTGGATTCTTTCACGCACATAAGCTGAATCCAAAGCTGACTTGCCTCCACTGCGGCTAGTTCAAAGCGTCTGGTTCTGCAACTTCCCGTGTGGCTAGTGCTAAGGCCTATTCGAAGCCCACCCACAGGTGGCCTCTGAGACAGAGGGCGTACAGAGAAGACCGCCTTCTACTGCGACGCTTACCGTTTTCCGTATCACATAGGAGCAAATTGCATGCAAGGCGAAAGCAGCCTAGTATTCTCGCAGGGAGGGTCTCCTCAGGGCACGGTGGGTCGTTTCCCCGGCAAAGCCTGGCATAAGGCTCTCCTGCAGCAGTTTCTGACACTTTACTACAAAGGCGTCGGCGGGGCATTGCCGAAAAGAAGGGATGAGGTGGCTCTTTGCGTCCCCTTCCGTCGCCCTCAGGAAACAAGGCCCTCCTGGAGGGTTACAAACCTGTGGAGAAAACGGACAGGCACGAGAGGCTGTCTTCTGTGCACTTGCATGCAGAAGTCTCTCCACACACGAAACAGCCCATCACACAAAACATCAACACCCCCCCCACACACACACACACCGAGAACATAACTGCACACAATACACATGAACCACAGTTCTCAGAGGGAACACAACACACCAAGCGAGGCACACCTGACCCAGCTTGACCGCACGCGGTACGCACATCGCAAAAATACACTCATTACTCAAAGAGCCAACCACACACACAACCTGTCAAACACGACCACACACAAATCACCGTCACACATGTAACACACACCACACACACAACACATACAAACCCACATGCAAAACACCCACAAACCACGACAAAAAGAACACCGAGCTCATGCAACACACATTTCACACGCTACACACATCGCCCCAAACACACATAAAACATACAGCACACAGAGCCTCGCAGGATGCACAATGCCAAACACACAACTTGTGCACAGAGGGATCAGTCATAACACACGCTATCTCACTCAACTTGCAAAACACACAGACCACACGACACAAACGCAAATCACAGAACAACACATCACACAACACACACAGAAATTAATATCACAACTCATAACACACGCAACACCCCTGCATTAACAATGCGACACACACAGAGCAACGCAACCACCGCACGCCGCACACGAAGCCGCACACAGCACGCACTCAAGGAACAACCACAACACACACAAGAAAACGCCCACAAACAACATACATAGAGAACACACGGAACCTCTCCACACGCACACAGCACAACATAGGAAACAACATACACCACAAGCGTCACAGGACATAAAAAGCACACAATTCACACAAATCACAGGTCAGTGAGTACACACCACACACACAATGAGGCACACTAACAAGCACAAGCACGCACGGACAGCACGTCTCAACCAAACCCGCACACAACCCCTCAAACACGGCCAAACACAAAACCCAATCACACATGCAAAACAGGCACACCACACACAAAACCACACGCAAAACACACCACCAACAGAAACCCCCATAGCGCACATGTCACACGCTACACACCACACACGCAACCACACACAGACACCCCACACTCATATCCATGCACGGGCTGCACTACGCACAGCGCACACACACAGAACCCAGAATGTATCAACGCAAGTCACAAGACACACACCGGACACATCAAAGCACGTAATTGCTCACAACACACGTTGAACCACATCTCACAGAGCACACACAATGAGGCACACAAAACAAGCACAGCCACACAGACAACCAATCTCACGTCACACACGTAACACACACACACAACCACTCAAACACAACCACACCTAAACCACAATCACAAACACAAAACACACACAGCCCTCACACATGCAAAGGCCAAACACATAACCAGCAAAGGAGACAGCGCACATGTCACACACTGCACCCTACACACACAACCACATAGAGAGACACACCACCCAGATATCCTCACCCAAGAGCGCCAAACGGAACACACACACAACACAGAAACATGCGACGCAACAGTCACAAGACACGCACCAAACCCATCAAGGCACACAACTGCTCACGATACGCATGGAATTCATTGCCCAGACGACATACTGCACCCACCATGAGACATACTAAACAAGCACAACCCCACACAGTCAACACATCTCACATCATGCGCATAACACAGGCAGCCAAACATAACCTCAACCACTCAAACACGACCGCACACACAAATCACCATCACACACGCAGAACACACACACAGCACTCACAAACCCATAGGCAAAACACACATAACCAACAAAGAAGACAAATAGCGCACATTTCACACACTGCACGCTACACACACAACCACGCACAGGCACACCGCACATACGTCCTCACACAGGAGCACAACGCAGAACACACACACAACACAGAAACGCGCCACACAACAGTCACTATATACACACCACACCCTTGAGGGCACATAACTGCTCACAATGCACACGGAAAACATTGCACAGACCACGCACTGCGCACACCAGGAGACGTACTAAACAAGCACAACCACACACAGTCAACACGTCTCACACCATGTGCACAACTCGAACAGCCAAACACACACACAGCCTCTCTAACACAACAACACACCGATCACAATCACACTCACAAAACTGACACGGCACATACAAGTCCACACCCCACTGACGAAAACACATGCAACACACATATAACGCACCACACACAGCACACACAAGCGCAAGCATACAATACAGCGCGCACACAGACCCACACGCAGACAGCACGAACCGCAACCCACAAACACACACACAACAAACACATGCACACGGCACGTCCGACCCAGGCCAAATCCACAGCACAACCCAACGCTCAAATTACACAGCCCACCCAACATCTACCCAGTACGTAACGCACAGAAAGCAGATGGACAGCACGCACACAACCCAGAACACAGTACACAACAACACAACAGACAACAGGAAGGCCAGACACATTTCGACCGGAGGCAACACACCAAACACACAACATACACAACCGCCAACAGATAACTCGCCAAAAAAAGGCAGAATACACACTGCGCAAAGAACCACACAACACACACAGCACAACTCACAAGTGCCGACATCACACGTAACACACCACACAGTGAAAAATACGCAGAGCAGTGTGCTCAGCGAGCCGTAAGGATCATACACCACACATGTTACACACAAAATACACACAACACGGACAACAACACAACCCACAGAAAACAAGCGAGACCCACAGATCATAGACATGACAACACAACGCAAAGCACACAGGGACACAGCACACACAGCGTACCACAACAGAGAATACACACCGAATCACAGAAAAACACCACAAATCGCTCACTGCCACATACCAACAACACATACAGCACACTACACACACAACCAACCCAAAAGACACAAAAGAGATCGGTCGGGTGTGTGTAGCCTTCTACTGCAATGTTTACTAAGTTTTCTGTGTCACACAGGAGCAAGTTGCATGCCAGGGGAAATCAGCGCAGTATTCTCTCAGGGAGGGTCTCCTCGGCGCACGGTGGATGGTCTCCCCAGCAGAGTTTGGCGTAAGGCTCTTCTGCAGCAGTTTCTGACACGTCACTGCAGAGGCATCTTCAGGGCATTGCGTTTACTCACCAGGACACTCCGGTTCTGTGCGTCCTCTTCCAGCAGCCCCAGGAAACAAGGACCTCCCAGATGATTCCAAGCCTGCGGAGAAAAGAGCCAAGCACGAAAGGCTTTCTTCGGCGTGCTTGAATGCGGAAGCCTCAGGACTGCCCTTGAGCATTTAGCTTTAGGACCATGGCAAAGGATGGTTTCTCCCTGCAGATCACAAAGAGAGAGCCGGGCTGCACATGGTTCGTTCAGGCTGATAAGATTTCTGGCCCAGAGAAGAGCTCTGTTCTGATGAAAGGATGATCAGCTGAAGGAGTCCCCACAGCATCTTCCCTTAGACTAGTTTTCCTGAACAGCCAGGCTTCCTCAGCAAGGCCTCACGTTAGTGGCCACACAAGCGAGCGTCCGCCACTCAGCAGAAGAGAGCTCTACCCAGCAGACTTCACTCAGGCGCTTTAGAGAGCAGGCACACAGGGCAGACACGGAGAGCACATTGCAAGCTCGGTTTCAGCATCCACTGCAACGACTTCGGTGACTCCTTGAATGGGAAATCCTGCACTGGATTCTTTCACGCACATAAGCTGAATCCAAAGCTGACTTGCCTCCACTGCGGCTAGTTCAAAGCGTCTGGTTCTGCAACTTCCCGTGTGGCTAGTGCTAAGGCCTATTCGAAGCCCACCCACAGGTGGCCTCTGAGACAGAGGGCGTACAGAGAAGACCGCCTTCTACTGCGACGCTTACCGTTTTCCGTATCACATAGGAGCAAATTGCATGCAAGGCGAAAGCAGCCTAGTATTCTCGCAGGGAGGGTCTCCTCAGGGCACGGTGGGTCGTTTCCCCGGCAAAGCCTGGCATAAGGCTCTCCTGCAGCAGTTTCTGACACTTTACTACAAAGGCGTCGGCGGGGCATTGCCGAAAAGAAGGGATGAGGTGGCTCTTTGCGTCCCCTTCCGTCGCCCTCAGGAAACAAGGCCCTCCTGGAGGGTTACAAACCTGTGGAGAAAACGGACAGGCACGAGAGGCTGTCTTCTGTGCACTTGCATGCAGAAGTCTCTCCACACACGAAACAGCCCATCACACAAAACATCAACACCCCCCCCCCACACACACACACCGAGAACATAACTGCACACAATACACATGAACCACAGTTCTCAGAGGGAACACAACACACCAAGCGAGGCACACCTGACCCAGCTTGACCGCACGCGGTACGCACATCGCAAAAATACACTCATTACTCAAAGAGCCAACCACACACACAACCTGTCAAACACGACCACACACAAATCACCGTCACACATGTAACACACACCACACACACAACACATACAAACCCACATGCAAAACACCCACAAACCACGACAAAAAGAACACCGAGCTCATGCAACACACATTTCACACGCTACACACATCGCCCCAAACACACATAAAACATACAGCACACAGAGCCTCGCAGGATGCACAATGCCAAACACACAACTTGTGCACAGAGGGATCAGTCATAACACACGCTATCTCACTCAACTTGCAAAACACACAGACCACACGACACAAACGCAAATCACAGAACAACACATCACACAACACACACAGAAATTAATATCACAACTCATAACACACGCAACACCCCTGCATTAACAATGCGACACACACAGAGCAACGCAACCACCGCACGCCGCACACGAAGCCGCACACAGCACGCACTCAAGGAACAACCACAACACACACAAGAAAACGCCCACAAACAACATACATAGAGAACACACGGAACCTCTCCACACGCACACAGCACAACATAGGAAACAACATACACCACAAGCGTCACAGGACATAAAAAGCACACAATTCACACAAATCACAGGTCAGTGAGTACACACCACACACACAATGAGGCACACTAACAAGCACAAGCACGCACGGACAGCACGTCTCAACCAAACCCGCACACAACCCCTCAAACACGGCCAAACACAAAACCCAATCACACATGCAAAACAGGCACACCACACACAAAACCACACGCAAAACACACCACCAACAGAAACCCCCATAGCGCACATGTCACACGCTACACACCACACACGCAACCACACACAGACACCCCACACTCATATCCATGCACGGGCTGCACTACGCACAGCGCACACACACAGAACCCAGAATGTATCAACGCAAGTCACAAGACACACACCGGACACATCAAAGCACGTAATTGCTCACAACACACGTTGAACCACATCTCACAGAGCACACACAATGAGGCACACAAAACAAGCACAGCCACACAGACAACCAATCTCACGTCACACACGTAACACACACACACAACCACTCAAACACAACCACACCTAAACCACAATCACAAACACAAAACACACACAGCCCTCACACATGCAAAGGCCAAACACATAACCAGCAAAGGAGACAGCGCACATGTCACACACTGCACCCTACACACACAACCACATAGAGAGACACACCACCCAGATATCCTCACCCAAGAGCGCCAAACGGAACACACACACACAACACAGAAACATGCGACGCAACAGTCACAAGACACGCACCAAACCCATCAAGGCACACAACTGCTCACGATACGCATGGAATTCATTGCCCAGACGACATACTGCACCCACCATGAGACATACTAAACAAGCACAACCCCACACAGTCAACACATCTCACATCATGCGCATAACACAGGCAGCCAAACATAACCTCAACCACTCAAACACGACCGCACACACAAATCACCATCACACACGCAGAACACACACACAGCACTCACAAACCCATAGGCAAAACACACATAACCAACAAAGAAGACAAATAGAGCACATTTCACACACTGCACGCTACACACACAACCACGCACAGGCACACCGCACATACGTCCTCACACAGGAGCACAACGCAGAACACACACACAACACAGAAACGCGCCACACAACAGTCACTATATACACACCACACCCTTGAGGGCACATAACTGCTCACAATGCACACGGAAAACATTGCACAGACCACGCACTGCGCACACCAGGAGACGTACTAAACAAGCACAACCACACACAGTCAACACGTCTCACACCATGTGCACAACTCGAACAGCCAAACACACACACAGCCTCTCTAACACAACAACACACCGATCACAATCACACTCACAAAACTGACACGGCACATACAAGTCCACACCCCACTGACGAAAACACATGCAACACACATATAACGCACCACACACAGCACACACAAGCGCAAGCATACAATACAGCGCGCACACAGACCCACACGCAGACAGCACGAACCGCAACCCACAAACACACACACAACAAACACATGCACACGGCACGTCCGACCCAGGCCAAATCCACAGCACAACCCAACGCTCAAATTACACAGCCCACCCAACATCTACCCAGTACGTAACGCACAGAAAGCAGATGGACAGCACGCACACAACCCAGAACACAGTACACAACAACACAACAGACAACAGGAAGGCCAGACACATTTCGACCGGAGGCAACACACCAAACACACAACATACACAACCGCCAACAGATAACTCGCCAAAAAAAGGCAGAATACACACTGCGCAAAGAACCACACAACACACACAGCACAACTCACAAGTGCCGACATCACACGTAACACACCACACAGTGAAAAATACGCAGAGCAGTGTGCTCAGCGAGCCGTAAGGATCATACACCACACACGTTACACACAAAATACACACAACACGGACAACAACACAACCCACAGAAAACAAGCGAGACCCACAGATCATAGACATGACAACACAACGCAAAGCACACAGGGACACAGCACACACAGCGTACCACAACAGAGAATACACACCGAATCACAGAAAAACACCACAAATCGCTCACTGCCACATACCAACAACACATACAGCACACTACACACACAACCAACCCAAAAGACACAAAAGAGATCGGTCGGGTGTGTGTAGCCTTCTACTGCAATGTTTACTAAGTTTTCTGTGTCACACAGGAGCAAGTTGCATGCCAGGGGAAATCAGCGCAGTATTCTCTCAGGGAGGGTCTCCTCGGCGCACGGTGGATGGTCTCCCCAGCAGAGTTTGGCGTAAGGCTCTTCTGCAGCAGTTTCTGACACGTCACTGCAGAGGCATCTTCAGGGCATTGCGTTTACTCACCAGGACACTCCGGTTCTGTGCGTCCTCTTCCAGCAGCCCCAGGAAACAAGGACCTCCCGGATGATTCCAAGCCTGCGGAGAAAAGAGCCAAGCACGAAAGGCTTTCTTCGGCGTGCTTGAATGCGGAAGCCTCAGGACTGCCCTTGAGCATTTAGCTTTAGGACCATGGCAAAGGATGGTTTCTCCCTGCAGATCACAAAGAGAGAGCCGGGCTGCACATGGTTCGTTCAGGCTGATAAGATTTCTGGCCCAGAGAAGAGCTCTGTTCTGATGAAAGGATGATCAGCTGAAGGAGTCCCCACAGCATCTTCCCTTAGACTAGTTTTCCTGAACAGCCAGGCTTCCTCAGCAAGGCCTCACGTTAGTGGCCACACAAGCGAGCGTCCGCCACTCAGCAGAAGAGAGCTCTACCCAGCAGACTTCACTCAGGCGCTTTAGAGAGCAGGCACACAGGGCAGACACGGAGAGCACATTGCAAGCTCGGTTTCAGCATCCACTGCAACGACTTCGGTGACTCCTTGAATGGGAAATCCTGCACTGGATTCTTTCACGCACATAAGCTGAATCCAAAGCTGACTTGCCTCCACTGCGGCTAGTTCAAAGCGTCTGGTTCTGCAACTTCCCGTGTGGCTAGTGCTAAGGCCTATTCGAAGCCCACCCACAGGTGGCCTCTGAGACAGAGGGCGTACAGAGAAGACCGCCTTCTACTGCGACGCTTACCGTTTTCCGTATCACATAGGAGCAAATTGCATGCAAGGCGAAAGCAGCCTAGTATTCTCGCAGGGAGGGTCTCCTCAGGGCACGGTGGGTCGTTTCCCCGGCAAAGCCTGGCATAAGGCTCTCCTGCAGCAGTTTCTGACACTTTACTACAAAGGCGTCGGCGGGGCATTGCCGAAAAGAAGGGATGAGGTGGCTCTTTGCGTCCCCTTCCGTCGCCCTCAGGAAACAAGGCCCTCCTGGAGGGTTACAAACCTGTGGAGAAAACGGACAGGCACGAGAGGCTGTCTTCTGTGCACTTGCATGCAGAAGTCTCTCCACACACGAAACAGCCCATCACACAAAACATCAACACCCCCCCCCCCACACACACACCGAGAACATAACTGCACACAATACACATGAACCACAGTTCTCAGAGGGAACACAACACACCAAGCGAGGCACACCTGACCCAGCTTGACCGCACGCGGTACGCACATCGCAAAAATACACTCATTACTCAAAGAGCCAACCACACACACAACCTGTCAAACACGACCACACACAAATCACCGTCACACATGTAACACACACCACACACACAACACATACAAACCCACATGCAAAACACCCACAAACCACGACAAAAAGAACACCGAGCTCATGCAACACACATTTCACACGCTACACACATCGCCCCAAACACACATAAAACATACAGCACACAGAGCCTCGCAGGATGCACAATGCCAAACACACAACTTGTGCACAGAGGGATCAGTCATAACACACGCTATCTCACTCAACTTGCAAAACACACAGACCACACGACACAAACGCAAATCACAGAACAACACATCACACAACACACACAGAAATTAATATCACAACTCATAACACACGCAACACCCCTGCATTAACAATGCGACACACACAGAGCAACGCAACCACCGCACGCCGCACACGAAGCCGCACACAGCACGCACTCAAGGAACAACCACAACACACACAAGAAAACGCCCACAAACAACATACATAGAGAACACACGGAACCTCTCCACACGCACACAGCACAACATAGGAAACAACATACACCACAAGCGTCACAGGACATAAAAAGCACACAATTCACACAAATCACAGGTCAGTGAGTACACACCACACACACAATGAGGCACACTAACAAGCACAAGCACGCACGGACAGCACGTCTCAACCAAACCCGCACACAACCCCTCAAACACGGCCAAACACAAAACCCAATCACACATGCAAAACAGGCACACCACACACAAAACCACACGCAAAACACACCACCAACAGAAACCCCCATAGCGCACATGTCACACGCTACACACCACACACGCAACCACACACAGACACCCCACACTCATATCCATGCACGGGCTGCACTACGCACAGCGCACACACACAGAACCCAGAATGTATCAACGCAAGTCACAAGACACACACCGGACACATCAAAGCACGTAATTGCTCACAACACACGTTGAACCACATCTCACAGAGCACACACAATGAGGCACACAAAACAAGCACAGCCACACAGACAACCAATCTCACGTCACACACGTAACACACACACACAACCACTCAAACACAACCACACCTAAACCACAATCACAAACACAAAACACACACAGCCCTCACACATGCAAAGGCCAAACACATAACCAGCAAAGGAGACAGCGCACATGTCACACACTGCACCCTACACACACAACCACATAGAGAGACACACCACCCAGATATCCTCACCCAAGAGCGCCAAACGGAACACACACACACAACACAGAAACATGCGACGCAACAGTCACAAGACACGCACCAAACCCATCAAGGCACACAACTGCTCACGATACGCATGGAATTCATTGCCCAGACGACATACTGCACCCACCATGAGACATACTAAACAAGCACAACCCCACACAGTCAACACATCTCACATCATGCGCATAACACAGGCAGCCAAACATAACCTCAACCACTCAAACACGACCGCACACACAAATCACCATCACACACGCAGAACACACACACAGCACTCACAAACCCATAGGCAAAACACACATAACCAACAAAGAAGACAAATAGAGCACATTTCACACACTGCACGCTACACACACAACCACGCACAGGCACACCGCACATACGTCCTCACACAGGAGCACAACGCAGAACACACACACAACACAGAAACGCGCCACACAACAGTCACTATATACACACCACACCCTTGAGGGCACATAACTGCTCACAATGCACACGGAAAACATTGCACAGACCACGCACTGCGCACACCAGGAGACGTACTAAACAAGCACAACCACACACAGTCAACACGTCTCACACCATGTGCACAACTCGAACAGCCAAACACACACACAGCCTCTCTAACACAACAACACACCGATCACAATCACACTCACAAAACTGACACGGCACATACAAGTCCACACCCCACTGACGAAAACACATGCAACACACATATAACGCACCACACACAGCACACACAAGCGCAAGCATACAATACAGCGCGCACACAGACCCACACGCAGACAGCACGAACCGCAACCCACAAACACACACACAACAAACACATGCACACGGCACGTCCGACCCAGGCCAAATCCACAGCACAACCCAACGCTCAAATTACACAGCCCACCCAACATCTACCCAGTACGTAACGCACAGAAAGCAGATGGACAGCACGCACACAACCCAGAACACAGTACACAACAACACAACAGACAACAGGAAGGCCAGACACATTTCGACCGGAGGCAACACACCAAACACACAACATACACAACCGCCAACAGATAACTCGCCAAAAAAAGGCAGAATACACACTGCGCAAAGAACCACACAACACACACAGCACAACTCACAAGTGCCGACATCACACGTAACACACCACACAGTGAAAAATACGCAGAGCAGTGTGCTCAGCGAGCCGTAAGGATCATACACCACACACGTTACACACAAAATACACACAACACGGACAACAACACAACCCACAGGAAACAAGCGAGACCCACAGATCATAGACATGACAACACAACGCAAAGCACACAGGGACACAGCACACACAGCGTACCACAACAGAGAATACACACCGAATCACAGAAAAACACCACAAATCGCTCACTGCCACATACCAACAACACATACAGCACACTACACACACAACCAACCCAAAAGACACAAAAGAGATCGGTCGGGTGTGTGTAGCCTTCTACTGCAATGTTTACTAAGTTTTCTGTGTCACACAGGAGCAAGTTGCATGCCAGGGGAAATCAGCGCAGTATTCTCTCAGGGAGGGTCTCCTCGGCGCACGGTGGATGGTCTCCCCAGCAGAGTTTGGCGTAAGGCTCTTCTGCAGCAGTTTCTGACACGTCACTGCAGAGGCATCTTCAGGGCATTGCGTTTACTCACCAGGACACTCCGGTTCTGTGCGTCCTCTTCCAGCAGCCCCAGGAAACAAGGACCTCCCGGATGATTCCAAGCCTGCGGAGAAAAGAGCCAAGCACGAAAGGCTTTCTTCGGCGTGCTTGAATGCGGAAGCCTCAGGACTGCCCTTGAGCATTTAGCTTTAGGACCATGGCAAAGGATGGTTTCTCCCTGCAGATCACAAAGAGAGAGCCGGGCTGCACATGGTTCGTTCAGGCTGATAAGATTTCTGGCCCAGAGAAGAGCTCTGTTCTGATGAAAGGATGATCAGCTGAAGGAGTCCCCACAGCATCTTCCCTTAGACTAGTTTTCCTGAACAGCCAGGCTTCCTCAGCAAGGCCTCACGTTAGTGGCCACACAAGCGAGCGTCCGCCACTCAGCAGAAGAGAGCTCTACCCAGCAGACTTCACTCAGGCGCTTTAGAGAGCAGGCACACAGGGCAGACACGGAGAGCACATTGCAAGCTCGGTTTCAGCATCCACTGCAACGACTTCGGTGACTCCTTGAATGGGAAATCCTGCACTGGATTCTTTCACGCACATAAGCTGAATCCAAAGCTGACTTGCCTCCACTGCGGCTAGTTCAAAGCGTCTGGTTCTGCAACTTCCCGTGTGGCTAGTGCTAAGGCCTATTCGAAGCCCACCCACAGGTGGCCTCTGAGACAGAGGGCGTACAGAGAAGACCGCCTTCTACTGCGACGCTTACCGTTTTCCGTATCACATAGGAGCAAATTGCATGCAAGGCGAAAGCAGCCTAGTATTCTCGCAGGGAGGGTCTCCTCAGGGCACGGTGGGTCGTTTCCCCGGCAAAGCCTGGCATAAGGCTCTCCTGCAGCAGTTTCTGACACTTTACTACAAAGGCGTCGGCGGGGCATTGCCGAAAAGAAGGGATGAGGTGGCTCTTTGCGTCCCCTTCCGTCGCCCTCAGGAAACAAGGCCCTCCTGGAGGGTTACAAACCTGTGGAGAAAACGGACAGGCACGAGAGGCTGTCTTCTGTGCACTTGCATGCAGAAGTCTCTCCACACACGAAACAGCCCATCACACAAAACATCAACACCCCCCCACACACACACACACCGAGAACATAACTGCACACAATACACATGAACCACAGTTCTCAGAGGGAACACAACACACCAAGCGAGGCACACCTGACCCAGCTTGACCGCACGCGGTACGCACATCGCAAAAATACACTCATTACTCAAAGAGCCAACCACACACACAACCTGTCAAACACGACCACACACAAATCACCGTCACACATGTAACACACACCACACACACAACACATACAAACCCACATGCAAAACACCCACAAACCACGACAAAAAGAACACCGAGCTCATGCAACACACATTTCACACGCTACACACATCGCCCCAAACACACATAAAACATACAGCACACAGAGCCTCGCAGGATGCACAATGCCAAACACACAACTTGTGCACAGAGGGATCAGTCATAACACACGCTATCTCACTCAACTTGCAAAACACACAGACCACACGACACAAACGCAAATCACAGAACAACACATCACACAACACACACAGAAATTAATATCACAACTCATAACACACGCAACACCCCTGCATTAACAATGCGACACACACAGAGCAACGCAACCACCGCACGCCGCACACGAAGCCGCACACAGCACGCACTCAAGGAACAACCACAACACACACAAGAAAACGCCCACAAACAACATACATAGAGAACACACGGAACCTCTCCACACGCACACAGCACAACATAGGAAACAACATACACCACAAGCGTCACAGGACATAAAAAGCACACAATTCACACAAATCACAGGTCAGTGAGTACACACCACACACACAATGAGGCACACTAACAAGCACAAGCACGCACGGACAGCACGTCTCAACCAAACCCGCACACAACCCCTCAAACACGGCCAAACACAAAACCCAATCACACATGCAAAACAGGCACACCACACACAAAACCACACGCAAAACACACCACCAACAGAAACCCCCATAGCGCACATGTCACACGCTACACACCACACACGCAACCACACACAGACACCCCACACTCATATCCATGCACGGGCTGCACTACGCACAGCGCACACACACAGAACCCAGAATGTATCAACGCAAGTCACAAGACACACACCGGACACATCAAAGCACGTAATTGCTCACAACACACGTTGAACCACATCTCACAGAGCACACACAATGAGGCACACAAAACAAGCACAGCCACACAGACAACCAATCTCACGTCACACACGTAACACACACACACAACCACTCAAACACAACCACACCTAAACCACAATCACAAACACAAAACACACACAGCCCTCACACATGCAAAGGCCAAACACATAACCAGCAAAGGAGACAGCGCACATGTCACACACTGCACCCTACACACACAACCACATAGAGAGACACACCACCCAGATATCCTCACCCAAGAGCGCCAAACGGAACACACACACACAACACAGAAACATGCGACGCAACAGTCACAAGACACGCACCAAACCCATCAAGGCACACAACTGCTCACGATACGCATGGAATTCATTGCCCAGACGACATACTGCACCCACCATGAGACATACTAAACAAGCACAACCCCACACAGTCAACACATCTCACATCATGCGCATAACACAGGCAGCCAAACATAACCTCAACCACTCAAACACGACCGCACACACAAATCACCATCACACACGCAGAACACACACACAGCACTCACAAACCCATAGGCAAAACACACATAACCAACAAAGAAGACAAATAGCGCACATTTCACACACTGCACGCTACACACACAACCACGCACAGGCACACCGCACATACGTCCTCACACAGGAGCACAACGCAGAACACACACACAACACAGAAACGCGCCACACAACAGTCACTATATACACACCACACCCTTGAGGGCACATAACTGCTCACAATGCACACGGAAAACATTGCACAGACCACGCACTGCGCACACCAGGAGACGTACTAAACAAGCACAACCACACACAGTCAACACGTCTCACACCATGTGCACAACTCGAACAGCCAAACACACACACAGCCTCTCTAACACAACAACACACCGATCACAATCACACTCACAAAACTGACACGGCACATACAAGTCCACACCCCACTGACGAAAACACATGCAACACACATATAACGCACCACACACAGCACACACAAGCGCAAGCATACAATACAGCGCGCACACAGACCCACACGCAGACAGCACGAACCGCAACCCACAAACACACACACAACAAACACATGCACACGGCACGTCCGACCCAGGCCAAATCCACAGCACAACCCAACGCTCAAATTACACAGCCCACCCAACATCTACCCAGTACGTAACGCACAGAAAGCAGATGGACAGCACGCACACAACCCAGAACACAGTACACAACAACACAACAGACAACAGGAAGGCCAGACACATTTCGACCGGAGGCAACACACCAAACACACAACATACACAACCGCCAACAGATAACTCGCCAAAAAAAGGCAGAATACACACTGCGCAAAGAACCACACAACACACACAGCACAACTCACAAGTGCCGACATCACACGTAACACACCACACAGTGAAAAATACGCAGAGCAGTGTGCTCAGCGAGCCGTAAGGATCATACACCACACATGTTACACACAAAATACACACAACACGGACAACAACACAACCCACAGAAAACAAGCGAGACCCACAGATCATAGACATGACAACACAACGCAAAGCACACAGGGACACAGCACACACAGCGTACCACAACAGAGAATACACACCGAATCACAGAAAAACACCACAAATCGCTCACTGCCACATACCAACAACACATACAGCACACTACACACACAACCAACCCAAAAGACACAAAAGAGATCGGTCGGGTGTGTGTAGCCTTCTACTGCAATGTTTACTAAGTTTTCTGTGTCACACAGGAGCAAGTTGCATGCCAGGGGAAATCAGCGCAGTATTCTCTCAGGGAGGGTCTCCTCGGCGCACGGTGGATGGTCTCCCCAGCAGAGTTTGGCGTAAGGCTCTTCTGCAGCAGTTTCTGACACGTCACTGCAGAGGCATCTTCAGGGCATTGCGTTTACTCACCAGGACACTCCGGTTCTGTGCGTCCTCTTCCAGCAGCCCCAGGAAACAAGGACCTCCCGGATGATTCCAAGCCTGCGGAGAAAAGAGCCAAGCACGAAAGGCTTTCTTCGGCGTGCTTGAATGCGGAAGCCTCAGGACTGCCCTTGAGCATTTAGCTTTAGGACCATGGCAAAGGATGGTTTCTCCCTGCAGATCACAAAGAGAGAGCCGGGCTGCACATGGTTCGTTCAGGCTGATAAGATTTCTGGCCCAGAGAAGAGCTCTGTTCTGATGAAAGGATGATCAGCTGAAGGAGTCCCCACAGCATCTTCCCTTAGACTAGTTTTCCTGAACAGCCAGGCTTCCTCAGCAAGGCCTCACGTTAGTGGCCACACAAGCGAGCGTCCGCCACTCAGCAGAAGAGAGCTCTACCCAGCAGACTTCACTCAGGCGCTTTAGAGAGCAGGCACACAGGGCAGACACGGAGAGCACATTGCAAGCTCGGTTTCAGCATCCACTGCAACGACTTCGGTGACTCCTTGAATGGGAAATCCTGCACTGGATTCTTTCACGCACATAAGCTGAATCCAAAGCTGACTTGCCTCCACTGCGGCTAGTTCAAAGCGTCTGGTTCTGCAACTTCCCGTGTGGCTAGTGCTAAGGCCTATTCGAAGCCCACCCACAGGTGGCCTCTGAGACAGAGGGCGTACAGAGAAGACCGCCTTCTACTGCGACGCTTACCGTTTTCCGTATCACATAGGAGCAAATTGCATGCAAGGCGAAAGCAGCCTAGTATTCTCGCAGGGAGGGTCTCCTCAGGGCACGGTGGGTCGTTTCCCCGGCAAAGCCTGGCATAAGGCTCTCCTGCAGCAGTTTCTGACACTTTACTACAAAGGCGTCGGCGGGGCATTGCCGAAAAGAAGGGATGAGGTGGCTCTTTGCGTCCCCTTCCGTCGCCCTCAGGAAACAAGGCCCTCCTGGAGGGTTACAAACCTGTGGAGAAAACGGACAGGCACGAGAGGCTGTCTTCTGTGCACTTGCATGCAGAAGTCTCTCCACACACGAAACAGCCCATCACACAAAACATCAACACCCCCCCCCACACACACACACCGAGAACATAACTGCACACAATACACATGAACCACAGTTCTCAGAGGGAACACAACACACCAAGCGAGGCACACCTGACCCAGCTTGACCGCACGCGGTACGCACACCGCAAAAATACACTCATTACTCAAAGAGCCAACCACACACACAACCTGTCAAACACGACCACACACAAATCACCGTCACACATGTAACACACACCACACACACCACACATACAAACCCACATGCAAAACACCCACAAACCACGACAAAAAGAACACCGAGCTCATGCAACACACATTTCACACGCTACACACATCGCCCCAAACACACATAAAACATACAGCACACAGAGCCTCGCAGGATGCACAATGCCAAACACACAACTTGTGCACAGAGGGATCAGTCATAACACACGCTATCTCACTCAACTTGCAAAACACACAGACCACACGACACAAACGCAAATCACAGAACAACACATCACACAACACACACAGAAATTAATATCACAACTCATAACACACGCAACACCCCTGCATTAACAATGCGACACACACAGAGCAACGCAACCACCGCACGCCGCACACGAAGCCGCACACAGCACGCACTCAAGGAACAACCACAACACACACAAGAAAACGCCCACAAACAACATACATAGAGAACACACGGAACCTCTCCACACGCACACAGCACAACATAGGAAACAACATACACCACAAGCGTCACAGGACATAAAAAGCACACAATTCACACAAATCACAGGTCAGTGAGTACACACCACACACACAATGAGGCACACTAACAAGCACAAGCACGCACGGACAGCACGTCTCAACCAAACCCGCACACAACCCCTCAAACACGGCCAAACACAAAACCCAATCACACATGCAAAACAGGCACACCACACACAAAACCACACGCAAAACACACCACCAACAGAAACCCCCATAGCGCACATGTCACACGCTACACACCACACACGCAACCACACACAGACACCCCACACTCATATCCATGCACGGGCTGCACTACGCACAGCGCACACACACAGAACCCAGAATGTATCAACGCAAGTCACAAGACACACACCGGACACATCAAAGCACGTAATTGCTCACAACACACGTTGAACCACATCTCACAGAGCACACACAATGAGGCACACAAAACAAGCACAGCCACACAGACAACCAATCTCACGTCACACACGTAACACACACACACAACCACTCAAACACAACCACACCTAAACCACAATCACAAACACAAAACACACACAGCCCTCACACATGCAAAGGCCAAACACATAACCAGCAAAGGAGACAGCGCACATGTCACACACTGCACCCTACACACACAACCACATAGAGAGACACACCACCCAGATATCCTCACCCAAGAGCGCCAAACGGAACACACACACACAACACAGAAACATGCGACGCAACAGTCACAAGACACGCACCAAACCCATCAAGGCACACAACTGCTCACGATACGCATGGAATTCATTGCCCAGACGACATACTGCACCCACCATGAGACATACTAAACAAGCACAACCCCACACAGTCAACACATCTCACATCATGCGCATAACACAGGCAGCCAAACATAACCTCAACCACTCAAACACGACCGCACACACAAATCACCATCACACACGCAGAACACACACACAGCACTCACAAACCCATAGGCAAAACACACATAACCAACAAAGAAGACAAATAGCGCACATTTCACACACTGCACGCTACACACACAACCACGCACAGGCACACCGCACATACGTCCTCACACAGGAGCACAACGCAGAACACACACACAACACAGAAACGCGCCACACAACAGTCACTATATACACACCACACCCTTGAGGGCACATAACTGCTCACAATGCACACGGAAAACATTGCACAGACCACGCACTGCGCACACCAGGAGACGTACTAAACAAGCACAACCACACACAGTCAACACGTCTCACACCATGTGCACAACTCGAACAGCCAAACACACACACAGCCTCTCTAACACAACAACACACCGATCACAATCACACTCACAAAACTGACACGGCACATACAAGTCCACACCCCACTGACGAAAACACATGCAACACACATATAACGCACCACACACAGCACACACAAGCGCAAGCATACAATACAGCGCGCACACAGACCCACACGCAGACAGCACGAACCGCAACCCACAAACACACACACAACAAACACATGCACACGGCACGTCCGACCCAGGCCAAATCCACAGCACAACCCAACGCTCAAATTACACAGCCCACCCAACATCTACCCAGTACGTAACGCACAGAAAGCAGATGGACAGCACGCACACAACCCAGAACACAGTACACAACAACACAACAGACAACAGGAAGGCCAGACACATTTCGACCGGAGGCAACACACCAAACACACAACATACACAACCGCCAACAGATAACTCGCCAAAAAAAGGCAGAATACACACTGCGCAAAGAACCACACAACACACACAGCACAACTCACAAGTGCCGACATCACACGTAACACACCACACAGTGAAAAATACGCAGAGCAGTGTGCTCAGCGAGCCGTAAGGATCATACACCACACATGTTACACACAAAATACACACAACACGGACAACAACACAACCCACAGAAAACAAGCGAGACCCACAGATCATAGACATGACAACACAACGCAAAGCACACAGGGACACAGCACACACAGCGTACCACAACAGAGAATACACACCGAATCACAGAAAAACACCACAAATCGCTCACTGCCACATACCAACAACACATACAGCACACTACACACACAACCAACCCAAAAGACACAAAAGAGATCGGTCGGGTGTGTGTAGCCTTCTACTGCAATGTTTACTAAGTTTTCTGTGTCACACAGGAGCAAGTTGCATGCCAGGGGAAATCAGCGCAGTATTCTCTCAGGGAGGGTCTCCTCGGCGCACGGTGGATGGTCTCCCCAGCAGAGTTTGGCGTAAGGCTCTTCTGCAGCAGTTTCTGACACGTCACTGCAGAGGCATCTTCAGGGCATTGCGTTTACTCACCAGGACACTCCGGTTCTGTGCGTCCTCTTCCAGCAGCCCCAGGAAACAAGGACCTCCCGGATGATTCCAAGCCTGCGGAGAAAAGAGCCAAGCACGAAAGGCTTTCTTCGGCGTGCTTGAATGCGGAAGCCTCAGGACTGCCCTTGAGCATTTAGCTTTAGGACCATGGCAAAGGATGGTTTCTCCCTGCAGATCACAAAGAGAGAGCCGGGCTGCACATGGTTCGTTCAGGCTGATAAGATTTCTGGCCCAGAGAAGAGCTCTGTTCTGATGAAAGGATGATCAGCTGAAGGAGTCCCCACAGCATCTTCCCTTAGACTAGTTTTCCTGAACAGCCAGGCTTCCTCAGCAAGGCCTCACGTTAGTGGCCACACAAGCGAGCGTCCGCCACTCAGCAGAAGAGAGCTCTACCCAGCAGACTTCACTCAGGCGCTTTAGAGAGCAGGCACACAGGGCAGACACGGAGAGCACATTGCAAGCTCGGTTTCAGCATCCACTGCAACGACTTCGGTGACTCCTTGAATGGGAAATCCTGCACTGGATTCTTTCACGCACATAAGCTGAATCCAAAGCTGACTTGCCTCCACTGCGGCTAGTTCAAAGCGTCTGGTTCTGCAACTTCCCGTGTGGCTAGTGCTAAGGCCTATTCGAAGCCCACCCACAGGTGGCCTCTGAGACAGAGGGCGTACAGAGAAGACCGCCTTCTACTGCGACGCTTACCGTTTTCCGTATCACATAGGAGCAAATTGCATGCAAGGCGAAAGCAGCCTAGTATTCTCGCAGGGAGGGTCTCCTCAGGGCACGGTGGGTCGTTTCCCCGGCAAAGCCTGGCATAAGGCTCTCCTGCAGCAGTTTCTGACACTTTACTACAAAGGCGTCGGCGGGGCATTGCCGAAAAGAAGGGATGAGGTGGCTCTTTGCGTCCCCTTCCGTCGCCCTCAGGAAACAAGGCCCTCCTGGAGGGTTACAAACCTGTGGAGAAAACGGACAGGCACGAGAGGCTGTCTTCTGTGCACTTGCATGCAGAAGTCTCTCCACACACGAAACAGCCCATCACACAAAACATCAACACCCCCCCCCACACACACACACCGAGAACATAACTGCACACAATACACATGAACCACAGTTCTCAGAGGGAACACAACACACCAAGCGAGGCACACCTGACCCAGCTTGACCGCACGCGGTACGCACATCGCAAAAATACACTCATTACTCAAAGAGCCAACCACACACACAACCTGTCAAACACGACCACACACAAATCACCGTCACACATGTAACACACACCACACACACAACACATACAAACCCACATGCAAAACACCCACAAACCACGACAAAAAGAACACCGAGCTCATGCAACACACATTTCACACGCTACACACATCGCCCCAAACACACATAAAACATACAGCACACAGAGCCTCGCAGGATGCACAATGCCAAACACACAACTTGTGCACAGAGGGATCAGTCATAACACACGCTATCTCACTCAACTTGCAAAACACACAGACCACACGACACAAACGCAAATCACAGAACAACACATCACACAACACACACAGAAATTAATATCACAACTCATAACACACGCAACACCCCTGCATTAACAATGCGACACACACAGAGCAACGCAACCACCGCACGCCGCACACGAAGCCGCACACAGCACGCACTCAAGGAACAACCACAACACACACAAGAAAACGCCCACAAACAACATACATAGAGAACACACGGAACCTCTCCACACGCACACAGCACAACATAGGAAACAACATACACCACAAGCGTCACAGGACATAAAAAGCACACAATTCACACAAATCACAGGTCAGTGAGTACACACCACACACACAATGAGGCACACTAACAAGCACAAGCACGCACGGACAGCACGTCTCAACCAAACCCGCACACAACCCCTCAAACACGGCCAAACACAAAACCCAATCACACATGCAAAACAGGCACACCACACACAAAACCACACGCAAAACACACCACCAACAGAAACCCCCATAGCGCACATGTCACACGCTACACACCACACACGCAACCACACACAGACACCCCACACTCATATCCATGCACGGGCTGCACTACGCACAGCGCACACACACAGAACCCAGAATGTATCAACGCAAGTCACAAGACACACACCGGACACATCAAAGCACGTAATTGCTCACAACACACGTTGAACCACATCTCACAGAGCACACACAATGAGGCACACAAAACAAGCACAGCCACACAGACAACCAATCTCACGTCACACACGTAACACACACACACAACCACTCAAACACAACCACACCTAAACCACAATCACAAACACAAAACACACACAGCCCTCACACATGCAAAGGCCAAACACATAACCAGCAAAGGAGACAGCGCACATGTCACACACTGCACCCTACACACACAACCACATAGAGAGACACACCACCCAGATATCCTCACCCAAGAGCGCCAAACGGAACACACACACACAACACAGAAACATGCGACGCAACAGTCACAAGACACGCACCAAACCCATCAAGGCACACAACTGCTCACGATACGCATGGAATTCATTGCCCAGACGACATACTGCACCCACCATGAGACATACTAAACAAGCACAACCCCACACAGTCAACACATCTCACATCATGCGCATAACACAGGCAGCCAAACATAACCTCAACCACTCAAACACGACCGCACACACAAATCACCATCACACACGCAGAACACACACACAGCACTCACAAACCCATAGGCAAAACACACATAACCAACAAAGAAGACAAATAGCGCACATTTCACACACTGCACGCTACACACACAACCACGCACAGGCACACCGCACATACGTCCTCACACAGGAGCACAACGCAGAACACACACACAACACAGAAACGCGCCACACAACAGTCACTATATACACACCACACCCTTGAGGGCACATAACTGCTCACAATGCACACGGAAAACATTGCACAGACCACGCACTGCGCACACCAGGAGACGTACTAAACAAGCACAACCACACACAGTCAACACGTCTCACACCATGTGCACAACTCGAACAGCCAAACACACACACAGCCTCTCTAACACAACAACACACCGATCACAATCACACTCACAAAACTGACACGGCACATACAAGTCCACACCCCACTGACGAAAACACATGCAACACACATATAACGCACCACACACAGCACACACAAGCGCAAGCATACAATACAGCGCGCACACAGACCCACACGCAGACAGCACGAACCGCAACCCACAAACACACACACAACAAACACATGCACACGGCACGTCCGACCCAGGCCAAATCCACAGCACAACCCAACGCTCAAATTACACAGCCCACCCAACATCTACCCAGTACGTAACGCACAGAAAGCAGATGGACAGCACGCACACAACCCAGAACACAGTACACAACAACACAACAGACAACAGGAAGGCCAGACACATTTCGACCGGAGGCAACACACCAAACACACAACATACACAACCGCCAACAGATAACTCGCCAAAAAAAGGCAGAATACACACTGCGCAAAGAACCACACAACACACACAGCACAACTCACAAGTGCCGACATCACACGTAACACACCACACAGTGAAAAATACGCAGAGCAGTGTGCTCAGCGAGCCGTAAGGATCATACACCACACATGTTACACACAAAATACACACAACACGGACAACAACACAACCCACAGAAAACAAGCGAGACCCACAGATCATAGACATGACAACACAACGCAAAGCACACAGGGACACAGCACACACAGCGTACCACAACAGAGAATACACACCGAATCACAGAAAAACACCACAAATCGCTCACTGCCACATACCAACAACACATACAGCACACTACACACACAACCAACCCAAAAGACACAAAAGAGATCGGTCGGGTGTGTGTAGCCTTCTACTGCAATGTTTACTAAGTTTTCTGTGTCACACAGGAGCAAGTTGCATGCCAGGGGAAATCAGCGCAGTATTCTCTCAGGGAGGGTCTCCTCGGCGCACGGTGGATGGTCTCCCCAGCAGAGTTTGGCGTAAGGCTCTTCTGCAGCAGTTTCTGACACGTCACTGCAGAGGCATCTTCAGGGCATTGCGTTTACTCACCAGGACACTCCGGTTCTGTGCGTCCTCTTCCAGCAGCCCCAGGAAACAAGGACCTCCCGGATGATTCCAAGCCTGCGGAGAAAAGAGCCAAGCACGAAAGGCTTTCTTCGGCGTGCTTGAATGCGGAAGCCTCAGGACTGCCCTTGAGCATTTAGCTTTAGGACCATGGCAAAGGATGGTTTCTCCCTGCAGATCACAAAGAGAGAGCCGGGCTGCACATGGTTCGTTCAGGCTGATAAGATTTCTGGCCCAGAGAAGAGCTCTGTTCTGATGAAAGGATGATCAGCTGAAGGAGTCCCCACAGCATCTTCCCTTAGACTAGTTTTCCTGAACAGCCAGGCTTCCTCAGCAAGGCCTCACGTTAGTGGCCACACAAGCGAGCGTCCGCCACTCAGCAGAAGAGAGCTCTACCCAGCAGACTTCACTCAGGCGCTTTAGAGAGCAGGCACACAGGGCAGACACGGAGAGCACATTGCAAGCTCGGTTTCAGCATCCACTGCAACGACTTCGGTGACTCCTTGAATGGGAAATCCTGCACTGGATTCTTTCACGCACATAAGCTGAATCCAAAGCTGACTTGCCTCCACTGCGGCTAGTTCAAAGCGTCTGGTTCTGCAACTTCCCGTGTGGCTAGTGCTAAGGCCTATTCGAAGCCCACCCACAGGTGGCCTCTGAGACAGAGGGCGTACAGAGAAGACCGCCTTCTACTGCGACGCTTACCGTTTTCCGTATCACATAGGAGCAAATTGCATGCAAGGCGAAAGCAGCCTAGTATTCTCGCAGGGAGGGTCTCCTCAGGGCACGGTGGGTCGTTTCCCCGGCAAAGCCTGGCATAAGGCTCTCCTGCAGCAGTTTCTGACACTTTACTACAAAGGCGTCGGCGGGGCATTGCCGAAAAGAAGGGATGAGGTGGCTCTTTGCGTCCCCTTCCGTCGCCCTCAGGAAACAAGGCCCTCCTGGAGGGTTACAAACCTGTGGAGAAAACGGACAGGCACGAGAGGCTGTCTTCTGTGCACTTGCATGCAGAAGTCTCTCCACACACGAAACAGCCCATCACACAAAACATCAACACCCCCCCCCCCACACACACCGAGAACATAACTGCACACAATACACATGAACCACAGTTCTCAGAGGGAACACAACACACCAAGCGAGGCACACCTGACCCAGCTTGACCGCACGCGGTACGCACACCGCAAAAATACACTCATTACTCAAAGAGCCAACCACACACACAACCTGTCAAACACGACCACACACAAATCACCGTCACACATGTAACACACACCACACACACCACACATACAAACCCACATGCAAAACACCCACAAACCACGACAAAAAGAACACCGAGCTCATGCAACACACATTTCACACGCTACACACATCGCCCCAAACACACATAAAACATACAGCACACAGAGCCTCGCAGGATGCACAATGCCAAACACACAACTTGTGCACAGAGGGATCAGTCATAACACACGCTATCTCACTCAACTTGCAAAACACACAGACCACACGACACAAACGCAAATCACAGAACAACACATCACACAACACACACAGAAATTAATATCACAACTCATAACACACGCAACACCCCTGCATTAACAATGCGACACACACAGAGCAACGCAACCACCGCACGCCGCACACGAAGCCGCACACAGCACGCACTCAAGGAACAACCACAACACACACAAGAAAACGCCCACAAACAACATACATAGAGAACACACGGAACCTCTCCACACGCACACAGCACAACATAGGAAACAACATACACCACAAGCGTCACAGGACATAAAAAGCACACAATTCACACAAATCACAGGTCAGTGAGTACACACCACACACACAATGAGGCACACTAACAAGCACAAGCACGCACGGACAGCACGTCTCAACCAAACCCGCACACAACCCCTCAAACACGGCCAAACACAAAACCCAATCACACATGCAAAACAGGCACACCACACACAAAACCACACGCAAAACACACCACCAACAGAAACCCCCATAGCGCACATGTCACACGCTACACACCACACACGCAACCACACACAGACACCCCACACTCATATCCATGCACGGGCTGCACTACGCACAGCGCACACACACAGAACCCAGAATGTATCAACGCAAGTCACAAGACACACACCGGACACATCAAAGCACGTAATTGCTCACAACACACGTTGAACCACATCTCACAGAGCACACACAATGAGGCACACAAAACAAGCACAGCCACACAGACAACCAATCTCACGTCACACACGTAACACACACACACAACCACTCAAACACAACCACACCTAAACCACAATCACAAACACAAAACACACACAGCCCTCACACATGCAAAGGCCAAACACATAACCAGCAAAGGAGACAGCGCACATGTCACACACTGCACCCTACACACACAACCACATAGAGAGACACACCACCCAGATATCCTCACCCAAGAGCGCCAAACGGAACACACACACACAACACAGAAACATGCGACGCAACAGTCACAAGACACGCACCAAACCCATCAAGGCACACAACTGCTCACGATACGCATGGAATTCATTGCCCAGACGACATACTGCACCCACCATGAGACATACTAAACAAGCACAACCCCACACAGTCAACACATCTCACATCATGCGCATAACACAGGCAGCCAAACATAACCTCAACCACTCAAACACGACCGCACACACAAATCACCATCACACACGCAGAACACACACACAGCACTCACAAACCCATAGGCAAAACACACATAACCAACAAAGAAGACAAATAGCGCACATTTCACACACTGCACGCTACACACACAACCACGCACAGGCACACCGCACATACGTCCTCACACAGGAGCACAACGCAGAACACACACACAACACAGAAACGCGCCACACAACAGTCACTATATACACACCACACCCTTGAGGGCACATAACTGCTCACAATGCACACGGAAAACATTGCACAGACCACGCACTGCGCACACCAGGAGACGTACTAAACAAGCACAACCACACACAGTCAACACGTCTCACACCATGTGCACAACTCGAACAGCCAAACACACACACAGCCTCTCTAACACAACAACACACCGATCACAATCACACTCACAAAACTGACACGGCACATACAAGTCCACACCCCACTGACGAAAACACATGCAACACACATATAACGCACCACACACAGCACACACAAGCGCAAGCATACAATACAGCGCGCACACAGACCCACACGCAGACAGCACGAACCGCAACCCACAAACACACACACAACAAACACATGCACACGGCACGTCCGACCCAGGCCAAATCCACAGCACAACCCAACGCTCAAATTACACAGCCCACCCAACATCTACCCAGTACGTAACGCACAGAAAGCAGATGGACAGCACGCACACAACCCAGAACACAGTACACAACAACACAACAGACAACAGGAAGGCCAGACACATTTCGACCGGAGGCAACACACCAAACACACAACATACACAACCGCCAACAGATAACTCGCCAAAAAAAGGCAGAATACACACTGCGCAAAGAACCACACAACACACACAGCACAACTCACAAGTGCCGACATCACACGTAACACACCACACAGTGAAAAATACGCAGAGCAGTGTGCTCAGCGAGCCGTAAGGATCATACACCACACATGTTACACACAAAATACACACAACACGGACAACAACACAACCCACAGAAAACAAGCGAGACCCACAGATCATAGACATGACAACACAACGCAAAGCACACAGGGACACAGCACACACAGCGTACCACAACAGAGAATACACACCGAATCACAGAAAAACACCACAAATCGCTCACTGCCACATACCAACAACACATACAGCACACTACACACACAACCAACCCAAAAGACACAAAAGAGATCGGTCGGGTGTGTGTAGCCTTCTACTGCAATGTTTACTAAGTTTTCTGTGTCACACAGGAGCAAGTTGCATGCCAGGGGAAATCAGCGCAGTATTCTCTCAGGGAGGGTCTCCTCGGCGCACGGTGGATGGTCTCCCCAGCAGAGTTTGGCGTAAGGCTCTTCTGCAGCAGTTTCTGACACGTCACTGCAGAGGCATCTTCAGGGCATTGCGTTTACTCACCAGGACACTCCGGTTCTGTGCGTCCTCTTCCAGCAGCCCCAGGAAACAAGGACCTCCCGGATGATTCCAAGCCTGCGGAGAAAAGAGCCAAGCACGAAAGGCTTTCTTCGGCGTGCTTGAATGCGGAAGCCTCAGGACTGCCCTTGAGCATTTAGCTTTAGGACCATGGCAAAGGATGGTTTCTCCCTGCAGATCACAAAGAGAGAGCCGGGCTGCACATGGTTCGTTCAGGCTGATAAGATTTCTGGCCCAGAGAAGAGCTCTGTTCTGATGAAAGGATGATCAGCTGAAGGAGTCCCCACAGCATCTTCCCTTAGACTAGTTTTCCTGAACAGCCAGGCTTCCTCAGCAAGGCCTCACGTTAGTGGCCACACAAGCGAGCGTCCGCCACTCAGCAGAAGAGAGCTCTACCCAGCAGACTTCACTCAGGCGCTTTAGAGAGCAGGCACACAGGGCAGACACGGAGAGCACATTGCAAGCTCGGTTTCAGCATCCACTGCAACGACTTCGGTGACTCCTTGAATGGGAAATCCTGCACTGGATTCTTTCACGCACATAAGCTGAATCCAAAGCTGACTTGCCTCCACTGCGGCTAGTTCAAAGCGTCTGGTTCTGCAACTTCCCGTGTGGCTAGTGCTAAGGCCTATTCGAAGCCCACCCACAGGTGGCCTCTGAGACAGAGGGCGTACAGAGAAGACCGCCTTCTACTGCGACGCTTACCGTTTTCCGTATCACATAGGAGCAAATTGCATGCAAGGCGAAAGCAGCCTAGTATTCTCGCAGGGAGGGTCTCCTCAGGGCACGGTGGGTCGTTTCCCCGGCAAAGCCTGGCATAAGGCTCTCCTGCAGCAGTTTCTGACACTTTACTACAAAGGCGTCGGCGGGGCATTGCCGAAAAGAAGGGATGAGGTGGCTCTTTGCGTCCCCTTCCGTCGCCCTCAGGAAACAAGGCCCTCCTGGAGGGTTACAAACCTGTGGAGAAAACGGACAGGCACGAGAGGCTGTCTTCTGTGCACTTGCATGCAGAAGTCTCTCCACACACGAAACAGCCCATCACACAAAACATCAACACCCCCCCACACACACACACACCGAGAACATAACTGCACACAATACACATGAACCACAGTTCTCAGAGGGAACACAACACACCAAGCGAGGCACACCTGACCCAGCTTGACCGCACGCGGTACGCACATCGCAAAAATACACTCATTACTCAAAGAGCCAACCACACACACAACCTGTCAAACACGACCACACACAAATCACCGTCACACATGTAACACACACCACACACACCACACATACAAACCCACATGCAAAACACCCACAAACCACGACAAAGAGAACACCGAGCTCATGCAACACACATTTCACACGCTACACACATCGCCCCAAACACACATAAAACATACAGCACACAGAGCCTCGCAGGATGCACAATGCCAAACACACAACTTGTGCACAGAGGGATCAGTCATAACACACGCTATCTCACTCAACTTGCAAAACACACAGACCACACGACACAAACACAAATCACAGAACAACACATCACACAACACACACAGAAATTAATATCACAACTCATAACACACGCAACACCCCTGCATTAACAATGCGACACACACAGAGCAACGCAACCACCGCACGCCGCACACGAAGCCGCACACAGCACGCACTCAAGGAACAACCACAACACACACAAGAAAACGCCCACAAACAACATACATAGAGAACACACGGAACCTCTCCACACGCACACAGCACAACATAGGAAACAACATACACCACAAGCGTCACAGGACATAAAAAGCACACAATTCACACAAATCACAGGTCAGTGAGTACACACCACACACACAATGAGGCACACTAACAAGCACAAGCACGCACGGACAGCACGTCTCAACCAAACCCGCACACAACCCCTCAAACATGGCCAAACACAAAACCCAATCACACATGCAAAACAGGCACACCACACACAAAACCACACGCAAAACACACCACCAACAGAAACCCCCATAGCGCACATGTCACACGCTACACACCACACACGCAACCACACACAGACACCCCACACTCATATCCATGCACGGGCTGCACTACGCACAGCGCACACACACAGAACCCAGAATGTATCAACGCAAGTCACAAGACACACACCGGACACATCAAAGCACGTAATTGCTCACAACACACGTTGAACCACATCTCACAGAGCACACACAATGAGGCACACAAAACAAGCACAGCCACACAGACAACCAATCTCACGTCACACACGTAACACACACACACAACCACTCAAACACAACCACACCTAAACCACAATCACAAACACAAAACACACACAGCCCTCACACATGCAAAGGCCAAACACATAACCAGCAAAGGAGACAGCGCACATGTCACACACTGCACCCTACACACACAACCACATAGAGAGACACACCACCCAGATATCCTCACCCAAGAGCGCCAAACGGAACACACACACACAACACAGAAACATGCGACGCAACAGTCACAAGACACGCACCAAACCCATCAAGGCACACAACTGCTCACGATACGCATGGAATTCATTGCCCAGACGACATACTGCACCCACCATGAGACATACTAAACAAGCACAACCCCACACAGTCAACACATCTCACATCATGCGCATAACACAGGCAGCCAAACATAACCTCAACCACTCAAACACGACCGCACACACAAATCACCATCACACACGCAGAACACACACACAGCACTCACAAACCCATAGGCAAAACACACATAACCAACAAAGAAGACAAATAGCGCACATTTCACACACTGCACGCTACACACACAACCACGCACAGGCACACCGCACATACGTCCTCACACAGGAGCACAACGCAGAACACACACACAACACAGAAACGCGCCACACAACAGTCACTATATACACACCACACCCTTGAGGGCACATAACTGCTCACAATGCACACGGAAAACATTGCACAGACCACGCACTGCGCACACCAGGAGACGTACTAAACAAGCACAACCACACACAGTCAACACGTCTCACACCATGTGCACAACTCGAACAGCCAAACACACACACAGCCTCTCTAACACAACAACACACCGATCACAATCACACTCAAAAAACTGACACGGCACATACAAGTCCACACCCCACTGACGAAAACACATGCAACACACATATAACGCACCACACACAGCACACACAAGCGCAAGCATACAATACAGCGCGCACACAGACCCACACGCAGACAGCACGAACCGCAACCCACAAACACACACACAACAAACACATGCACACGGCACGTCCGACCCAGGCCAAATCCACAGCACAACCCAACGCTCAAATCACACAGCCCACCCAACATCTACCCAGTACGTAACGCACAGAAAGCAGATGGACAGCACGCACACAACCCAGAACACAGTACACAACAACACAACAGACAACAGGAAGGCCAGACACATTTCGACCGGAGGCAACACACCAAACACACAACATACACAACCGCCAACAGATAACTCGCCAAAAAAAGGCAGAATACACACTGCGCAAAGAACCACACAACACACACAGCACAACTCACAAGTGCCGACATCACACGTAACACACCACACAGTGAAAAATACGCAGAGCAGTGTGCTCAGCGAGCCGTAAGGATCATACACCACACATGTTACACACAAAATACACACAACACGGACAACAACACAACCCACAGAAAACAAGCGAGACCCACAGATCATAGACATGACAACACAACGCAAAGCACACAGGGACACAGCACACACAGCGTACCACAACAGAGAATACACACCGAATCACAGAAAAACACCACAAATCGCTCACTGCCACATACCAACAACACATACAGCACACTACACACACAACCAACCCAAAAGACACAAAAGAGATCGGTCGGGTGTGTGTAGCCTTCTACTGCAATGTTTACTAAGTTTTCTGTGTCACACAGGAGCAAGTTGCATGCCAGGGGAAATCAGCGTAGTATTCTCTCAGGGAGGGTCTCCTCGGCGCACGGTGGATGGTCTCCCCAGCAGAGTTTGGCGTAAGGCTCTTCTGCAGCAGTTTCTGACACGTCACTGCAGAGGCATCTTCAGGGCATTGCGTTTACTCACCAGGACACTCCGGTTCTGTGCGTCCTCTTCCAGCAGCCCCAGGAAACAAGGACCTCCCGGATGATTCCAAGCCTGCGGAGAAAAGAGCCAAGCACGAAAGGCTTTCTTCGGCGTGCTTGAATGCGGAAGCCTCAGGACTGCCCTTGAGCATTTAGCTTTAGGACCATGGCAAAGGATGGTTTCTCCCTGCAGATCACAAAGAGAGAGCCGGGCTGCACATGGTTCGTTCAGGCTGATAAGATTTCTGGCCCAGAGAAGAGCTCTGTTCTGATGAAAGGATGATCAGCTGAAGGAGTCCCCACAGCATCTTCCCTTAGACTAGTTTTCCTGAACAGCCAGGCTTCCTCAGCAAGGCCTCACGTTAGTGGCCACACAAGCGAGCGTCCGCCACTCAGCAGAAGAGAGCTCTACCCAGCAGACTTCACTCAGGCGCTTTAGAGAGCAGGCACACAGGGCAGACACGGAGAGCACATTGCAAGCTCGGTTTCAGCATCCACTGCAACGACTTCGGTGACTCCTTGAATGGGAAATCCTGCACTGGATTCTTTCACGCACATAAGCTGAATCCAAAGCTGACTTGCCTCCACTGCGGCTAGTTCAAAGCGTCTGGTTCTGCAACTTCCCGTGTGGCTAGTGCTAAGGCCTATTCGAAGCCCACCCACAGGTGGCCTCTGAGACAGAGGGCGTACAGAGAAGACCGCCTTCTACTGCGACGCTTACCGTTTTCCGTATCACATAGGAGCAAATTGCATGCAAGGCGAAAGCAGCCTAGTATTCTCGCAGGGAGGGTCTCCTCAGGGCACGGTGGGTCGTTTCCCCGGCAAAGCCTGGCATAAGGCTCTCCTGCAGCAGTTTCTGACACTTTACTACAAAGGCGTCGGCGGGGCATTGCCGAAAAGAAGGGATGAGGTGGCTCTTTGCGTCCCCTTCCGTCGCCCTCAGGAAACAAGGCCCTCCTGGAGGGTTACAAACCTGTGGAGAAAACGGACAGGCACGAGAGGCTGTCTTCTGTGCACTTGCATGCAGAAGTCTCTCCACACACGAAACAGCCCATCACACAAAACATCAACACCCCCCCACACACACACACACCGAGAACATAACTGCACACAATACACATGAACCACAGTTCTCAGAGGGAACACAACACACCAAGCGAGGCACACCTGACCCAGCTTGACCGCACGCGGTACGCACATCGCAAAAATACACTCATTACTCAAAGAGCCAACCACACACACAACCTGTCAAACACGACCACACACAAATCACCGTCACACATGTAACACACACCACACACACCACACATACAAACCCACATGCAAAACACCCACAAACCACGACAAAAAGAACACCGAGCTCATGCAACACACATTTCACACGCTACACACATCGCCCCAAACACACATAAAACATACAGCACACAGAGCCTCGCAGGATGCACAATGCCAAACACACAACTTGTGCACAGAGGGATCAGTCATAACACACGCTATCTCACTCAACTTGCAAAACACACAGACCACACGACACAAACGCAAATCACAGAACAACACATCACACAACACACACAGAAATTAATATCACAACTCATAACACACGCAACACCCCTGCATTAACAATGCGACACACACAGAGCAACGCAACCACCGCACGCCGCACACGAAGCCGCACACAGCACGCACTCAAGGAACAACCACAACACACACAAGAAAACGCCCACAAACAACATACATAGAGAACACACGGAACCTCTCCACACGCACACAGCACAACATAGGAAACAACATACACCACAAGCGTCACAGGACATAAAAAGCACACAATTCACACAAATCACAGGTCAGTGAGTACACACCACACACACAATGAGGCACACTAACAAGCACAAGCACGCACGGACAGCACGTCTCAACCAAACCCGCACACAACCCCTCAAACACGGCCAAACACAAAACCCAATCACACATGCAAAACAGGCACACCACACACAAAACCACACGCAAAACACACCACCAACAGAAACCCCCATAGCGCACATGTCACACGCTACACACCACACACGCAACCACACACAGACACCCCACACTCATATCCATGCACGGGCTGCACTACGCACAGCGCACACACACAGAACCCAGAATGTATCAACGCAAGTCACAAGACACACACCGGACACATCAAAGCACGTAATTGCTCACAACACACGTTGAACCACATCTCACAGAGCACACACAATGAGGCACACAAAACAAGCACAGCCACACAGACAACCAATCTCACGTCACACACGTAACACACACACACAACCACTCAAACACAACCACACCTAAACCACAATCACAAACACAAAACACACACAGCCCTCACACATGCAAAGGCCAAACACATAACCAGCAAAGGAGACAGCGCACATGTCACACACTGCACCCTACACACACAACCACATAGAGACACACCACCCAGATATCCTCACCCAAGAGCGCCAAACGGAACACACACACAACACAGAAACATGCGACGCAACAGTCACAAGACACGCACCAAACCCATCAAGGCACACAACTGCTCACGATACGCATGGAATTCATTGCCCAGACGACATACTGCACCCACCATGAGACATACTAAACAAGCACAACCCCACACAGTCAACACATCTCACATCATGCGCATAACACAGGCAGCCAAACATAACCTCAACCACTCAAACACGACCGCACACACAAATCACCATCACACACGCAGAACACACACACAGCACTCACAAACCCATAGGCAAAACACACATAACCAACAAAGAAGACAAATAGCGCACATTTCACACACTGCACGCTACACACACAACCACGCACAGGCACACCGCACATACGTCCTCACACAGGAGCACAACGCAGAACACACACACAACACAGAAACGCGCCACACAACAGTCACTATATACACACCACACCCTTGAGGGCACATAACTGCTCACAATGCACACGGAAAACATTGCACAGACCACGCACTGCGCACACCAGGAGACGTACTAAACAAGCACAACCACACACAGTCAACACGTCTCACACCATGTGCACAACTCGAACAGCCAAACACACACACAGCCTCTCTAACACAACAACACACCGATCACAATCACACTCAAAAAACTGACACGGCACATACAAGTCCACACCCCACTGACGAAAACACATGCAACACACATATAACGCACCACACACAGCACACACAAGCGCAAGCATACAATACAGCGCGCACACAGACCCACACGCAGACAGCACGAACCGCAACCCACAAACACACACACAACAAACACATGCACACGGCACGTCCGACCCAGGCCAAATCCACAGCACAACCCAACGCTCAAATCACACAGCCCACCCAACATCTACCCAGTACGTAACGCACAGAAAGCAGATGGACAGCACGCACACAACCCAGAACACAGTACACAACAACACAACAGACAACAGGAAGGCCAGACACATTTCGACCGGAGGCAACACACCAAACACACAACATACACAACCGCCAACAGATAACTCGCCAAAAAAAGGCAGAATACACACTGCGCAAAGAACCACACAACACACACAGCACAACTCACAAGTGCCGACATCACACGTAACACACCACACAGTGAAAAATACGCAGAGCAGTGTGCTCAGCGAGCCGTAAGGATCATACACCACACATGTTACACACAAAATACACACAACACGGACAACAACACAACCCACAGAAAACAAGCGAGACCCACAGATCATAGACATGACAACACAACGCAAAGCACACAGGGACACAGCACACACAGCGTACCACAACAGAGAATACACACCGAATCACAGAAAAACACCACAAATCGCTCACTGCCACATACCAACAACACATACAGCACACTACACACACAACCAACCCAAAAGACACAAAAGAGATCGGTCGGGTGTGTGTAGCCTTCTACTGCAATGTTTACTAAGTTTTCTGTGTCACACAGGAGCAAGTTGCATGCCAGGGGAAATCAGCGTAGTATTCTCTCAGGGAGGGTCTCCTCGGCGCACGGTGGATGGTCTCCCCAGCAGAGTTTGGCGTAAGGCTCTTCTGCAGCAGTTTCTGACACGTCACTGCAGAGGCATCTTCAGGGCATTGCGTTTACTCACCAGGACACTCCGGTTCTGTGCGTCCTCTTCCAGCAGCCCCAGGAAACAAGGACCTCCCGGATGATTCCAAGCCTGCGGAGAAAAGAGCCAAGCACGAAAGGCTTTCTTCGGCGTGCTTGAATGCGGAAGCCTCAGGACTGCCCTTGAGCATTTAGCTTTAGGACCATGGCAAAGGATGGTTTCTCCCTGCAGATCACAAAGAGAGAGCCGGGCTGCACATGGTTCGTTCAGGCTGATAAGATTTCTGGCCCAGAGAAGAGCTCTGTTCTGATGAAAGGATGATCAGCTGAAGGAGTCCCCACAGCATCTTCCCTTAGACTAGTTTTCCTGAACAGCCAGGCTTCCTCAGCAAGGCCTCACGTTAGTGGCCACACAAGCGAGCGTCCGCCACTCAGCAGAAGAGAGCTCTACCCAGCAGACTTCACTCAGGCGCTTTAGAGAGCAGGCACACAGGGCAGACACGGAGAGCACATTGCAAGCTCGGTTTCAGCATCCACTGCAACGACTTCGGTGACTCCTTGAATGGGAAATCCTGCACTGGATTCTTTCACGCACATAAGCTGAATCCAAAGCTGACTTGCCTCCACTGCGGCTAGTTCAAAGCGTCTGGTTCTGCAACTTCCCGTGTGGCTAGTGCTAAGGCCTATTCGAAGCCCACCCACAGGTGGCCTCTGAGACAGAGGGCGTACAGAGAAGACCGCCTTCTACTGCGACGCTTACCGTTTTCCGTATCACATAGGAGCAAATTGCATGCAAGGCGAAAGCAGCCTAGTATTCTCGCAGGGAGGGTCTCCTCAGGGCACGGTGGGTCGTTTCCCCGGCAAAGCCTGGCATAAGGCTCTCCTGCAGCAGTTTCTGACACTTTACTACAAAGGCGTCGGCGGGGCATTGCCGAAAAGAAGGGATGAGGTGGCTCTTTGCGTCCCCTTCCGTCGCCCTCAGGAAACAAGGCCCTCCTGGAGGGTTACAAACCTGTGGAGAAAACGGACAGGCACGAGAGGCTGTCTTCTGTGCACTTGCATGCAGAAGTCTCTCCACACACGAAACAGCCCATCACACAAAACATCAACACCCCCCCACACACACACACACCGAGAACATAACTGCACACAATACACATGAACCACAGTTCTCAGAGGGAACACAACACACCAAGCGAGGCACACCTGACCCAGCTTGACCGCACGCGGTACGCACATCGCAAAAATACACTCATTACTCAAAGAGCCAACCACACACACAACCTGTCAAACACGACCACACACAAATCACCGTCACACATGTAACACACACCACACACACCACACATACAAACCCACATGCAAAACACCCACAAACCACGACAAAAAGAACACCGAGCTCATGCAACACACATTTCACACGCTACACACATCGCCCCAAACACACATAAAACATACAGCACACAGAGCCTCGCAGGATGCACAATGCCAAACACACAACTTGTGCACAGAGGGATCAGTCATAACACACGCTATCTCACTCAACTTGCAAAACACACAGACCACACGACACAAACGCAAATCACAGAACAACACATCACACAACACACACAGAAATTAATATCACAACTCATAACACACGCAACACCCCTGCATTAACAATGCGACACACACAGAGCAACGCAACCACCGCACGCCGCACACGAAGCCGCACACAGCACGCACTCAAGGAACAACCACAACACACACAAGAAAACGCCCACAAACAACATACATAGAGAACACACGGAACCTCTCCACACGCACACAGCACAACATAGGAAACAACATACACCACAAGCGTCACAGGACATAAAAAGCACACAATTCACACAAATCACAGGTCAGTGAGTACACACCACACACACAATGAGGCACACTAACAAGCACAAGCACGCACGGACAGCACGTCTCAACCAAACCCGCACACAACCCCTCAAACACGGCCAAACACAAAACCCAATCACACATGCAAAACAGGCACACCACACACAAAACCACACGCAAAACACACCACCAACAGAAACCCCCATAGCGCACATGTCACACGCTACACACCACACACGCAACCACACACAGACACCCCACACTCATATCCATGCACGGGCTGCACTACGCACAGCGCACACACACAGAACCCAGAATGTATCAACGCAAGTCACAAGACACACACCGGACACATCAAAGCACGTAATTGCTCACAACACACGTTGAACCACATCTCACAGAGCACACACAATGAGGCACACAAAACAAGCACAGCCACACAGACAACCAATCTCACGTCACACACGTAACACACACACACAACCACTCAAACACAACCACACCTAAACCACAATCACAAACACAAAACACACACAGCCCTCACACATGCAAAGGCCAAACACATAACCAGCAAAGGAGACAGCGCACATGTCACACACTGCACCCTACACACACAACCACATAGAGACACACCACCCAGATATCCTCACCCAAGAGCGCCAAACGGAACACACACACAACACAGAAACATGCGACGCAACAGTCACAAGACACGCACCAAACCCATCAAGGCACACAACTGCTCACGATACGCATGGAATTCATTGCCCAGACGACATACTGCACCCACCATGAGACATACTAAACAAGCACAACCCCACACAGTCAACACATCTCACATCATGCGCATAACACAGGCAGCCAAACATAACCTCAACCACTCAAACACGACCGCACACACAAATCACCATCACACACGCAGAACACACACACAGCACTCACAAACCCATAGGCAAAACACACATAACCAACAAAGAAGACAAATAGCGCACATTTCACACACTGCACGCTACACACACAACCACGCACAGGCACACCGCACATACGTCCTCACACAGGAGCACAACGCAGAACACACACACAACACAGAAACGCGCCACACAACAGTCACTATATACACACCACACCCTTGAGGGCACATAACTGCTCACAATGCACACGGAAAACATTGCACAGACCACGCACTGCGCACACCAGGAGACGTACTAAACAAGCACAACCACACACAGTCAACACGTCTCACACCATGTGCACAACTCGAACAGCCAAACACACACACAGCCTCTCTAACACAACAACACACCGATCACAATCACACTCACAAAACTGACACGGCACATACAAGTCCACACCCCACTGACGAAAACACATGCAACACACATATAACGCACCACACACAGCACACACAAGCGCAAGCATACAATACAGCGCGCACACAGACCCACACGCAGACAGCACGAACCGCAACCCACAAACACACACACAACAAACACATGCACACGGCACGTCCGACCCAGGCCAAATCCACAGCACAACCCAACGCTCAAATCACACAGCCCACCCAACATCTACCCAGTACGTAACGCACAGAAAGCAGATGGACAGCACGCACACAACCCAGAACACAGTACACAACAACACAACAGACAACAGGAAGGCCAGACACATTTCGACCGGAGGCAACACACCAAACACACAACATACACAACCGCCAACAGATAACTCGCCAAAAAAAGGCAGAATACACACTGCGCAAAGAACCACACAACACACACAGCACAACTCACAAGTGCCGACATCACACGTAACACACCACACAGTGAAAAATACGCAGAGCAGTGTGCTCAGCGAGCCGTAAGGATCATACACCACACATGTTACACACAAAATACACACAACACGGACAACAACACAACCCACAGAAAACAAGCGAGACCCACAGATCATAGACATGACAACACAACGCAAAGCACACAGGGACACAGCACACACAGCGTACCACAACAGAGAATACACACCGAATCACAGAAAAACACCACAAATCGCTCACTGCCACATACCAACAACACATACAGCACACTACACACACAACCAACCCAAAAGACACAAAAGAGATCGGTCGGGTGTGTGTAGCCTTCTACTGCAATGTTTACTAAGTTTTCTGTGTCACACAGGAGCAAGTTGCATGCCAGGGGAAATCAGCGCAGTATTCTCTCAGGGAGGGTCTCCTCGGCGCACGGTGGATGGTCTCCCCAGCAGAGTTTGGCGTAAGGCTCTTCTGCAGCAGTTTCTGACACGTCACTGCAGAGGCATCTTCAGGGCATTGCGTTTACTCACCAGGACACTCCGGTTCTGTGCGTCCTCTTCCAGCAGCCCCAGGAAACAAGGACCTCCCGGATGATTCCAAGCCTGCGGAGAAAAGAGCCAAGCACGAAAGGCTTTCTTCGGCGTGCTTGAATGCGGAAGCCTCAGGACTGCCCTTGAGCATTTAGCTTTAGGACCATGGCAAAGGATGGTTTCTCCCTGCAGATCACAAAGAGAGAGCCGGGCTGCACATGGTTCGTTCAGGCTGATAAGATTTCTGGCCCAGAGAAGAGCTCTGTTCTGATGAAAGGATGATCAGCTGAAGGAGTCCCCACAGCATCTTCCCTTAGACTAGTTTTCCTGAACAGCCAGGCTTCCTCAGCAAGGCCTCACGTTAGTGGCCACACAAGCGAGCGTCCGCCACTCAGCAGAAGAGAGCTCTACCCAGCAGACTTCACTCAGGCGCTTTAGAGAGCAGGCACACAGGGCAGACACGGAGAGCACATTGCAAGCTCGGTTTCAGCATCCACTGCAACGACTTCGGTGACTCCTTGAATGGGAAATCCTGCACTGGATTCTTTCACGCACATAAGCTGAATCCAAAGCTGACTTGCCTCCACTGCGGCTAGTTCAAAGCGTCTGGTTCTGCAACTTCCCGTGTGGCTAGTGCTAAGGCCTATTCGAAGCCCACCCACAGGTGGCCTCTGAGACAGAGGGCGTACAGAGAAGACCGCCTTCTACTGCAACGCTTACCGTTTTCCGTATCACATAGGAGCAAATTGCATGCAAGGCGAAAGCAGCCTAGTATTCTCGCAGGGAGGGTCTCCTCAGGGCACGGTGGGTCGTTTCCCCGGCAAAGCCTGGCATAAGGCTCTCCTGCAGCAGTTTCTGACACTTTACTACAAAGGCGTCGGCGGGGCATTGCCGAAAAGAAGGGATGAGGTGGCTCTTTGCGTCCCCTTCCGTCGCCCTCAGGAAACAAGGCCCTCCTGGAGGGTTACAAACCTGTGGAGAAAACGGACAGGCACGAGAGGCTGTCTTCTGTGCACTTGCATGCAGAAGTCTCTCCACACACGAAACAGCCCATCACACAAAACATCAACACCCCCCCCCACACACACACACACCGAGAACATAACTGCACACAATACACATGAACCACAGTTCTCAGAGGGAACACAACACACCAAGCGAGGCACACCTGACCCAGCTTGACCGCACGCGGTACGCACATCGCAAAAATACACTCATTACTCAAAGAGCCAACCACACACACAACCTGTCAAACACGACCACACACAAATCACCGTCACACATGTAACACACACCACACACACAACACATACAAACCCACATGCAAAACACCCACAAACCACGACAAAAAGAACACCGAGCTCATGCAACACACATTTCACACGCTACACACATCGCCCCAAACACACATAAAACATACAGCACACAGAGCCTCGCAGGATGCACAATGCCAAACACACAACTTGTGCACAGAGGGATCAGTCATAACACACGCTATCTCACTCAACTTGCAAAACACACAGACCACACGACACAAACGCAAATCACAGAACAACACATCACACAACACACACAGAAATTAATATCACAACTCATAACACACGCAACACCCCTGCATTAACAATGCGACACACACAGAGCAACGCAACCACCGCACGCCGCACACGAAGCCGCACACAGCACGCACTCAAGGAACAACCACAACACACACAAGAAAACGCCCACAAACAACATACATAGAGAACACACGGAACCTCTCCACACGCACACAGCACAACATAGGAAACAACATACACCACAAGCGTCACAGGACATAAAAAGCACACAATTCACACAAATCACAGGTCAGTGAGTACACACCACACACACAATGAGGCACACTAACAAGCACAAGCACGCACGGACAGCACGTCTCAACCAAACCCGCACACAACCTCTCAAACACGGCCAAACACAAAACCCAATCACACATGCAAAACAGGCACACCACACACAAAACCACACGCAAAACACACCACCAACAGAAACCCCCATAGCGCACATGTCACACGCTACACACCACACACGCAACCACACACAGACACCCCACACTCATATCCATGCACGGGCTGCACTACGCACAGCGCACACACACAGAACCCAGAATGTATCAACGCAAGTCACAAGACACACACCGGACACATCAAAGCACGTAATTGCTCACAACACACGTTGAACCACATCTCACAGAGCACACACAATGAGGCACACAAAACAAGCACAGCCACACAGACAACCAATCTCACGTCACACACGTAACACACACACACAACCACTCAAACACAACCACACCTAAACCACAATCACAAACACAAAACACACACAGCCCTCACACATGCAAAGGCCAAACACATAACCAGCAAAGGAGACAGCGCACATGTCACACACTGCACCCTACACACACAACCACATAGAGACACACCACCCATATATCCTCACCCAAGAGCGCCAAACGGAACACACACACAACACAGAAACATGCGACGCAACAGTCACAAGACACGCACCAAACCCATCAAGGCACACAACTGCTCACGATACGCATGGAATTCATTGCCCAGACGACATACTGCACCCACCATGAGACATACTAAACAAGCACAACCCCACACAGTCAACACATCTCACATCATGCGCATAACACAGGCAGCCAAACATAACCTCAACCACTCAAACACGACCGCACACACAAATCACCATCACACATGCAGAACACACACACAGCACTCACAAACCCATAGGCAAAACACACATAACCAACAAAGAAGACAAATAGCGCACATTTCACACACTGCACGCTACACACACAACCACGCACAGGCACACCGCACATACGTCCTCACACAGGAGCACAACGCAGAACACACACACAACACAGAAACGCGCCACACAACAGTCACTATATACACACCACACCCTTGAGGGTACATAACTGCTCACAATGCACACGGAAAACATTGCACAGACCACGCACTGCGCACACCAGGAGACGTACTAAACAAGCACAACCACACACAGTCAACACGTCTCACACCATGTGCACAACTCGAACAGCCAAACACACACACAGCCTCTCTAACACAACAACACACCGATCACAATCACACTCACAAAACTGACACGGCACATACAAGTCCACACCCCACTGACGAAAACACATGCAACACACATATAACGCACCACACACAGCACACACAAGCGCAAGCATACAATACAGCGCGCACACAGACCCACACGCAGACAGCACGAACCGCAACCCACAAACACACACACAACAAACACATGCACACGGCACGTCCGACCCAGGCCAAATCCACAGCACAACCCAACGCTCAAATTACACAGCCCACCCAACATCTACCCAGTACGTAACGCACAGAAAGCAGATGGACAGCACGCACACAACCCAGAACACAGTACACAACAACACAACAGACAACAGGAAGGCCAGACACATTTCGACCGGAGGCAACACACCAAACACACAACATACACAACCGCCAACAGATAACTCGCCAAAAAAAGGCAGAATACACACTGCGCAAAGAACCACACAACACACACAGCACAACTCACAAGTGCCGACATCACACGTAACACACCACACAGTGAAAAATACGCAGAGCAGTGTGCTCAGCGAGCCGTAAGGATCATACACCACACATGTTACACACAAAATACACACAACACGGACAACAACACAACCCACAGAAAACAAGCGAGACCCACAGATCATAGACATGACAACACAACGCAAAGCACACAGGGACACAGCACACACAGCGTACCACAACAGAGAATACACACCGAATCACAGAAAAACACCACAAATCGCTCACTGCCACATACCAACAACACATACAGCACACTACACACACAACCAACCCAAAAGACACAAAAGAGATCGGTCGGGTGTGTGTAGCCTTCTACTGCAATGTTTACTAAGTTTTCTGTGTCACACAGGAGCAAGTTGCATGCCAGGGGAAATCAGCGCAGTATTCTCTCAGGGAGGGTCTCCTCGGCGCACGGTGGATGGTCTCCCCAGCAGAGTTTGGCGTAAGGCTCTTCTGCAGCAGTTTCTGACACGTCACTGCAGAGGCATCTTCAGGGCATTGCGTTTACTCACCAGGACACTCCGGTTCTGTGCGTCCTCTTCCAGCAGCCCCAGGAAACAAGGACCTCCCGGATGATTCCAAGCCTGCGGAGAAAAGAGCCAAGCACGAAAGGCTTTCTTCGGCGTGCTTGAATGCGGAAGCCTCAGGACTGCCCTTGAGCATTTAGCTTTAGGACCATGGCAAAGGATGGTTTCTCCCTGCAGATCACAAAGAGAGAGCCGGGCTGCACATGGTTCGTTCAGGCTGATAAGATTTCTGGCCCAGAGAAGAGCTCTGTTCTGATGAAAGGATGATCAGCTGAAGGAGTCCCCACAGCATCTTCCCTTAGACTAGTTTTCCTGAACAGCCAGGCTTCCTCAGCAAGGCCTCACGTTAGTGGCCACACAAGCGAGCGTCCGCCACTCAGCAGAAGAGAGCTCTACCCAGCAGACTTCACTCAGGCGCTTTAGAGAGCAGGCACACAGGGCAGACACGGAGAGCACATTGCAAGCTCGGTTTCAGCATCCACTGCAACGACTTCGGTGACTCCTTGAATGGGAAATCCTGCACTGGATTCTTTCACGCACATAAGCTGAATCCAAAGCTGACTTGCCTCCACTGCGGCTAGTTCAAAGCGTCTGGTTCTGCAACTTCCCGTGTGGCTAGTGCTAAGGCCTATTCGAAGCCCACCCACAGGTGGCCTCTGAGACAGAGGGCGTACAGAGAAGACCGCCTTCTACTGCGACGCTTACCGTTTTCCGTATCACATAGGAGCAAATTGCATGCAAGGCGAAAGCAGCCTAGTATTCTCGCAGGGAGGGTCTCCTCAGGGCACGGTGGGTCGTTTCCCCGGCAAAGCCTGGCATAAGGCTCTCCTGCAGCAGTTTCTGACACTTTACTACAAAGGCGTCGGCGGGGCATTGCCGAAAAGAAGGGATGAGGTGGCTCTTTGCGTCCCCTTCCGTCGCCCTCAGGAAACAAGGCCCTCCTGGAGGGTTACAAACCTGTGGAGAAAACGGACAGGCACGAGAGGCTGTCTTCTGTGCACTTGCATGCAGAAGTCTCTCCACACACGAAACAGCCCATCACACAAAACATCAACACCCCCCCCCACACACACACACACCGAGAACATAACTGCACACAATACACATGAACCACAGTTCTCAGAGGGAACACAACACACCAAGCGAGGCACACCTGACCCAGCTTGACCGCACGCGGTACGCACATCGCAAAAATACACTCATTACTCAAAGAGCCAACCACACACACAACCTGTCAAACACGACCACACACAAATCACCGTCACACATGTAACACACACCACACACACCACACATACAAACCCACATGCAAAACACCCACAAACCACGACAAAAAGAACACCGAGCTCATGCAACACACATTTCACACGCTACACACATCGCCCCAAACACACATAAAACATACAGCACACAGAGCCTCGCAGGATGCACAATGCCAAACACACAACTTGTGCACAGAGGGATCAGTCATAACACACGCTATCTCACTCAACTTGCAAAACACACAGACCACACGACACAAACGCAAATCACAGAACAACACATCACACAACACACACAGAAATTAATATCACAACTCATAACACACGCAACACCCCTGCATTAACAATGCGACACACACAGAGCAACGCAACCACCGCACGCCGCACACGAAGCCGCACACAGCACGCACTCAAGGAACAACCACAACACACACAAGAAAACGCCCACAAACAACATACATAGAGAACACACGGAACCTCTCCACACGCACACAGCACAACATAGGAAACAACATACACCACAAGCGTCACAGGACATAAAAAGCACACAATTCACACAAATCACAGGTCAGTGAGTACACACCACACACACAATGAGGCACACTAACAAGCACAAGCACGCACGGACAGCACGTCTCAACCAAACCCGCACACAACCCCTCAAACACGGCCAAACACAAAACCCAATCACACATGCAAAACAGGCACACCACACACAAAACCACACGCAAAACACACCACCAACAGAAACCCCCATAGCGCACATGTCACACGCTACACACCACACACGCAACCACACACAGACACCCCACACTCATATCCATGCACGGGCTGCACTACGCACAGCGCACACACACAGAACCCAGAATGTATCAACGCAAGTCACAAGACACACACCGGACACATCAAAGCACGTAATTGCTCACAACACACGTTGAACCACATCTCACAGAGCACACACAATGAGGCACACAAAACAAGCACAGCCACACAGACAACCAATCTCACGTCACACACGTAACACACACACACAACCACTCAAACACAACCACACCTAAACCACAATCACAAACACAAAACACACACAGCCCTCACACATGCAAAGGCCAAACACATAACCAGCAAAGGAGACAGCGCACATGTCACACACTGCACCCTACACACACAACCACATAGAGACACACCACCCATATATCCTCACCCAAGAGCGCCAAACGGAACACACACACAACACAGAAACATGCGACGCAACAGTCACAAGACACGCACCAAACCCATCAAGGCACACAACTGCTCACGATACGCATGGAATTCATTGCCCAGACGACATACTGCACCCACCATGAGACATACTAAACAAGCACAACCCCACACAGTCAACACATCTCACATCATGCGCATAACACAGGCAGCCAAACATAACCTCAACCACTCAAACACGACCGCACACACAAATCACCATCACACATGCAGAACACACACACAGCACTCACAAACCCATAGGCAAAACACACATAACCAACAAAGAAGACAAATAGCGCACATTTCACACACTGCACGCTACACACACAACCACGCACAGGCACACCGCACATACGTCCTCACACAGGAGCACAACGCAGAACACACACACAACACAGAAACGCGCCACACAACAGTCACTATATACACACCACACCCTTGAGGGTACATAACTGCTCACAATGCACACGGAAAACATTGCACAGACCACGCACTGCGCACACCAGGAGACGTACTAAACAAGCACAACCACACACAGTCAACACGTCTCACACCATGTGCACAACTCGAACAGCCAAACACACACACAGCCTCTCTAACACAACAACACACCGATCACAATCACACTCACAAAACTGACACGGCACATACAAGTCCATACCCCACTGACGAAAACACATGCAACACACATATAACGCACCACACACAGCACACACAAGCGCAAGCATACAATACAGCGCGCACACAGACCCACACGCAGACAGCACGAACCGCAACCCACAAACACACACACAACAAACACATGCACACGGCACGTCCGACCCAGGCCAAATCCACAGCACAACCCAACGCTCAAATTACACAGCCCACCCAACATCTACCCAGTACGTAACGCACAGAAAGCAGATGGACAGCACGCACACAACCCAGAACACAGTACACAACAACACAACAGACAACAGGAAGGCCAGACACATTTCGACCGGAGGCAACACACCAAACACACAACATACACAACCGCCAACAGATAACTCGCCAAAAAAAGGCAGAATACACACTGCGCAAAGAACCACACAACACACACAGCACAACTCACAAGTGCCGACATCACACGTAACACACCACACAGTGAAAAATACGCAGAGCAGTGTGCTCAGCGAGCCGTAAGGATCATACACCACACATGTTACACACAAAATACACACAACACGGACAACAACACAACCCACAGAAAACAAGCGAGACCCACAGATCATAGACATGACAACACAACGCAAAGCACACAGGGACACAGCACACACAGCGTACCACAACAGAGAATACACACCGAATCACAGAAAAACACCACAAATCGCTCACTGCCACATACCAACAACACATACAGCACACTACACACACAACCAACCCAAAAGACACAAAAGAGATCGGTCGGGTGTGTGTAGCCTTCTACTGCAATGTTTACTAAGTTTTCTGTGTCACACAGGAGCAAGTTGCATGCCAGGGGAAATCAGCGTAGTATTCTCTCAGGGAGGGTCTCCTCGGCGCACGGTGGATGGTCTCCCCAGCAGAGTTTGGCGTAAGGCTCTTCTGCAGCAGTTTCTGACACGTCACTGCAGAGGCATCTTCAGGGCATTGCGTTTACTCACCAGGACACTCCGGTTCTGTGCGTCCTCTTCCAGCAGCCCCAGGAAACAAGGACCTCCCGGATGATTCCAAGCCTGCGGAGAAAAGAGCCAAGCACGAAAGGCTTTCTTCGGCGTGCTTGAATGCGGAAGCCTCAGGACTGCCCTTGAGCATTTAGCTTTAGGACCATGGCAAAGGATGGTTTCTCCCTGCAGATCACAAAGAGAGAGCCGGGCTGCACATGGTTCGTTCAGGCTGATAAGATTTCTGGCCCAGAGAAGAGCTCTGTTCTGATGAAAGGATGATCAGCTGAAGGAGTCCCCACAGCATCTTCCCTTAGACTAGTTTTCCTGAACAGCCAGGCTTCCTCAGCAAGGCCTCACGTTAGTGGCCACACAAGCGAGCGTCCGCCACTCAGCAGAAGAGAGCTCTACCCAGCAGACTTCACTCAGGCGCTTTAGAGAGCAGGCACACAGGGCAGACACGGAGAGCACATTGCAAGCTCGGTTTCAGCATCCACTGCAACGACTTCGGTGACTCCTTGAATGGGAAATCCTGCACTGGATTCTTTCACGCACATAAGCTGAATCCAAAGCTGACTTGCCTCCACTGCGGCTAGTTCAAAGCGTCTGGTTCTGCAACTTCCCGTGTGGCTAGTGCTAAGGCCTATTCGAAGCCCACCCACAGGTGGCCTCTGAGACAGAGGGCGTACAGAGAAGACCGCCTTCTACTGCGACGCTTACCGTTTTCCGTATCACATAGGAGCAAATTGCATGCAAGGCGAAAGCAGCCTAGTATTCTCGCAGGGAGGGTCTCCTCAGGGCACGGTGGGTCGTTTCCCCGGCAAAGCCTGGCATAAGGCTCTCCTGCAGCAGTTTCTGACACTTTACTACAAAGGCGTCGGCGGGGCATTGCCGAAAAGAAGGGATGAGGTGGCTCTTTGCGTCCCCTTCCGTCGCCCTCAGGAAACAAGGCCCTCCTGGAGGGTTACAAACCTGTGGAGAAAACGGACAGGCACGAGAGGCTGTCTTCTGTGCACTTGCATGCAGAAGTCTCTCCACACACGAAACAGCCCATCACACAAAACATCAACACCCCCCCACACACACACACACCGAGAACATAACTGCACACAATACACATGAACCACAGTTCTCAGAGGGAACACAACACACCAAGCGAGGCACACCTGACCCAGCTTGACCGCACGCGGTACGCACATCGCAAAAATACACTCATTACTCAAAGAGCCAACCACACACACAACCTGTCAAACACGACCACACACAAATCACCGTCACACATGTAACACACACCACACACACAACACATACAAACCCACATGCAAAACACCCACAAACCACGACAAAAAGAACACCGAGCTCATGCAACACACATTTCACACGCTACACACATCGCCCCAAACACACATAAAACATACAGCACACAGAGCCTCGCAGGATGCACAATGCCAAACACACAACTTGTGCACAGAGGGATCAGTCATAACACACGCTATCTCACTCAACTTGCAAAACACACAGACCACACGACACAAACGCAAATCACAGAACAACACATCACACAACACACACAGAAATTAATATCACAACTCATAACACACGCAACACCCCTGCATTAACAATGCGACACACACAGAGCAACGCAACCACCGCACGCCGCACACGAAGCCGCACACAGCACGCACTCAAGGAACAACCACAACACACACAAGAAAACGCCCACAAACAACATACATAGAGAACACACGGAACCTCTCCACACGCACACAGCACAACATAGGAAACAACATACACCACAAGCGTCACAGGACATAAAAAGCACACAATTCACACAAATCACAGGTCAGTGAGTACACACCACACACACAATGAGGCACACTAACAAGCACAAGCACGCACGGACAGCACGTCTCAACCAAACCCGCACACAACCCCTCAAACACGGCCAAACACAAAACCCAATCACACATGCAAAACAGGCACACCACACACAAAACCACACGCAAAACACACCACCAACAGAAACCCCCATAGCGCACATGTCACACGCTACACACCACACACGCAACCACACACAGACACCCCACACTCATATCCATGCACGGGCTGCACTACGCACAGCGCACACACACAGAACCCAGAATGTATCAACGCAAGTCACAAGACACACACCGGACACATCAAAGCACGTAATTGCTCACAACACACGTTGAACCACATCTCACAGAGCACACACAATGAGGCACACAAAACAAGCACAGCCACACAGACAACCAATCTCACGTCACACACGTAACACACACACACAACCACTCAAACACAACCACACCTAAACCACAATCACAAACACAAAACACACACAGCCCTCACACATGCAAAGGCCAAACACATAACCAGCAAAGGAGACAGCGCACATGTCACACACTGCACCCTACACACACAACCACATAGAGAGACACACCACCCAGATATCCTCACCCAAGAGCACCAAACGGAACACACACACACAACACAGAAACATGCGACGCAACAGTCACAAGACACGCACCAAACCCATCAAGGCACACAACTGCTCACGATACGCATGGAATTCATTGCCCAGACGACATACTGCACCCACCATGAGACATACTAAACAAGCACAACCCCACACAGTCAACACATCTCACATCATGCGCATAACACAGGCAGCCAAACATAACCTCAACCACTCAAACACGACCGCACACACAAATCACCATCACACACGCAGAACACACACACAGCACTCACAAACCCATAGGCAAAACACACATAACCAACAAAGAAGACAAATAGAGCACATTTCACACACTGCACGCTACACACACAACCACGCACAGGCACACCGCACATACGTCCTCACACAGGAGCACAACGCAGAACACACACACAACACAGAAACGCGCCACACAACAGTCACTATATACACACCACACCCTTGAGGGCACATAACTGCTCACAATGCACACGGAAAACATTGCACAGACCACGCACTGCGCACACCAGGAGACGTACTAAACAAGCACAACCACACACAGTCAACACGTCTCACACCATGTGCACAACTCGAACAGCCAAACACACACACAGCCTCTCTAACACAACAACACACCGATCACAATCACACTCACAAAACTGACACGGCACATACAAGTCCACACCCCACTGACGAAAACACATGCAACACACATATAACGCACCACACACAGCACACACAAGCGCAAGCATACAATACAGCGCGCACACAGACCCACACGCAGACAGCACGAACCGCAACCCACAAACACACACACAACAAACACATGCACACGGCACGTCCGACCCAGGCCAAATACACAGCACAACCCAACGCTCAAATCACACAGCCCACCCAACATCTACCCAGTACGTAACGCACAGAAAGCAGATGGACAGCACGCACACAACCCAGAACACAGTACACAACAACACAACAGACAACAGGAAGGCCAGACACATTTCGACCGGAGGCAACACACCAAACACACAACATACACAACCGCCAACAGATAACTCGCCAAAAAAAGGCAGAATACACACTGCGCAAAGAACCACACAACACACACAGCACAACTCACAAGTGCCGACATCACACGTAACACACCACACAGTGAAAAATACGCAGAGCAGTGTGCTCAGCGAGCCGTAAGGATCATACACCACACATGTTACACACAAAATACACACAACACGGACAACAACACAACCCACAGAAAACAAGCGAGACCCACAGATCATAGACATGACAACACAACGCAAAGCACACAGGGACACAGCACACACAGCGTACCACAACAGAGAATACACACCGAATCACAGAAAAACACCACAAATCGCTCACTGCCACATACCAACAACACATACAGCACACTACACACACAACCAACCCAAAAGACACAAAAGAGATCGGTCGGGTGTGTGTAGCCTTCTACTGCAATGTTTACTAAGTTTTCTGTGTCACACAGGAGCAAGTTGCATGCCAGGGGAAATCAGCGTAGTATTCTCTCAGGGAGGGTCTCCTCGGCGCACGGTGGATGGTCTCCCCAGCAGAGTTTGGCGTAAGGCTCTTCTGCAGCAGTTTCTGACACGTCACTGCAGAGGCATCTTCAGGGCATTGCGTTTACTCACCAGGACACTCCGGTTCTGTGCGTCCTCTTCCAGCAGCCCCAGGAAACAAGGACCTCCCGGATGATTCCAAGCCTGCGGAGAAAAGAGCCAAGCACGAAAGGCTTTCTTCGGCGTGCTTGAATGCGGAAGCCTCAGGACTGCCCTTGAGCATTTAGCTTTAGGACCATGGCAAAGGATGGTTTCTCCCTGCAGATCACAAAGAGAGAGCCGGGCTGCACATGGTTCGTTCAGGCTGATAAGATTTCTGGCCCAGAGAAGAGCTCTGTTCTGATGAAAGGATGATCAGCTGAAGGAGTCCCCACAGCATCTTCCCTTAGACTAGTTTTCCTGAACAGCCAGGCTTCCTCAGCAAGGCCTCACGTTAGTGGCCACACAAGCGAGCGTCCGCCACTCAGCAGAAGAGAGCTCTACCCAGCAGACTTCACTCAGGCGCTTTAGAGAGCAGGCACACAGGGCAGACACGGAGAGCACATTGCAAGCTCGGTTTCAGCATCCACTGCAACGACTTCGGTGACTCCTTGAATGGGAAATCCTGCACTGGATTCTTTCACGCACATAAGCTGAATCCAAAGCTGACTTGCCTCCACTGCGGCTAGTTCAAAGCGTCTGGTTCTGCAACTTCCCGTGTGGCTAGTGCTAAGGCCTATTCGAAGCCCACCCACAGGTGGCCTCTGAGACAGAGGGCGTACAGAGAAGACCGCCTTCTACTGCGACGCTTACCGTTTTCCGTATCACATAGGAGCAAATTGCATGCAAGGCGAAAGCAGCCTAGTATTCTCGCAGGGAGGGTCTCCTCAGGGCACGGTGGGTCGTTTCCCCGGCAAAGCCTGGCATAAGGCTCTCCTGCAGCAGTTTCTGACACTTTACTACAAAGGCGTCGGCGGGGCATTGCCGAAAAGAAGGGATGAGGTGGCTCTTTGCGTCCCCTTCCGTCGCCCTCAGGAAACAAGGCCCTCCTGGAGGGTTACAAACCTGTGGAGAAAACGGACAGGCACGAGAGGCTGTCTTCTGTGCACTTGCATGCAGAAGTCTCTCCACACACGAAACAGCCCATCACACAAAACATCAACACCCCCCCACACACACACACACCGAGAACATAACTGCACACAATACACATGAACCACAGTTCTCAGAGGGAACACAACACACCAAGCGAGGCACACCTGACACAGCTTGACCGCACGCGGTACGCACATCGCAAAAATACACTCATTACTCAAAGAGCCAACCACACACACAACCTGTCAAACACGACCACACACAAATCACCGTCACACATGTAACACACACCACACACACAACACATACAAACCCACATGCAAAACACCCACAAACCACGACAAAAAGAACACCGAGCTCATGCAACACACATTTCACACGCTACACACATCGCCCCAAACACACATAAAACATACAGCACACAGAGCCTCGCAGGATGCACAATGCCAAACACACAACTTGTGCACAGAGGGATCAGTCATAACACACGCTATCTCACTCAACTTGCAAAACACACAGACCACACGACACAAACGCAAATCACAGAACAACACATCACACAACACACACAGAAATTAATATCACAACTCATAACACACGCAACACCCCTGCATTAACAATGCGACACACACAGAGCAACGCAACCACCGCACGCCGCACACGAAGCCGCACACAGCACGCACTCAAGGAACAACCACAACACACACAAGAAAACGCCCACAAACAACATACATAGAGAACACACGGAACCTCTCCACACGCACACAGCACAACATAGGAAACAACATACACCACAAGCGTCACAGGACATAAAAAGCACACAATTCACACAAATCACAGGTCAGTGAGTACACACCACACACACAATGAGGCACACTAACAAGCACAAGCACGCACAGACAGCACGTCTCAACCAAACCCGCACACAACCCCTCAAACACGGCCAAACACAAAACCCAATCACACATGCAAAACAGGCACACCACACACAAAACCACACGCAAAACACACCACCAACAGAAACCCCCATAGCGCACATGTCACACGCTACACACCACACACGCAACCACACACAGACACCCCACACTCATATCCATGCACGGGCTGCACTACGCACAGCGCACACACACAGAACCCAGAATGTATCAACGCAAGTCACAAGACACACACCGGACACATCAAAGCACGTAATTGCTCACAACACACGTTGAACCACATCTCACAGAGCACACACAATGAGGCACACAAAACAAGCACAGCCACACAGACAACCAATCTCACGTCACACACGTAACACACACACACAACCACTCAAACACAACCACACCTAAACCACAATCACAAACACAAAACACACACAGCCCTCACACATGCAAAGGCCAAACACATAACCAGCAAAGGAGACAGCGCACATGTCACACACTGCACCCTACACACACAACCACATAGAGAGACACACCACCCAGATATCCTCACCCAAGAGCACCAAACGGAACACACACACACAACACAGAAACATGCGACGCAACAGTCACAAGACACGCACCAAACCCATCAAGGCACACAACTGCTCACGATACGCATGGAATTCATTGCCCAGACGACATACTGCACCCACCATGAGACATACTAAACAAGCACAACCCCACACAGTCAACACATCTCACATCATGCGCATAACACAGGCAGCCAAACATAACCTCAACCACTCAAACACGACCGCACACACAAATCACCATCACACACGCAGAACACACACACAGCACTCACAAACCCATAGGCAAAACACACATAACCAACAAAGAAGACAAATAGCGCACATTTCACACACTGCACGCTACACACACAACCACGCACAGGCACACCGCACATACGTCCTCACACAGGAGCACAACGCAGAACACACACACAACACAGAAACGCGCCACACAACAGTCACTATATACACACCACACCCTTGAGGGCACATAACTGCTCACAATGCACACGGAAAACATTGCACAGACCACGCACTGCGCACACCAGGAGACGTACTAAACAAGCACAACCACACACAGTCAACACGTCTCACACCATGTGCACAACTCGAACAGCCAAACACACACACAGCCTCTCTAACACAACAACACACCGATCACAATCACACTCACAAAACTGACACGGCACATACAAGTCCACACCCCACTGACGAAAACACATGCAACACACATATAACGCACCACACACAGCACACACAAGCGCAAGCATACAATACAGCGCGCACACAGACCCACACGCAGACAGCACGAACCGCAACCCACAAACACACACACAACAAACACATGCACACGGCACGTCCGACCCAGGCCAAATCCACAGCACAACCCAACGCTCAAATCACACAGCCCACCCAACATCTACCCAGTACGTAACGCACAGAAAGCAGATGGACAGCACGCACACAACCCAGAACACAGTACACAACAACACAACAGACAACAGGAAGGCCAGACACATTTCGACCGGAGGCAACACACCAAACACACAACATACACAACCGCCAACAGATAACTCGCCAAAAAAAGGCAGAATACACACTGCGCAAAGAACCACACAACACACACAGCACAACTCACAAGTGCCGACATCACACGTAACACACCACACAGTGAAAAATACGCAGAGCAGTGTGCTCAGCGAGCCGTAAGGATCATACACCACACATGTTACACACAAAATACACACAACACGGACAACAACACAACCCACAGAAAACAAGCGAGACCCACAGATCATAGACATGACAACACAACGCAAAGCACACAGGGACACAGCACACACAGCGTACCACAACAGAGAATACACACCGAATCACAGAAAAACACCACAAATCGCTCACTGCCACATACCAACAACACATACAGCACACTACACACACAACCAACCCAAAAGACACAAAAGAGATCGGTCGGGTGTGTGTAGCCTTCTACTGCAATGTTTACTAAGTTTTCTGTGTCACACAGGAGCAAGTTGCATGCCAGGGGAAATCAGCGTAGTATTCTCTCAGGGAGGGTCTCCTCGGCGCACGGTGGATGGTCTCCCCAGCAGAGTTTGGCGTAAGGCTCTTCTGCAGCAGTTTCTGACACGTCACTGCAGAGGCATCTTCAGGGCATTGCGTTTACTCACCAGGACACTCCGGTTCTGTGCGTCCTCTTCCAGCAGCCCCAGGAAACAAGGACCTCCCGGATGATTCCAAGCCTGCGGAGAAAAGAGCCAAGCACGAAAGGCTTTCTTCGGCGTGCTTGAATGCGGAAGCCTCAGGACTGCCCTTGAGCATTTAGCTTTAGGACCATGGCAAAGGATGGTTTCTCCCTGCAGATCACAAAGAGAGAGCCGGGCTGCACATGGTTCGTTCAGGCTGATAAGATTTCTGGCCCAGAGAAGAGCTCTGTTCTGATGAAAGGATGATCAGCTGAAGGAGTCCCCACAGCATCTTCCCTTAGACTAGTTTTCCTGAACAGCCAGGCTTCCTCAGCAAGGCCTCACGTTAGTGGCCACACAAGCGAGCGTCCGCCACTCAGCAGAAGAGAGCTCTACCCAGCAGACTTCACTCAGGCGCTTTAGAGAGCAGGCACACAGGGCAGACACGGAGAGCACATTGCAAGCTCGGTTTCAGCATCCACTGCAACGACTTCGGTGACTCCTTGAATGGGAAATCCTGCACTGGATTCTTTCACGCACATAAGCTGAATCCAAAGCTGACTTGCCTCCACTGCGGCTAGTTCAAAGCGTCTGGTTCTGCAACTTCCCGTGTGGCTAGTGCTAAGGCCTATTCGAAGCCCACCCACAGGTGGCCTCTGAGACAGAGGGCGTACAGAGAAGACCGCCTTCTACTGCGACGCTTACCGTTTTCCGTATCACATAGGAGCAAATTGCATGCAAGGCGAAAGCAGCCTAGTATTCTCGCAGGGAGGGTCTCCTCAGGGCACGGTGGGTCGTTTCCCCGGCAAAGCCTGGCATAAGGCTCTCCTGCAGCAGTTTCTGACACTTTACTACAAAGGCGTCGGCGGGGCATTGCCGAAAAGAAGGGATGAGGTGGCTCTTTGCGTCCCCTTCCGTCGCCCTCAGGAAACAAGGCCCTCCTGGAGGGTTACAAACCTGTGGAGAAAACGGACAGGCACGAGAGGCTGTCTTCTGTGCACTTGCATGCAGAAGTCTCTCCACACACGAAACAGCCCATCACACAAAACATCAACACCACCCCCCACACACACACACCGAGAACATAACTGCACACAATACACATGAACCACAGTTCTCAGAGGGAACACAACACACCAAGCGAGGCACACCTGACCCAGCTTGACCGCACGCGGTACGCACATCGCAAAAATACACTCATTACTCAAAGAGCCAACCACACACACAACCTGTCAAACACGACCACACACAAATCACCGTCACACATGTAACACACACCACACACACAACACATACAAACCCACATGCAAAACACCCACAAACCACGACAAAAAGAACACCGAGCTCATGCAACACACATTTCACACGCTACACACATCGCCCCAAACACACATAAAACATACAGCACACAGAGCCTCGCAGGATGCACAATGCCAAACACACAACTTGTGCACAGAGGGATCAGTCATAACACACGCTATCTCACTCAACTTGCAAAACACACAGACCACACGACACAAACGCAAATCACAGAACAACACATCACACAACACACACAGAAATTAATATCACAACTCATAACACACGCAACACCCCTGCATTAACAATGCGACACACACAGAGCAACGCAACCACCGCACGCCGCACACGAAGCCGCACACAGCACGCACTCAAGGAACAACCACAACACACACAAGAAAACGCCCACAAACAACATACATAGAGAACACACGGAACCTCTCCACACGCACACAGCACAACATAGGAAACAACATACACCACAAGCGTCACAGGACATAAAAAGCACACAATTCACACAAATCACAGGTCAGTGAGTACACACCACACACACAATGAGGCACACTAACAAGCACAAGCACGCACAGACAGCACGTCTCAACCAAACCCGCACACAACCCCTCAAACACGGCCAAACACAAAACCCAATCACACATGCAAAACAGGCACACCACACACAAAACCACACGCAAAACACACCACCAACAGAAACCCCCATAGCGCACATGTCACACGCTACACACCACACACGCAACCACACACAGACACCCCACACTCATATCCATGCACGGGCTGCACTACGCACAGCGCACACACACAGAACCCAGAATGTATCAACGCAAGTCACAAGACACACACCGGACACATCAAAGCACGTAATTGCTCACAACACACGTTGAACCACATCTCACAGAGCACACACAATGAGGCACACAAAACAAGCACAGCCACACAGACAACCAATCTCACGTCACACACGTAACACACACACACAACCACTCAAACACAACCACACCTAAACCACAATCACAAACACAAAACACACACAGCCCTCACACATGCAAAGGCCAAACACATAACCAGCAAAGGAGACAGCGCACATGTCACACACTGCACCCTACACACACAACCACATAGAGAGACACACCACCCAGATATCCTCACCCAAGAGCGCCAAACGGAACACACACACACAACACAGAAACATGCGACGCAACAGTCACAAGACACGCACCAAACCCATCAAGGCACACAACTGCTCACGATACGCATGGAATTCATTGCCCAGACGACATACTGCACCCACCATGAGACATACTAAACAAGCACAACCCCACACAGTCAACACATCTCACATCATGCGCATAACACAGGCAGCCAAACATAACCTCAACCACTCAAACACGACCGCACACACAAATCACCATCACACACGCAGAACACACACACAGCACTCACAAACCCATAGGCAAAACACACATAACCAACAAAGAAGACAAATAGAGCACATTTCACACACTGCACGCTACACACACAACCACGCACAGGCACACCGCACATACGTCCTCACACAGGAGCACAACGCAGAACACACACACAACACAGAAACGCGCCACACAACAGTCACTATATACACACCACACCCTTGAGGGCACATAACTGCTCACAATGCACACGGAAAACATTGCACAGACCACGCACTGCGCACACCAGGAGACGTACTAAACAAGCACAACCACACACAGTCAACACGTCTCACACCATGTGCACAACTCGAACAGCCAAACACACACACAGCCTCTCTAACACAACAACACACCGATCACAATCACACTCACAAAACTGACACGGCACATACAAGTCCACACCCCACTGACGAAAACACATGCAACACACATATAACGCACCACACACAGCACACACAAGCGCAAGCATACAATACAGCGCGCACACAGACCCACACGCAGACAGCACGAACCGCAACCCACAAACACACACACAACAAACACATGCACACGGCACGTCCGACCCAGGCCAAATCCACAGCACAACCCAACGCTCAAATTACACAGCCCACCCAACATCTACCCAGTACGTAACGCACAGAAAGCAGATGGACAGCACGCACACAACCCAGAACACAGTACACAACAACACAACAGACAACAGGAAGGCCAGACACATTTCGACCGGAGGCAACACACCAAACACACAACATACACAACCGCCAACAGATAACTCGCCAAAAAAAGGCAGAATACACACTGCGCAAAGAACCACACAACACACACAGCACAACTCACAAGTGCCGACATCACACGTAACACACCACACAGTGAAAAATACGCAGAGCAGTGTGCTCAGCGAGCCGTAAGGATCATACACCACACATGTTACACACAAAATACACACAACACGGACAACAACACAACCCACAGAAAACAAGCGAGACCCACAGATCATAGACATGACAACACAACGCAAAGCACACAGGGACACAGCACACACAGCGTACCACAACAGAGAATACACACCGAATCACAGAAAAACACCACAAATCGCTCACTGCCACATACCAACAACACATACAGCACACTACACACACAACCAACCCAAAAGACACAAAAGAGATCGGTCGGGTGTGTGTAGCCTTCTACTGCAATGTTTACTAAGTTTTCTGTGTCACACAGGAGCAAGTTGCATGCCAGGGGAAATCAGCGTAGTATTCTCTCAGGGAGGGTCTCCTCGGCGCACGGTGGATGGTCTCCCCAGCAGAGTTTGGCGTAAGGCTCTTCTGCAGCAGTTTCTGACACGTCACTGCAGAGGCATCTTCAGGGCATTGCGTTTACTCACCAGGACACTCCGGTTCTGTGCGTCCTCTTCCAGCAGCCCCAGGAAACAAGGACCTCCCGGATGATTCCAAGCCTGCGGAGAAAAGAGCCAAGCACGAAAGGCTTTCTTCGGCGTGCTTGAATGCGGAAGCCTCAGGACTGCCCTTGAGCATTTAGCTTTAGGACCATGGCAAAGGATGGTTTCTCCCTGCAGATCACAAAGAGAGAGCCGGGCTGCACATGGTTCGTTCAGGCTGATAAGATTTCTGGCCCAGAGAAGAGCTCTGTTCTGATGAAAGGATGATCAGCTGAAGGAGTCCCCACAGCATCTTCCCTTAGACTAGTTTTCCTGAACAGCCAGGCTTCCTCAGCAAGGCCTCACGTTAGTGGCCACACAAGCGAGCGTCCGCCACTCAGCAGAAGAGAGCTCTACCCAGCAGACTTCACTCAGGCGCTTTAGAGAGCAGGCACACAGGGCAGACACGGAGAGCACATTGCAAGCTCGGTTTCAGCATCCACTGCAACGACTTCGGTGACTCCTTGAATGGGAAATCCTGCACTGGATTCTTTCACGCACATAAGCTGAATCCAAAGCTGACTTGCCTCCACTGCGGCTAGTTCAAAGCGTCTGGTTCTGCAACTTCCCGTGTGGCTAGTGCTAAGGCCTATTCGAAGCCCACCCACAGGTGGCCTCTGAGACAGAGGGCGTACAGAGAAGACCGCCTTCTACTGCGACGCTTACCGTTTTCCGTATCACATAGGAGCAAATTGCATGCAAGGCGAAAGCAGCCTAGTATTCTCGCAGGGAGGGTCTCCTCAGGGCACGGTGGGTCGTTTCCCCGGCAAAGCCTGGCATAAGGCTCTCCTGCAGCAGTTTCTGACACTTTACTACAAAGGCGTCGGCGGGGCATTGCCGAAAAGAAGGGATGAGGTGGCTCTTTGCGTCCCCTTCCGTCGCCCTCAGGAAACAAGGCCCTCCTGGAGGGTTACAAACCTGTGGAGAAAACGGACAGGCACGAGAGGCTGTCTTCTGTGCACTTGCATGCAGAAGTCTCTCCACACACGAAACAGCCCATCACACAAAACATCAACACCCCCCCCACACACACACACACCGAGAACATAACTGCACACAATACACATGAACCACAGTTCTCAGAGGGAACACAACACACCAAGCGAGGCACACCTGACCCAGCTTGACCGCACGCGGTACGCACATCGCAAAAATACACTCATTACTCAAAGAGCCAACCACACACACAACCTGTCAAACACGACCACACACAAATCACCGTCACACATGTAACACACACCACACACACCACACATACAAACCCACATGCAAAACACCCACAAACCACGACAAAAAGAACACCGAGCTCATGCAACACACATTTCACACGCTACACACATCGCCCCAAACACACATAAAACATACAGCACACAGAGCCTCGCAGGATGCACAATGCCAAACACACAACTTGTGCACAGAGGGATCAGTCATAACACACGCTATCTCACTCAACTTGCAAAACACACAGACCACACGACACAAACGCAAATCACAGAACAACACATCACACAACACACACAGAAATTAATATCACAACTCATAACACACGCAACACCCCTGCATTAACAATGCGACACACACAGAGCAACGCAACCACCGCACGCCGCACACGAAGCCGCACACAGCACGCACTCAAGGAACAACCACAACACACACAAGAAAACGCCCACAAACAACATACATAGAGAACACACGGAACCTCTCCACACGCACACAGCACAACATAGGAAACAACATACACCACAAGCGTCACAGGACATAAAAAGCACACAATTCACACAAATCACAGGTCAGTGAGTACACACCACACACACAATGAGGCACACTAACAAGCACAAGCACGCACGGACAGCACGTCTCAACCAAACCCGCACACAACCCCTCAAACACGGCCAAACACAAAACCCAATCACACATGCAAAACAGGCACACCACACACAAAACCACACGCAAAACACACCACCAACAGAAACCCCCATAGCGCACATGTCACACGCTACACACCACACACGCAACCACACACAGACACCCCACACTCATATCCATGCACGGGCTGCACTACGCACAGCGCACACACACAGAACCCAGAATGTATCAACGCAAGTCACAAGACACACACCGGACACATCAAAGCACGTAATTGCTCACAACACACGTTGAACCACATCTCACAGAGCACACACAATGAGGCACACAAAACAAGCACAGCCACACAGACAACCAATCTCACGTCACACACGTAACACACACACACAACCACTCAAACACAACCACACCTAAACCACAATCACAAACACAAAACACACACAGCCCTCACACATGCAAAGGCCAAACACATAACCAGCAAAGGAGACAGCGCACATGTCACACACTGCACCCTACACACACAACCACATAGAGAGACACACCACCCAGATATCCTCACCCAAGAGCGCCAAACGGAACACACACACACAACACAGAAACATGCGACGCAACAGTCACAAGACACGCACCAAACCCATCAAGGCACACAACTGCTCACGATACGCATGGAATTCATTGCCCAGACGACATACTGCACCCACCATGAGACATACTAAACAAGCACAACCCCACACAGTCAACACATCTCACATCATGCGCATAACACAGGCAGCCAAACATAACCTCAACCACTCAAACACGACCGCACACACAAATCACCATCACACACGCAGAACACACACACAGCACTCACAAACCCATAGGCAAAACACACATAACCAACAAAGAAGACAAATAGAGCACATTTCACACACTGCACGCTACACACACAACCACGCACAGGCACACCGCACATACGTCCTCACACAGGAGCACAACGCAGAACACACACACAACACAGAAACGCGCCACACAACAGTCACTATATACACACCACACCCTTGAGGGCACATAACTGCTCACAATGCACACGGAAAACATTGCACAGACCACGCACTGCGCACACCAGGAGACGTACTAAACAAGCACAACCACACACAGTCAACACGTCTCACACCATGTGCACAACTCGAACAGCCAAACACACACACAGCCTCTCTAACACAACAACACACCGATCACAATCACACTCACAAAACTGACACGGCACATACAAGTCCACACCCCACTGACGAAAACACATGCAACACACATATAACGCACCACACACAGCACACACAAGCGCAAGCATACAATACAGCGCGCACACAGACCCACACGCAGACAGCACGAACCGCAACCCACAAACACACACACAACAAACACATGCACACGGCACGTCCGACCCAGGCCAAATCCACAGCACAACCCAACGCTCAAATTACACAGCCCACCCAACATCTACCCAGTACGTAACGCACAGAAAGCAGATGGACAGCACGCACACAACCCAGAACACAGTACACAACAACACAACAGACAACAGGAAGGCCAGACACATTTCGACCGGAGGCAACACACCAAACACACAACATACACAACCGCCAACAGATAACTCGCCAAAAAAAGGCAGAATACACACTGCGCAAAGAACCACACAACACACACAGCACAACTCACAAGTGCCGACATCACACGTAACACACCACACAGTGAAAAATACGCAGAGCAGTGTGCTCAGCGAGCCGTAAGGATCATACACCACACATGTTACACACAAAATACACACAACACGGACAACAACACAACCCACAGAAAACAAGCGAGACCCACAGATCATAGACATGACAACACAACGCAAAGCACACAGGGACACAGCACACACAGCGTACCACAACAGAGAATACACACCGAATCACAGAAAAACACCACAAATCGCTCACTGCCACATACCAACAACACATACAGCACACTACACACACAACCAACCCAAAAGACACAAAAGAGATCGGTCGGGTGTGTGTAGCCTTCTACTGCAATGTTTACTAAGTTTTCTGTGTCACACAGGAGCAAGTTGCATGCCAGGGGAAATCAGCGTAGTATTCTCTCAGGGAGGGTCTCCTCGGCGCACGGTGGATGGTCTCCCCAGCAGAGTTTGGCGTAAGGCTCTTCTGCAGCAGTTTCTGACACGTCACTGCAGAGGCATCTTCAGGGCATTGCGTTTACTCACCAGGACACTCCGGTTCTGTGCGTCCTCTTCCAGCAGCCCCAGGAAACAAGGACCTCCCGGATGATTCCAAGCCTGCGGAGAAAAGAGCCAAGCACGAAAGGCTTTCTTCGGCGTGCTTGAATGCGGAAGCCTCAGGACTGCCCTTGAGCATTTAGCTTTAGGACCATGGCAAAGGATGGTTTCTCCCTGCAGATCACAAAGAGAGAGCCGGGCTGCACATGGTTCGTTCAGGCTGATAAGATTTCTGGCCCAGAGAAGAGCTCTGTTCTGATGAAAGGATGATCAGCTGAAGGAGTCCCCACAGCATCTTCCCTTAGACTAGTTTTCCTGAACAGCCAGGCTTCCTCAGCAAGGCCTCACGTTAGTGGCCACACAAGCGAGCGTCCGCCACTCAGCAGAAGAGAGCTCTACCCAGCAGACTTCACTCAGGCGCTTTAGAGAGCAGGCACACAGGGCAGACACGGAGAGCACATTGCAAGCTCGGTTTCAGCATCCACTGCAACGACTTCGGTGACTCCTTGAATGGGAAATCCTGCACTGGATTCTTTCACGCACATAAGCTGAATCCAAAGCTGACTTGCCTCCACTGCGGCTAGTTCAAAGCGTCTGGTTCTGCAACTTCCCGTGTGGCTAGTGCTAAGGCCTATTCGAAGCCCACCCACAGGTGGCCTCTGAGACAGAGGGCGTACAGAGAAGACCGCCTTCTACTGCGACGCTTACCGTTTTCCGTATCACATAGGAGCAAATTGCATGCAAGGCGAAAGCAGCCTAGTATTCTCGCAGGGAGGGTCTCCTCAGGGCACGGTGGGTCGTTTCCCCGGCAAAGCCTGGCATAAGGCTCTCCTGTAGCAGTTTCTGACACTTTACTACAAAGGCGTCGGCGGGGCATTGCCGAAAAGAAGGGATGAGGTGGCTCTTTGCGTCCCCTTCTGTCGCCCTCAGGAAACAAGGCCCTCCTGGAGGGTTACAAACCTGTGGAGAAAACGGACAGGCACGAGAGGCTGTCTTCTGTGCACTTGCATGCAGAAGTCTCTCCACACACGAAACAGCCCATCACACAAAACATCAACACCCCCCCCCCACACACACACACCGAGAACATAACTGCACACAATACACATGAACCACAGTTCTCAGAGGGAACACAACACACCAAGCGAGGCACACCTGACCCAGCTTGACCGCACGCGGTACGCACATCGCAAAAATACACTCATTACTCAAAGAGCCAACCACACACACAACCTGTCAAACACGACCACACACAAATCACCGTCACACATGTAACACACACCACACACACCACACATACAAACCCACATGCAAAACACCCACAAACCACGACAAAAAGAACACCGAGCTCATGCAACACACATTTCACACGCTACACACATCGCCCCAAACACACATAAAACATACAGCACACAGAGCCTCGCAGGATGCACAATGCCAAACACACAACTTGTGCACAGAGGGATCAGTCATAACACACGCTATCTCACTCAACTTGCAAAACACACAGACCACACGACACAAACGCAAATCACAGAACAACACATCACACAACACACACAGAAATTAATATCACAACTCATAACACACGCAACACCCCTGCATTAACAATGCGACACACACAGAGCAACGCAACCACCGCACGCCGCACACGAAGCCGCACACAGCACGCACTCAAGGAACAACCACAACACACACAAGAAAACGCCCACAAACAACATACATAGAGAACACACGGAACCTCTCCACACGCACACAGCACAACATAGGAAACAACATACACCACAAGCGTCACAGGACATAAAAAGCACACAATTCACACAAATCACAGGTCAGTGAGTACACACCACACACACAATGAGGCACACTAACAAGCACAAGCACGCACGGACAGCACGTCTCAACCAAACCCGCACACAACCCCTCAAACACGGCCAAACACAAAACCCAATCACACATGCAAAACAGGCACACCACACACAAAACCACACGCAAAACACACCACCAACAGAAACCCCCATAGCGCACATGTCACACGCTACACACCACACACGCAACCACACACAGACACCCCACACTCATATCCATGCACGGGCTGCACTACGCACAGCGCACACACACAGAACCCAGAATGTATCAACGCAAGTCACAAGACACACACCGGACACATCAAAGCACGTAATTGCTCACAACACACGTTGAACCACATCTCACAGAGCACACACAATGAGGCACACAAAACAAGCACAGCCACACAGACAACCAATCTCACGTCACACACGTAACACACACACACAACCACTCAAACACAACCACACCTAAACCACAATCACAAACACAAAACACACACAGCCCTCACACATGCAAAGGCCAAACACATAACCAGCAAAGGAGACAGCGCACATGTCACACACTGCACCCTACACACACAACCACATAGAGAGACACACCACCCAGATATCCTCACCCAAGAGCGCCAAACGGAACACACACACACAACACAGAAACATGCGACGCAACAGTCACAAGACACGCACCAAACCCATCAAGGCACACAACTGCTCACGATACGCATGGAATTCATTGCCCAGACGACATACTGCACCCACCATGAGACATACTAAACAAGCACAACCCCACACAGTCAACACATCTCACATCATGCGCATAACACAGGCAGCCAAACATAACCTCAACCACTCAAACACGACCGCACACACAAATCACCATCACACACGCAGAACACACACACAGCACTCACAAACCCATAGGCAAAACACACATAACCAACAAAGAAGACAAATAGAGCACATTTCACACACTGCACGCTACACACACAACCACGCACAGGCACACCGCACATACGTCCTCACACAGGAGCACAACGCAGAACACACACACAACACAGAAACGCGCCACACAACAGTCACTATATACACACCACACCCTTGAGGGCACATAACTGCTCACAATGCACACGGAAAACATTGCACAGACCACGGACTGCGCACACCAGGAGACGTACTAAACAAGCACAACCACACACAGTCAACACGTCTCACACCATGTGCACAACTCGAACAGCCAAACACACACACAGCCTCTCTAACACAACAACACACCGATCACAATCACACTCACAAAACTGACACGGCACATACAAGTCCACACCCCACTGACGAAAACACATGCAACACACATATAACGCACCACACACAGCACACACAAGCGCAAGCATACAATACAGCGCGCACACAGACCCACACGCAGACAGCACGAACCGCAACCCACAAACACACACACAACAAACACATGCACACGGCACGTCCGACCCAGGCCAAATCCACAGCACAACCCAACGCTCAAATTACACAGCCCACCCAACATCTACCCAGTACGTAACGCACAGAAAGCAGATGGACAGCACGCACACAACCCAGAACACAGTACACAACAACACAACAGACAACAGGAAGGCCAGACACATTTCGACCGGAGGCAACACACCAAACACACAACATACACAACCGCCAACAGATAACTCGCCAAAAAAAGGCAGAATACACACTGCGCAAAGAACCACACAACACACACAGCACAACTCACAAGTGCCGACATCACACGTAACACACCACACAGTGAAAAATACGCAGAGCAGTGTGCTCAGCGAGCCGTAAGGATCATACACCACACATGTTACACACAAAATACACACAACACGGACAACAACACAACCCACAGAAAACAAGCGAGACCCACAGATCATAGACATGACAACACAACGCAAAGCACACAGGGACACAGCACACACAGCGTACCACAACAGAGAATACACACCGAATCACAGAAAAACACCACAAATCGCTCACTGCCACATACCAACAACACATACAGCACACTACACACACAACCAACCCAAAAGACACAAAAGAGATCGGTCGGGTGTGTGTAGCCTTCTACTGCAATGTTTACTAAGTTTTCTGTGTCACACAGGAGCAAGTTGCATGCCAGGGGAAATCAGCGTAGTATTCTCTCAGGGAGGGTCTCCTCGGCGCACGGTGGATGGTCTCCCCAGCAGAGTTTGGCGTAAGGCTCTTCTGCAGCAGTTTCTGACACGTCACTGCAGAGGCATCTTCAGGGCATTGCGTTTACTCACCAGGACACTCCGGTTCTGTGCGTCCTCTTCCAGCAGCCCCAGGAAACAAGGACCTCCCGGATGATTCCAAGCCTGCGGAGAAAAGAGCCAAGCACGAAAGGCTTTCTTCGGCGTGCTTGAATGCGGAAGCCTCAGGACTGCCCTTGAGCATTTAGCTTTAGGACCATGGCAAAGGATGGTTTCTCCCTGCAGATCACAAAGAGAGAGCCGGGCTGCACATGGTTCGTTCAGGCTGATAAGATTTCTGGCCCAGAGAAGAGCTCTGTTCTGATGAAAGGATGATCAGCTGAAGGAGTCCCCACAGCATCTTCCCTTAGACTAGTTTTCCTGAACAGCCAGGCTTCCTCAGCAAGGCCTCACGTTAGTGGCCACACAAGCGAGCGTCCGCCACTCAGCAGAAGAGAGCTCTACCCAGCAGACTTCACTCAGGCGCTTTAGAGAGCAGGCACACAGGGCAGACACGGAGAGCACATTGCAAGCTCGGTTTCAGCATCCACTGCAACGACTTCGGTGACTCCTTGAATGGGAAATCCTGCACTGGATTCTTTCACGCACATAAGCTGAATCCAAAGCTGACTTGCCTCCACTGCGGCTAGTTCAAAGCGTCTGGTTCTGCAACTTCCCGTGTGGCTAGTGCTAAGGCCTATTCGAAGCCCACCCACAGGTGGCCTCTGAGACAGAGGGCGTACAGAGAAGACCGCCTTCTACTGCGACGCTTACCGTTTTCCGTATCACATAGGAGCAAATTGCATGCAAGGCGAAAGCAGCCTAGTATTCTCGCAGGGAGGGTCTCCTCAGGGCACGGTGGGTCGTTTCCCCGGCAAAGCCTGGCATAAGGCTCTCCTGCAGCAGTTTCTGACACTTTACTACAAAGGCGTCGGCGGGGCATTGCCGAAAAGAAGGGATGAGGTGGCTCTTTGCGTCCCCTTCCGTCGCCCTCAGGAAACAAGGCCCTCCTGGAGGGTTACAAACCTGTGGAGAAAACGGACAGGCACGAGAGGCTGTCTTCTGTGCACTTGCATGCAGAAGTCTCTCCACACACGAAACAGCCCATCACACAAAACATCAACACCACCCCCCACACACACACACCGAGAACATAACTGCACACAATACACATGAACCACAGTTCTCAGAGGGAACACAACACACCAAGCGAGGCACACCTGACCCAGCTTGACCGCACGCGGTACGCACATCGCAAAAATACACTCATTACTCAAAGAGCCAACCACACACACAACCTGTCAAACACGACCACACACAAATCACCGTCACACATGTAACACACACCACACACACAACACATACAAACCCACATGCAAAACACCCACAAACCACGACAAAAAGAACACCGAGCTCATGCAACACACATTTCACACGCTACACACATCGCCCCAAACACACATAAAACATACAGCACACAGAGCCTCGCAGGATGCACAATGCCAAACACACAACTTGTGCACAGAGGGATCAGTCATAACACACGCTATCTCACTCAACTTGCAAAACACACAGACCACACGACACAAACGCAAATCACAGAACAACACATCACACAACACACACAGAAATTAATATCACAACTCATAACACACGCAACACCCCTGCATTAACAATGCGACACACACAGAGCAACGCAACCACCGCACGCCGCACACGAAGCCGCACACAGCACGCACTCAAGGAACAACCACAACACACACAAGAAAACGCCCACAAACAACATACATAGAGAACACACGGAACCTCTCCACACGCACACAGCACAACATAGGAAACAACATACACCACAAGCGTCACAGGACATAAAAAGCACACAATTCACACAAATCACAGGTCAGTGAGTACACACCACACACACAATGAGGCACACTAACAAGCACAAGCACGCACGGACAGCACGTCTCAACCAAACCCGCACACAACCCCTCAAACACGGCCAAACACAAAACCCAATCACACATGCAAAACAGGCACACCACACACAAAACCACACGCAAAACACACCACCAACAGAAACCCCCATAGCGCACATGTCACACGCTACACACCACACACGCAACCACACACAGACACCCCACACTCATATCCATGCACGGGCTGCACTACGCACAGCGCACACACACAGAACCCAGAATGTATCAACGCAAGTCACAAGACACACACCGGACACATCAAAGCACGTAATTGCTCACAACACATGTTGAACCACATCTCACAGAGCACACACAATGAGGCACACAAAACAAGCACAGCCACACAGACAACCAATCTCACGTCACACACGTAACACACACACACAACCACTCAAACACAACCACACCTAAACCACAATCACAAACACAAAACACACACAGCCCTCACACATGCAAAGGCCAAACACATAACCAGCAAAGGAGACAGCGCACATGTCACACACTGCACCCTACACACACAACCACATAGAGAGACACACCACCCAGATATCCTCACCCAAGAGCGCCAAACGGAACACACACACACAACACAGAAACATGCGACGCAACAGTCACAAGACACGCACCAAACCCATCAAGGCACACAACTGCTCACGATACGCATGGAATTCATTGCCCAGACGACATACTGCACCCACCATGAGACATACTAAACAAGCACAACCCCACACAGTCAACACATCTCACATCATGCGCATAACACAGGCAGCCAAACATAACCTCAACCACTCAAACACGACCGCACACACAAATCACCATCACACACGCAGAACACACACACAGCACTCACAAACCCATAGGCAAAACACACATAACCAACAAAGAAGACAAATAGAGCACATTTCACACACTGCACGCTACACACACAACCACGCACAGGCACACCGCACATACGTCCTCACACAGGAGCACAACGCAGAACACACACACAACACAGAAACGCGCCACACAACAGTCACTATATACACACCACACCCTTGAGGGCACATAACTGCTCACAATGCACACGGAAAACATTGCACAGACCACGCACTGCGCACACCAGGAGACGTACTAAACAAGCACAACCACACACAGTCAACACGTCTCACACCATGTGCACAACTCGAACAGCCAAACACACACACAGCCTCTCTAACACAACAACACACCGATCACAATCACACTCACAAAACTGACACGGCACATACAAGTCCACACCCCACTGACGAAAACACATGCAACACACATATAACGCACCACACACAGCACACACAAGCGCAAGCATACAATACAGCGCGCACACAGACCCACACGCAGACAGCACGAACCGCAACCCACAAACACACACACAACAAACACATGCACACGGCACGTCCGACCCAGGCCAAATCCACAGCACAACCCAACGCTCAAATTACACAGCCCACCCAACATCTACCCAGTACGTAACGCACAGAAAGCAGATGGACAGCACGCACACAACCCAGAACACAGTACACAACAACACAACAGACAACAGGAAGGCCAGACACATTTCGACCGGAGGCAACACACCAAACACACAACATACACAACCGCCAACAGATAACTCGCCAAAAAAAGGCAGAATACACACTGCGCAAAGAACCACACAACACACACAGCACAACTCACAAGTGCCGACATCACACGTAACACACCACACAGTGAAAAATACGCAGAGCAGTGTGCTCAGCGAGCCGTAAGGATCATACACCACACATGTTACACACAAAATACACACAACACGGACAACAACACAACCCACAGAAAACAAGCGAGACCCACAGATCATAGACATGACAACACAACGCAAAGCACACAGGGACACAGCACACACAGCGTACCACAACAGAGAATACACACCGAATCACAGAAAAACACCACAAATCGCTCACTGCCACATACCAACAACACATACAGCACACTACACACACAACCAACCCAAAAGACACAAAAGAGATCGGTCGGGTGTGTGTAGCCTTCTACTGCAATGTTTACTAAGTTTTCTGTGTCACACAGGAGCAAGTTGCATGCCAGGGGAAATCAGCGTAGTATTCTCTCAGGGAGGGTCTCCTCGGCGCACGGTGGATGGTCTCCCCAGCAGAGTTTGGCGTAAGGCTCTTCTGCAGCAGTTTCTGACACGTCACTGCAGAGGCATCTTCAGGGCATTGCGTTTACTCACCAGGACACTCCGGTTCTGTGCGTCCTCTTCCAGCAGCCCCAGGAAACAAGGACCTCCCGGATGATTCCAAGCCTGCGGAGAAAAGAGCCAAGCACGAAAGGCTTTCTTCGGCGTGCTTGAATGCGGAAGCCTCAGGACTGCCCTTGAGCATTTAGCTTTAGGACCATGGCAAAGGATGGTTTCTCCCTGCAGATCACAAAGAGAGAGCCGGGCTGCACATGGTTCGTTCAGGCTGATAAGATTTCTGGCCCAGAGAAGAGCTCTGTTCTGATGAAAGGATGATCAGCTGAAGGAGTCCCCACAGCATCTTCCCTTAGACTAGTTTTCCTGAACAGCCAGGCTTCCTCAGCAAGGCCTCACGTTAGTGGCCACACAAGCGAGCGTCCGCCACTCAGCAGAAGAGAGCTCTACCCAGCAGACTTCACTCAGGCGCTTTAGAGAGCAGGCACACAGGGCAGACACGGAGAGCACATTGCAAGCTCGGTTTCAGCATCCACTGCAACGACTTCGGTGACTCCTTGAATGGGAAATCCTGCACTGGATTCTTTCACGCACATAAGCTGAATCCAAAGCTGACTTGCCTCCACTGCGGCTAGTTCAAAGCGTCTGGTTCTGCAACTTCCCGTGTGGCTAGTGCTAAGGCCTATTCGAAGCCCACCCACAGGTGGCCTCTGAGACAGAGGGCGTACAGAGAAGACCGCCTTCTACTGCGACGCTTACCGTTTTCCGTATCACATAGGAGCAAATTGCATGCAAGGCGAAAGCAGCCTAGTATTCTCGCAGGGAGGGTCTCCTCAGGGCACGGTGGGTCGTTTCCCCGGCAAAGCCTGGCATAAGGCTCTCCTGCAGCAGTTTCTGACACTTTACTACAAAGGCGTCGGCGGGGCATTGCCGAAAAGAAGGGATGAGGTGGCTCTTTGCGTCCCCTTCCGTCGCCCTCAGGAAACAAGGCCCTCCTGGAGGGTTACAAACCTGTGGAGAAAACGGACAGGCACGAGAGGCTGTCTTCTGTGCCCTTGCATGCAGAAGTCTCTCCACACACGAAACAGCCCATCACACAAAACATCAACACCCCCCCCACACACACACACCGAGAACATAACTGCACACAATACACATGAACCACAGTTCTCAGAGGGAACACAACACACCAAGCGAGGCACACCTGACCCAGCTTGACCGCACGCGGTACGCACATCGCAAAAATACACTCATTACTCAAAGAGCCAACCACACACACAACCTGTCAAACACGACCACACACAAATCACCGTCACACATGTAACACACACCACACACACCACACATACAAACCCACATGCAAAACACCCACAAACCACGACAAAAAGAACACCGAGCTCATGCAACACACATTTCACACGCTACACACATCGCCCCAAACACACATAAAACATACAGCACACAGAGCCTCGCAGGATGCACAATGCCAAACACACAACTTGTGCACAGAGGGATCAGTCATAACACACGCTATCTCACTCAACTTGCAAAACACACAGACCACACGACACAAACGCAAATCACAGAACAACACATCACACAACACACACAGAAATTAATATCACAACTCATAACACACGCAACACCCCTGCATTAACAATGCGACACACACAGAGCAACGCAACCACCGCACGCCGCACACGAAGCCGCACACAGCACGCACTCAAGGAACAACCACAACACACACAAGAAAACGCCCACAAACAACATACATAGAGAACACACGGAACCTCTCCACACGCACACAGCACAACATAGGAAACAACATACACCACAAGCGTCACAGGACATAAAAAGCACACAATTCACACAAATCACAGGTCAGTGAGTACACACCACACACACAATGAGGCACACTAACAAGCACAAGCACGCACGGACAGCACGTCTCAACCAAACCCGCACACAACCCCTCAAACACGGCCAAACACAAAACCCAATCACACATGCAAAACAGGCACACCACACACAAAACCACACGCAAAACACACCACCAACAGAAACCCCCATAGCGCACATGTCACACGCTACACACCACACACGCAACCACACACAGACACCCCACACTCATATCCATGCACGGGCTGCACTACGCACAGCGCACACACACAGAACCCAGAATGTATCAACGCAAGTCACAAGACACACACCGGACACATCAAAGCACGTAATTGCTCACAACACACGTTGAACCACATCTCACAGAGCACACACAATGAGGCACACAAAACAAGCACAGCCACACAGACAACCAATCTCACGTCACACACGTAACACACACACACAACCACTCAAACACAACCACACCTAAACCACAATCACAAACACAAAACACACACAGCCCTCACACATGCAAAGGCCAAACACATAACCAGCAAAGGAGACAGCGCACATGTCACACACTGCACCCTACACACACAACCACATAGAGAGACACACCACCCAGATATCCTCACCCAAGAGCGCCAAACGGAACACACACACACAACACAGAAACATGCGACGCAACAGTCACAAGACACGCACCAAACCCATCAAGGCACACAACTGCTCACGATACGCATGGAATTCATTGCCCAGACGACATACTGCACCCACCATGAGACATACTAAACAAGCACAACCCCACACAGTCAACACATCTCACATCATGCGCATAACACAGGCAGCCAAACATAACCTCAACCACTCAAACACGACCGCACACACAAATCACCATCACACACGCAGAACACACACACAGCACTCACAAACCCATAGGCAAAACACACATAACCAACAAAGAAGACAAATAGAGCACATTTCACACACTGCACGCTACACACACAACCACGCACAGGCACACCGCACATACGTCCTCACACAGGAGCACAACGCAGAACACACACACAACACAGAAACGCGCCACACAACAGTCACTATATACACACCACACCCTTGAGGGCACATAACTGCTCACAATGCACACGGAAAACATTGCACAGACCACGCACTGCGCACACCAGGAGACGTACTAAACAAGCACAACCACACACAGTCAACACGTCTCACACCATGTGCACAACTCGAACAGCCAAACACACACACAGCCTCTCTAACACAACAACACACCGATCACAATCACACTCACAAAACTGACACGGCACATACAAGTCCACACCCCACTGACGAAAACACATGCAACACACATATAACGCACCACACACAGCACACACAAGCGCAAGCATACAATACAGCGCGCACACAGACCCACACGCAGACAGCACGAACCGCAACCCACAAACACACACACAACAAACACATGCACACGGCACGTCCGACCCAGGCCAAATCCACAGCACAACCCAACGCTCAAATTACACAGCCCACCCAACATCTACCCAGTACGTAACGCACAGAAAGCAGATGGACAGCACGCACACAACCCAGAACACAGTACACAACAACACAACAGACAACAGGAAGGCCAGACACATTTCGACCGGAGGCAACACACCAAACACACAACATACACAACCGCCAACAGATAACTCGCCAAAAAAAGGCAGAATACACACTGCGCAAAGAACCACACAACACACACAGCACAACTCACAAGTGCCGACATCACACGTAACACACCACACAGTGAAAAATACGCAGAGCAGTGTGCTCAGCGAGCCGTAAGGATCATACACCACACATGTTACACACAAAATACACACAACACGGACAACAACACAACCCACAGAAAACAAGCGAGACCCACAGATCATAGACATGACAACACAACGCAAAGCACACAGGGACACAGCACACACAGCGTACCACAACAGAGAATACACACCGAATCACAGAAAAACACCACAAATCGCTCACTGCCACATACCAACAACACATACAGCACACTACACACACAACCAACCCAAAAGACACAAAAGAGATCGGTCGGGTGTGTGTAGCCTTCTACTGCAATGTTTACTAAGTTTTCTGTGTCACACAGGAGCAAGTTGCATGCCAGGGGAAATCAGCGTAGTATTCTCTCAGGGAGGGTCTCCTCGGCGCACGGTGGATGGTCTCCCCAGCAGAGTTTGGCGTAAGGCTCTTCTGCAGCAGTTTCTGACACGTCACTGCAGAGGCATCTTCAGGGCATTGCGTTTACTCACCAGGACACTCCGGTTCTGTGCGTCCTCTTCCAGCAGCCCCAGGAAACAAGGACCTCCCGGATGATTCCAAGCCTGCGGAGAAAAGAGCCAAGCACGAAAGGCTTTCTTCGGCGTGCTTGAATGCGGAAGCCTCAGGACTGCCCTTGAGCATTTAGCTTTAGGACCATGGCAAAGGATGGTTTCTCCCTGCAGATCACAAAGAGAGAGCCGGGCTGCACATGGTTCGTTCAGGCTGATAAGATTTCTGGCCCAGAGAAGAGCTCTGTTCTGATGAAAGGATGATCAGCTGAAGGAGTCCCCACAGCATCTTCCCTTAGACTAGTTTTCCTGAACAGCCAGGCTTCCTCAGCAAGGCCTCACGTTAGTGGCCACACAAGCGAGCGTCCGCCACTCAGCAGAAGAGAGCTCTACCCAGCAGACTTCACTCAGGCGCTTTAGAGAGCAGGCACACAGGGCAGACACGGAGAGCACATTGCAAGCTCGGTTTCAGCATCCACTGCAACGACTTCGGTGACTCCTTGAATGGGAAATCCTGCACTGGATTCTTTCACGCACATAAGCTGAATCCAAAGCTGACTTGCCTCCACTGCGGCTAGTTCAAAGCGTCTGGTTCTGCAACTTCCCGTGTGGCTAGTGCTAAGGCCTATTCGAAGCCCACCCACAGGTGGCCTCTGAGACAGAGGGCGTACAGAGAAGACCGCCTTCTACTGCGACGCTTACCGTTTTCCGTATCACATAGGAGCAAATTGCATGCAAGGCGAAAGCAGCCTAGTATTCTCGCAGGGAGGGTCTCCTCAGGGCACGGTGGGTCGTTTCCCCGGCAAAGCCTGGCATAAGGCTCTCCTGCAGCAGTTTCTGACACTTTACTACAAAGGCGTCGGCGGGGCATTGCCGAAAAGAAGGGATGAGGTGGCTCTTTGCGTCCCCTTCCGTCGCCCTCAGGAAACAAGGCCCTCCTGGAGGGTTACAAACCTGTGGAGAAAACGGACAGGCACGAGAGGCTGTCTTCTGTGCACTTGCATGCAGAAGTCTCTCCACACACGAAACAGCCCATCACACAAAACATCAACACCCCCCCCCCCCACACACACCGAGAACATAACTGCACACAATACACATGAACCACAGTTCTCAGAGGGAACACAACACACCAAGCGAGGCACACCTGACCCAGCTTGACCGCACGCGGTACGCACATCGCAAAAATACACTCATTACTCAAAGAGCCAACCACACACACAACCTGTCAAACACGACCACACACAAATCACCGTCACACATGTAACACACACCACACACACAACACATACAAACCCACATGCAAAACACCCACAAACCACGACAAAAAGAACACCGAGCTCATGCAACACACATTTCACACGCTACACACATCGCCCCAAACACACATAAAACATACAGCACACAGAGCCTCGCAGGATGCACAATGCCAAACACACAACTTGTGCACAGAGGGATCAGTCATAACACACGCTATCTCACTCAACTTGCAAAACACACAGACCACACGACACAAACGCAAATCACAGAACAACACATCACACAACACACACAGAAATTAATATCACAACTCATAACACACGCAACACCCCTGCATTAACAATGCGACACACACAGAGCAACGCAACCACCGCACGCCGCACACGAAGCCGCACACAGCACGCACTCAAGGAACAACCACAACACACACAAGAAAACGCCCACAAACAACATACATAGAGAACACACGGAACCTCTCCACACGCACACAGCACAACATAGGAAACAACATACACCACAAGCGTCACAGGACATAAAAAGCACACAATTCACACAAATCACAGGTCAGTGAGTACACACCACACACACAATGAGGCACACTAACAAGCACAAGCACGCACGGACAGCACGTCTCAACCAAACCCGCACACAACCCCTCAAACACGGCCAAACACAAAACCCAATCACACATGCAAAACAGGCACACCACACACAAAACCACACGCAAAACACACCACCAACAGAAACCCCCATAGCGCACATGTCACACGCTACACACCACACACGCAACCACACACAGACACCCCACACTCATATCCATGCACGGGCTGCACTACGCACAGCGCACACACACAGAACCCAGAATGTATCAACGCAAGTCACAAGACACACACCGGACACATCAAAGCACGTAATTGCTCACAACACACGTTGAACCACATCTCACAGAGCACACACAATGAGGCACACAAAACAAGCACAGCCACACAGACAACCAATCTCACGTCACACACGTAACACACACACACAACCACTCAAACACAACCACACCTAAACCACAATCACAAACACAAAACACACACAGCCCTCACACATGCAAAGGCCAAACACATAACCAGCAAAGGAGACAGCGCACATGTCACACACTGCACCCTACACACACAACCACATAGAGAGACACACCACCCAGATATCCTCACCCAAGAGCGCCAAACGGAACACACACACACAACACAGAAACATGCGACGCAACAGTCACAAGACACGCACCAAACCCATCAAGGCACACAACTGCTCACGATACGCATGGAATTCATTGCCCAGACGACATACTGCACCCACCATGAGACATACTAAACAAGCACAACCCCACACAGTCAACACATCTCACATCATGCGCATAACACAGGCAGCCAAACATAACCTCAACCACTCAAACACGACCGCACACACAAATCACCATCACACACGCAGAACACACACACAGCACTCACAAACCCATAGGCAAAACACACATAACCAACAAAGAAGACAAATAGCGCACATTTCACACACTGCACGCTACACACACAACCACGCACAGGCACACCGCACATACGTCCTCACACAGGAGCACAACGCAGAACACACACACAACACAGAAACGCGCCACACAACAGTCACTATATACACACCACACCCTTGAGGGCACATAACTGCTCACAATGCACACGGAAAACATTGCACAGACCACGCACTGCGCACACCAGGAGACGTACTAAACAAGCACAACCACACACAGTCAACACGTCTCACACCATGTGCACAACTCGAACAGCCAAACACACACACAGCCTCTCTAACACAACAACACACCGATCACAATCACACTCACAAAACTGACACGGCACATACAAGTCCACACCCCACTGACGAAAACACATGCAACACACATATAACGCACCACACACAGCACACACAAGCGCAAGCATACAATACAGCGCGCACACAGACCCACACGCAGACAGCACGAACCGCAACCCACAAACACACACACAACAAACACATGCACACGGCACGTCCGACCCAGGCCAAATCCACAGCACAACCCAACGCTCAAATTACACAGCCCACCCAACATCTACCCAGTACGTAACGCACAGAAAGCAGATGGACAGCACGCACACAACCCAGAACACAGTACACAACAACACAACAGACAACAGGAAGGCCAGACACATTTCGACCGGAGGCAACACACCAAACACACAACATACACAACCGCCAACAGATAACTCGCCAAAAAAAGGCAGAATACACACTGCGCAAAGAACCACACAACACACACAGCACAACTCACAAGTGCCGACATCACACGTAACACACCACACAGTGAAAAATACGCAGAGCAGTGTGCTCAGCGAGCCGTAAGGATCATACACCACACATGTTACACACAAAATACACACAACACGGACAACAACACAACCCACAGAAAACAAGCGAGACCCACAGATCATAGACATGACAACACAACGCAAAGCACACAGGGACACAGCACACACAGCGTACCACAACAGAGAATACACACCGAATCACAGAAAAACACCACAAATCGCTCACTGCCACATACCAACAACACATACAGCACACTACACACACAACCAACCCAAAAGACACAAAAGAGATCGGTCGGGTGTGTGTAGCCTTCTACTGCAATGTTTACTAAGTTTTCTGTGTCACACAGGAGCAAGTTGCATGCCAGGGGAAATCAGCGTAGTATTCTCTCAGGGAGGGTCTCCTCGGCGCACGGTGGATGGTCTCCCCAGCAGAGTTTGGCGTAAGGCTCTTCTGCAGCAGTTTCTGACACGTCACTGCAGAGGCATCTTCAGGGCATTGCGTTTACTCACCAGGACACTCCGGTTCTGTGCGTCCTCTTCCAGCAGCCCCAGGAAACAAGGACCTCCCGGATGATTCCAAGCCTGCGGAGAAAAGAGCCAAGCACGAAAGGCTTTCTTCGGCGTGCTTGAATGCGGAAGCCTCAGGACTGCCCTTGAGCATTTAGCTTTAGGACCATGGCAAAGGATGGTTTCTCCCTGCAGATCACAAAGAGAGAGCCGGGCTGCACATGGTTCGTTCAGGCTGATAAGATTTCTGGCCCAGAGAAGAGCTCTGTTCTGATGAAAGGATGATCAGCTGAAGGAGTCCCCACAGCATCTTCCCTTAGACTAGTTTTCCTGAACAGCCAGGCTTCCTCAGCAAGGCCTCACGTTAGTGGCCACACAAGCGAGCGTCCGCCACTCAGCAGAAGAGAGCTCTACCCAGCAGACTTCACTCAGGCGCTTTAGAGAGCAGGCACACAGGGCAGACACGGAGAGCACATTGCAAGCTCGGTTTCAGCATCCACTGCAACGACTTCGGTGACTCCTTGAATGGGAAATCCTGCACTGGATTCTTTCACGCACATAAGCTGAATCCAAAGCTGACTTGCCTCCACTGCGTCTAGTTCAAAGCGTCTGGTTCTGCAACTTCCCGTGTGGCTAGTGCTAAGGCCTATTCGAAGCCCACCCACAGGTGGCCTCTGAGACAGAGGGCGTACAGAGAAGACCGCCTTCTACTGCGACGCTTACCGTTTTCCGTATCACATAGGAGCAAATTGCATGCAAGGCGAAAGCAGCCTAGTATTCTCGCAGGGAGGGTCTCCTCAGGGCACGGTGGGTCGTTTCCCCGGCAAAGCCTGGCATAAGGCTCTCCTGCAGCAGTTTCTGACACTTTACTACAAAGGCGTCGGCGGGGCATTGCCGAAAAGAAGGGATGAGGTGGCTCTTTGCGTCCCCTTCCGTCGCCCACAGGAAACAAGGCCCTCCTGGAGGGTTACAAACCTGTGGAGAAAACGGACAGGCACGAGAGGCTGTCTTCTGTGCACTTGCATGCAGAAGTCTCTCCACACACGAAACAGCCCATCACACAAAACATCAACACCCCCCCCCCACACACACACCGAGAACATAACTGCACACAATACACATGAACCACAGTTCTCAGAGGGAACACAACACACCAAGCGAGGCACACCTGACCCAGCTTGACCGCACGCGGTACGCACATCGCAAAAATACACTCATTACTCAAAGAGCCAACCACACACACAACCTGTCAAACACGACCACACACAAATCACCGTCACACATGTAACACACACCACACACACAACACATACAAACCCACATGCAAAACACCCACAAACCACGACAAAAAGAACACCGAGCTCATGCAACACACATTTCACACGCTACACACATCGCCCCAAACACACATAAAACATACAGCACACAGAGCCTCGCAGGATGCACAATGCCAAACACACAACTTGTGCACAGAGGGATCAGTCATAACACACGCTATCTCACTCAACTTGCAAAACACACAGACCACACGACACAAACGCAAATCACAGAACAACACATCACACAACACACACAGAAATTAATATCACAACTCATAACACACGCAACACCCCTGCATTAACAATGCGACACACACAGAGCAACGCAACCACCGCACGCCGCACACGAAGCCGCACACAGCACGCACTCAAGGAACAACCACAACACACACAAGAAAACGCCCACAAACAACATACATAGAGAACACACGGAACCTCTCCACACGCACACAGCACAACATAGGAAACAACATACACCACAAGCGTCACAGGACATAAAAAGCACACAATTCACACAAATCACAGGTCAGTGAGTACACACCACACACACAATGAGGCACACTAACAAGCACAAGCACGCACGGACAGCACGTCTCAACCAAACCCGCACACAACCCCTCAAACACGGCCAAACACAAAACCCAATCACACATGCAAAACAGGCACACCACACACAAAACCACACGCAAAACACACCACCAACAGAAACCCCCATAGCGCACATGTCACACGCTACACACCACACACGCAACCACACACAGACACCCCACACTCATATCCATGCACGGGCTGCACTACGCACAGCGCACACACACAGAACCCAGAATGTATCAACGCAAGTCACAAGACACACACCGGACACATCAAAGCACGTAATTGCTCACAACACACGTTGAACCACATCTCACAGAGCACACACAATGAGGCACACAAAACAAGCACAGCCACACAGACAACCAATCTCACGTCACACACGTAACACACACACACAACCACTCAAACACAACCACACCTAAACCACAATCACAAACACAAAACACACACAGCCCTCACACATGCAAAGGCCAAACACATAACCAGCAAAGGAGACAGCGCACATGTCACACACTGCACCCTACACACACAACCACATAGAGAGACACACCACCCAGATATCCTCACCCAAGAGCGCCAAACGGAACACACACACACAACACAGAAACATGCGACGCAACAGTCACAAGACACGCACCAAACCCATCAAGGCACACAACTGCTCACGATACGCATGGAATTCATTGCCCAGACGACATACTGCACCCACCATGAGACATACTAAACAAGCACAACCCCACACAGTCAACACATCTCACATCATGCGCATAACACAGGCAGCCAAACATAACCTCAACCACTCAAACACGACCGCACACACAAATCACCATCACACACGCAGAACACACACACAGCACTCACAAACCCATAGGCAAAACACACATAACCAACAAAGAAGACAAATAGCGCACATTTCACACACTGCACGCTACACACACAACCACGCACAGGCACACCGCACATACGTCCTCACACAGGAGCACAACGCAGAACACACACACAACACAGAAACGCGCCACACAACAGTCACTATATACACACCACACCCTTGAGGGCACATAACTGCTCACAATGCACACGGAAAACATTGCACAGACCACGCACTGCGCACACCAGGAGACGTACTAAACAAGCACAACCACACACAGTCAACACGTCTCACACCATGTGCACAACTCGAACAGCCAAACACACACACAGCCTCTCTAACACAACAACACACCGATCACAATCACACTCACAAAACTGACACGGCACATACAAGTCCACACCCCACTGACGAAAACACATGCAACACACATATAACGCACCACACACAGCACACACAAGCGCAAGCATACAATACAGCGCGCACACAGACCCACACGCAGACAGCACGAACCGCAACCCACAAACACACACACAACAAACACATGCACACGGCACGTCCGACCCAGGCCAAATCCACAGCACAACCCAACGCTCAAATTACACAGCCCACCCAACATCTACCCAGTACGTAACGCACAGAAAGCAGATGGACAGCACGCACACAACCCAGAACACAGTACACAACAACACAACAGACAACAGGAAGGCCAGACACATTTCGACCGGAGGCAACACACCAAACACACAACATACACAACCGCCAACAGATAACTCGCCAAAAAAAGGCAGAATACACACTGCGCAAAGAACCACACAACACACACAGCACAACTCACAAGTGCCGACATCACACGTAACACACCACACAGTGAAAAATACGCAGAGCAGTGTGCTCAGCGAGCCGTAAGGATCATACACCACACATGTTACACACAAAATACACACAACACGGACAACAACACAACCCACAGAAAACAAGCGAGACCCACAGATCATAGACATGACAACACAACGCAAAGCACACAGGGACACAGCACACACAGCGTACCACAACAGAGAATACACACCGAATCACAGAAAAACACCACAAATCGCTCACTGCCACATACCAACAACACATACAGCACACTACACACACAACCAACCCAAAAGACACAAAAGAGATCGGTCGGGTGTGTGTAGCCTTCTACTGCAATGTTTACTAAGTTTTCTGTGTCACACAGGAGCAAGTTGCATGCCAGGGGAAATCAGCGTAGTATTCTCTCAGGGAGGGTCTCCTCGGCGCACGGTGGATGGTCTCCCCAGCAGAGTTTGGCGTAAGGCTCTTCTGCAGCAGTTTCTGACACGTCACTGCAGAGGCATCTTCAGGGCATTGCGTTTACTCACCAGGACACTCCGGTTCTGTGCGTCCTCTTCCAGCAGCCCCAGGAAACAAGGACCTCCCGGATGATTCCAAGCCTGCGGAGAAAAGAGCCAAGCACGAAAGGCTTTCTTCGGCGTGCTTGAATGCGGAAGCCTCAGGACTGCCCTTGAGCATTTAGCTTTAGGACCATGGCAAAGGATGGTTTCTCCCTGCAGATCACAAAGAGAGAGCCGGGCTGCACATGGTTCGTTCAGGCTGATAAGATTTCTGGCCCAGAGAAGAGCTCTGTTCTGATGAAAGGATGATCAGCTGAAGGAGTCCCCACAGCATCTTCCCTTAGACTAGTTTTCCTGAACAGCCAGGCTTCCTCAGCAAGGCCTCACGTTAGTGGCCACACAAGCGAGCGTCCGCCACTCAGCAGAAGAGAGCTCTACCCAGCAGACTTCACTCAGGCGCTTTAGAGAGCAGGCACACAGGGCAGACACGGAGAGCACATTGCAAGCTCGGTTTCAGCATCCACTGCAACGACTTCGGTGACTCCTTGAATGGGAAATCCTGCACTGGATTCTTTCACGCACATAAGCTGAATCCAAAGCTGACTTGCCTCCACTGCGGCTAGTTCAAAGCGTCTGGTTCTGCAACTTCCCGTGTGGCTAGTGCTAAGGCCTATTCGAAGCCCACCCACAGGTGGCCTCTGAGACAGAGGGCGTACAGAGAAGACCGCCTTCTACTGCGACGCTTACCGTTTTCCGTATCACATAGGAGCAAATTGCATGCAAGGCGAAAGCAGCCTAGTATTCTCGCAGGGAGGGTCTCCTCAGGGCACGGTGGGTCGTTTCCCCGGCAAAGCCTGGCATAAGGCTCTCCTGCAGCAGTTTCTGACACTTTACTACAAAGGCGTCGGCGGGGCATTGCCGAAAAGAAGGGATGAGGTGGCTCTTTGCGTCCCCTTCCGTCGCCCTCAGGAAACAAGGCCCTCCTGGAGGGTTACAAACCTGTGGAGAAAACGGACAGGCACGAGAGGCTGTCTTCTGTGCACTTGCATGCAGAAGTCTCTCCACACACGAAACAGCCCATCACACAAAACATCAACACCCCCCCCACACACACACACCGAGAACATAACTGCACACAATACACATGAACCACAGTTCTCAGAGGGAACACAACACACCAAGCGAGGCACACCTGACCCAGCTTGACCGCACGCGGTACGCACATCGCAAAAATACACTCATTACTCAAAGAGCCAACCACACACACAACCTGTCAAACACGACCACACACAAATCACCGTCACACATGTAACACACACCACACACACAACACATACAAACCCACATGCAAAACACCCACAAACCACGACAAAAAGAACACCGAGCTCATGCAACACACATTTCACACGCTACACACATCGCCCCAAACACACATAAAACATACAGCACACAGAGCCTCGCAGGATGCACAATGCCAAACACACAACTTGTGCACAGAGGGATCAGTCATAACACACGCTATCTCACTCAACTTGCAAAACACACAGACCACACGACACAAACGCAAATCACAGAACAACACATCACACAACACACACAGAAATTAATATCACAACTCATAACACACGCAACACCCCTGCATTAACAATGCGACACACACAGAGCAACGCAACCACCGCACGCCGCACACGAAGCCGCACACAGCACGCACTCAAGGAACAACCACAACACACACAAGAAAACGCCCACAAACAACATACATAGAGAACACACGGAACCTCTCCACACGCACACAGCACAACATAGGAAACAACATACACCACAAGCGTCACAGGACATAAAAAGCACACAATTCACACAAATCACAGGTCAGTGAGTACACACCACACACACAATGAGGCACACTAACAAGCACAAGCACGCACGGACAGCACGTCTCAACCAAACCCGCACACAACCCCTCAAACACGGCCAAACACAAAACCCAATCACACATGCAAAACAGGCACACCACACACAAAACCACACGCAAAACACACCACCAACAGAAACCCCCATAGCGCACATGTCACACGCTACACACCACACACGCAACCACACACAGACACCCCACACTCATATCCATGCACGGGCTGCACTACGCACAGCGCACACACACAGAACCCAGAATGTATCAACGCAAGTCACAAGACACACACCGGACACATCAAAGCACGTAATTGCTCACAACACACGTTGAACCACATCTCACAGAGCACACACAATGAGGCACACAAAACAAGCACAGCCACACAGACAACCAATCTCACGTCACACACGTAACACACACACACAACCACTCAAACACAACCACACCTAAACCACAATCACAAACACAAAACACACACAGCCCTCACACATGCAAAGGCCAAACACATAACCAGCAAAGGAGACAGCGCACATGTCACACACTGCACCCTACACACACAACCACATAGAGAGACACACCACCCAGATATCCTCACCCAAGAGCGCCAAACGGAACACACACACACAACACAGAAACATGCGACGCAACAGTCACAAGACACGCACCAAACCCATCAAGGCACACAACTGCTCACGATACGCATGGAATTCATTGCCCAGACGACATACTGCACCCACCATGAGACATACTAAACAAGCACAACCCCACACAGTCAACACATCTCACATCATGCGCATAACACAGGCAGCCAAACATAACCTCAACCACTCAAACACGACCGCACACACAAATCACCATCACACACGCAGAACACACACACAGCACTCACAAACCCATAGGCAAAACACACATAACCAACAAAGAAGACAAATAGCGCACATTTCACACACTGCACGCTACACACACAACCACGCACAGGCACACCGCACATACGTCCTCACACAGGAGCACAACGCAGAACACACACACAACACAGAAACGCGCCACACAACAGTCACTATATACACACCACACCCTTGAGGGCACATAACTGCTCACAATGCACACGGAAAACATTGCACAGACCACGCACTGCGCACACCAGGAGACGTACTAAACAAGCACAACCACACACAGTCAACACGTCTCACACCATGTGCACAACTCGAACAGCCAAACACACACACAGCCTCTCTAACACAACAACACACCGATCACAATCACACTCACAAAACTGACACGGCACATACAAGTCCACACCCCACTGACGAAAACACATGCAACACACATATAACGCACCACACACAGCACACACAAGCGCAAGCATACAATACAGCGCGCACACAGACCCACACGCAGACAGCACGAACCGCAACCCACAAACACACACACAACAAACACATGCACACGGCACGTCCGACCCAGGCCAAATCCACAGCACAACCCAACGCTCAAATTACACAGCCCACCCAACATCTACCCAGTACGTAACGCACAGAAAGCAGATGGACAGCACGCACACAACCCAGAACACAGTACACAACAACACAACAGACAACAGGAAGGCCAGACACATTTCGACCGGAGGCAACACACCAAACACACAACATACACAACCGCCAACAGATAACTCGCCAAAAAAAGGCAGAATACACACTGCGCAAAGAACCACACAACACACACAGCACAACTCACAAGTGCCGACATCACACGTAACACACCACACAGTGAAAAATACGCAGAGCAGTGTGCTCAGCGAGCCGTAAGGATCATACACCACACATGTTACACACAAAATACACACAACACGGACAACAACACAACCCACAGAAAACAAGCGAGACCCACAGATCATAGACATGACAACACAACGCAAAGCACACAGGGACACAGCACACACAGCGTACCACAACAGAGAATACACACCGAATCACAGAAAAACACCACAAATCGCTCACTGCCACATACCAACAACACATACAGCACACTACACACACAACCAACCCAAAAGACACAAAAGAGATCGGTCGGGTGTGTGTAGCCTTCTACTGCAATGTTTACTAAGTTTTCTGTGTCACACAGGAGCAAGTTGCATGCCAGGGGAAATCAGCGTAGTATTCTCTCAGGGAGGGTCTCCTCGGCGCACGGTGGATGGTCTCCCCAGCAGAGTTTGGCGTAAGGCTCTTCTGCAGCAGTTTCTGACACGTCACTGCAGAGGCATCTTCAGGGCATTGCGTTTACTCACCAGGACACTCCGGTTCTGTGCGTCCTCTTCCAGCAGCCCCAGGAAACAAGGACCTCCCGGATGATTCCAAGCCTGCGGAGAAAAGAGCCAAGCACGAAAGGCTTTCTTCGGCGTGCTTGAATGCCGAAGCCTCAGGACTGCCCTTGAGCATTTAGCTTTAGGACCATGGCAAAGGATGGTTTCTCCCTGCAGATCACAAAGAGAGAGCCGGGCTGCACATGGTTCGTTCAGGCTGATAAGATTTCTGGCCCAGAGAAGAGCTCTGTTCTGATGAAAGGATGATCAGCTGAAGGAGTCCCCACAGCATCTTCCCTTAGACTAGTTTTCCTGAACAGCCAGGCTTCCTCAGCAAGGCCTCACGTTAGTGGCCACACAAGCGAGCGTCCGCCACTCAGCAGAAGAGAGCTCTACCCAGCAGACTTCACTCAGGCGCTTTAGAGAGCAGGCACACAGGGCAGACACGGAGAGCACATTGCAAGCTCGGTTTCAGCATCCACTGCAACGACTTCGGTGACTCCTTGAATGGGAAATCCTGCACTGGATTCTTTCACGCACATAAGCTGAATCCAAAGCTGACTTGCCTCCACTGCGGCTAGTTCAAAGCGTCTGGTTCTGCAACTTCCCGTGTGGCTAGTGCTAAGGCCTATTCGAAGCCCACCCACAGGTGGCCTCTGAGACAGAGGGCGTACAGAGAAGACCGCCTTCTACTGCGACGCTTACCGTTTTCCGTATCACATAGGAGCAAATTGCATGCAAGGCGAAAGCAGCCTAGTATTCTCGCAGGGAGGGTCTCCTCAGGGCACGGTGGGTCGTTTCCCCGGCAAAGCCTGGCATAAGGCTCTCCTGCAGCAGTTTCTGACACTTTACTACAAAGGCGTCGGCGGGGCATTGCCGAAAAGAAGGGATGAGGTGGCTCTTTGCGTCCCCTTCCGTCGCCCTCAGGAAACAAGGCCCTCCTGGAGGGTTACAAACCTGTGGAGAAAACGGACAGGCACGAGAGGCTGTCTTCTGTGCACTTGCATGCAGAAGTCTCTCCACACACGAAACAGCCCATCACACAAAACATCAACACCACCCCCCACACACACACACCGAGAACATAACTGCACACAATACACATGAACCACAGTTCTCAGAGGGAACACAACACACCAAGCGAGGCACACCTGACCCAGCTTGACCGCACGCGGTACGCACATCGCAAAAATACACTCATTACTCAAAGAGCCAACCACACACACAACCTGTCAAACACGACCACACACAAATCACCGTCACACATGTAACACACACCACACACACCACACATACAAACCCACATGCAAAACACCCACAAACCACGACAAAAAGAACACCGAGCTCATGCAACACACATTTCACACGCTACACACATCGCCCCAAACACACATAAAACATACAGCACACAGAGCCTCGCAGGATGCACAATGCCAAACACACAACTTGTGCACAGAGGGATCAGTCATAACACACGCTATCTCACTCAACTTGCAAAACACACAGACCACACGACACAAACGCAAATCACAGAACAACACATCACACAACACACACAGAAATTAATATCACAACTCATAACACACGCAACACCCCTGCATTAACAATGCGACACACACAGAGCAACGCAACCACCGCACGCCGCACACGAAGCCGCACACAGCACGCACTCAAGGAACAACCACAACACACACAAGAAAACGCCCACAAACAACATACATAGAGAACACACGGAACCTCTCCACACGCACACAGCACAACATAGGAAACAACATACACCACAAGCGTCACAGGACATAAAAAGCACACAATTCACACAAATCACAGGTCAGTGAGTACACACCACACACACAATGAGGCACACTAACAAGCACAAGCACGCACGGACAGCACGTCTCAACCAAACCCGCACACAACCCCTCAAACACGGCCAAACACAAAACCCAATCACACATGCAAAACAGGCACACCACACACAAAACCACACGCAAAACACACCACCAACAGAAACCCCCATAGCGCACATGTCACACGCTACACACCACACACGCAACCACACACAGACACCCCACACTCATATCCATGCACGGGCTGCACTACGCACAGCGCACACACACAGAACCCAGAATGTATCAACGCAAGTCACAAGACACACACCGGACACATCAAAGCACGTAATTGCTCACAACACACGTTGAACCACATCTCACAGAGCACACACAATGAGGCACACAAAACAAGCACAGCCACACAGACAACCAATCTCACGTCACACACGTAACACACACACACAACCACTCAAACACAACCACACCTAAACCACAATCACAAACACAAAACACACACAGCCCTCACACATGCAAAGGCCAAACACATAACCAGCAAAGGAGACAGCGCACATGTCACACACTGCACCCTACACACACAACCACATAGAGAGACACACCACCCAGATATCCTCACCCAAGAGCGCCAAACGGAACACACACACACAACACAGAAACATGCGACGCAACAGTCACAAGACACGCACCAAACCCATCAAGGCACACAACTGCTCACGATACGCATGGAATTCATTGCCCAGACGACATACTGCACCCACCATGAGACATACTAAACAAGCACAACCCCACACAGTCAACACATCTCACATCATGCGCATAACACAGGCAGCCAAACATAACCTCAACCACTCAAACACGACCGCACACACAAATCACCATCACACACGCAGAACACACACACAGCACTCACAAACCCATAGGCAAAACACACATAACCAACAAAGAAGACAAATAGCGCACATTTCACACACTGCACGCTACACACACAACCACGCACAGGCACACCGCACATACGTCCTCACACAGGAGCACAACGCAGAACACACACACAACACAGAAACGCGCCACACAACAGTCACTATATACACACCACACCCTTGAGGGCACATAACTGCTCACAATGCACACGGAAAACATTGCACAGACCACGCACTGCGCACACCAGGAGACGTACTAAACAAGCACAACCACACACAGTCAACACGTCTCACACCATGTGCACAACTCGAACAGCCAAACACACACACAGCCTCTCTAACACAACAACACACCGATCACAATCACACTCACAAAACTGACACGGCACATACAAGTCCACACCCCACTGACGAAAACACATGCAACACACATATAACGCACCACACACAGCACACACAAGCGCAAGCATACAATACAGCGCGCACACAGACCCACACGCAGACAGCACGAACCGCAACCCACAAACACACACACAACAAACACATGCACACGGCACGTCCGACCCAGGCCAAATCCACAGCACAACCCAACGCTCAAATTACACAGCCCACCCAACATCTACCCAGTACGTAACGCACAGAAAGCAGATGGACAGCACGCACACAACCCAGAACACAGTACACAACAACACAACAGACAACAGGAAGGCCAGACACATTTCGACCGGAGGCAACACACCAAACACACAACATACACAACCGCCAACAGATAACTCGCCAAAAAAAGGCAGAATACACACTGCGCAAAGAACCACACAACACACACAGCACAACTCACAAGTGCCGACATCACACGTAACACACCACACAGTGAAAAATACGCAGAGCAGTGTGCTCAGCGAGCCGTAAGGATCATACACCACACATGTTACACACAAAATACACACAACACGGACAACAACACAACCCACAGAAAACAAGCGAGACCCACAGATCATAGACATGACAACACAACGCAAAGCACACAGGGACACAGCACACACAGCGTACCACAACAGAGAATACACACCGAATCACAGAAAAACACCACAAATCGCTCACTGCCACATACCAACAACACATACAGCACACTACACACACAACCAACCCAAAAGACACAAAAGAGATCGGTCGGGTGTGTGTAGCCTTCTACTGCAATGTTTACTAAGTTTTCTGTGTCACACAGGAGCAAGTTGCATGCCAGGGGAAATCAGCGTAGTATTCTCTCAGGGAGGGTCTCCTCGGCGCACGGTGGATGGTCTCCCCAGCAGAGTTTGGCGTAAGGCTCTTCTGCAGCAGTTTCTGACACGTCACTGCAGAGGCATCTTCAGGGCATTGCGTTTACTCACCAGGACACTCCGGTTCTGTGCGTCCTCTTCCAGCAGCCCCAGGAAACAAGGACCTCCCGGATGATTCCAAGCCTGCGGAGAAAAGAGCCAAGCACGAAAGGCTTTCTTCGGCGTGCTTGAATGCCGAAGCCTCAGGACTGCCCTTGAGCATTTAGCTTTAGGACCATGGCAAAGGATGGTTTCTCCCTGCAGATCACAAAGAGAGAGCCGGGCTGCACATGGTTCGTTCAGGCTGATAAGATTTCTGGCCCAGAGAAGAGCTCTGTTCTGATGAAAGGATGATCAGCTGAAGGAGTCCCCACAGCATCTTCCCTTAGACTAGTTTTCCTGAACAGCCAGGCTTCCTCAGCAAGGCCTCACGTTAGTGGCCACACAAGCGAGCGTCCGCCACTCAGCAGAAGAGAGCTCTACCCAGCAGACTTCACTCAGGCGCTTTAGAGAGCAGGCACACAGGGCAGACACGGAGAGCACATTGCAAGCTCGGTTTCAGCATCCACTGCAACGACTTCGGTGACTCCTTGAATGGGAAATCCTGCACTGGATTCTTTCACGCACATAAGCTGAATCCAAAGCTGACTTGCCTCCACTGCGGCTAGTTCAAAGCGTCTGGTTCTGCAACTTCCCGTGTGGCTAGTGCTAAGGCCTATTCGAAGCCCACCCACAGGTGGCCTCTGAGACAGAGGGCGTACAGAGAAGACCGCCTTCTACTGCGACGCTTACCGTTTTCCGTATCACATAGGAGCAAATTGCATGCAAGGCGAAAGCAGCCTAGTATTCTCGCAGGGAGGGTCTCCTCAGGGCACGGTGGGTCGTTTCCCCGGCAAAGCCTGGCATAAGGCTCTCCTGCAGCAGTTTCTGACACTTTACTACAAAGGCGTCGGCGGGGCATTGCCGAAAAGAAGGGATGAGGTGGCTCTTTGCGTCCCCTTCCGTCGCCCTCAGGAAACAAGGCCCTCCTGGAGGGTTACAAACCTGTGGAGAAAACGGACAGGCACGAGAGGCTGTCTTCTGTGCACTTGCATGCAGAAGTCTCTCCACACACGAAACAGCCCATCACACAAAACATCAACACCACCCCCCCCACACACACACCGAGAACATAACTGCACACAATACACATGAACCACAGTTCTCAGAGGGAACACAACACACCAAGCGAGGCACACCTGACCCAGCTTGACCGCACGCGGTACGCACATCGCAAAAATACACTCATTACTCAAAGAGCCAACCACACACACAACCTGTCAAACACGACCACACACAAATCACCGTCACACATGTAACACACACCACACACACAACACATACAAACCCACATGCAAAACACCCACAAACCACGACAAAAAGAACACCGAGCTCATGCAACACACATTTCACACGCTACACACATCGCCCCAAACACACATAAAACATACAGCACACAGAGCCTCGCAGGATGCACAATGCCAAACACACAACTTGTGCACAGAGGGATCAGTCATAACACACGCTATCTCACTCAACTTGCAAAACACACAGACCACACGACACAAACGCAAATCACAGAACAACACATCACACAACACACACAGAAATTAATATCACAACTCATAACACACGCAACACCCCTGCATTAACAATGCGACACACACAGAGCAACGCAACCACCGCACGCCGCACACGAAGCCGCACACAGCACGCACTCAAGGAACAACCACAACACACACAAGAAAACGCCCACAAACAACATACATAGAGAACACACGGAACCTCTCCACACGCACACAGCACAACATAGGAAACAACATACACCACAAGCGTCACAGGACATAAAAAGCACACAATTCACACAAATCACAGGTCAGTGAGTACACACCACACACACAATGAGGCACACTAACAAGCACAAGCACGCACGGACAGCACGTCTCAACCAAACCCGCACACAACCCCTCAAACACGGCCAAACACAAAACCCAATCACACATGCAAAACAGGCACACCACACACAAAACCACACGCAAAACACACCACCAACAGAAACCCCCATAGCGCACATGTCACACGCTACACACCACACACGCAACCACACACAGACACCCCACACTCATATCCATGCACGGGCTGCACTACGCACAGCGCACACACACAGAACCCAGAATGTATCAACGCAAGTCACAAGACACACACCGGACACATCAAAGCACGTAATTGCTCACAACACACGTTGAACCACATCTCACAGAGCACACACAATGAGGCACACAAAACAAGCACAGCCACACAGACAACCAATCTCACGTCACACACGTAACACACACACACAACCACTCAAACACAACCACACCTAAACCACAATCACAAACACAAAACACACACAGCCCTCACACATGCAAAGGCCAAACACATAACCAGCAAAGGAGACAGCGCACATGTCACACACTGCACCCTACACACACAACCACATAGAGAGACACACCACCCAGATATCCTCACCCAAGAGCGCCAAACGGAACACACACACAACACAGAAACATGCGACGCAACAGTCACAAGACACGCACCAAACCCATCAAGGCACACAACTGCTCACGATACGCATGGAATTCATTGCCCAGACGACATACTGCACCCACCATGAGACATACTAAACAAGCACAACCCCACACAGTCAACACATCTCACATCATGCGCATAAAACAGGCAGCCAAACATAACCTCAACCACTCAAACACGACCGCACACACAAATCACCATCACACACGCAGAACACACACACAGCACTCACAAACCCATAGGCAAAACACACATAACCAACAAAGAAGACAAATAGCGCACATTTCACACACTGCACGCTACACACACAACCACGCACAGGCACACCGCACATACGTCCTCACACAGGAGCACAACGCAGAACACACACACAACACAGAAACGCGCCACACAACAGTCACTATATACACACCACACCCTTGAGGGCACATAACTGCTCACAATGCACACGGAAAACATTGCACAGACCACGCACTGCGCACACCAGGAGACGTACTAAACAAGCACAACCACACACAGTCAACACGTCTCACACCATGTGCACAACTCGAACAGCCAAACACACACACAGCCTCTCTAACACAACAACACACCGATCACAATCACACTCACAAAACTGACACGGCACATACAAGTCCACACCCCACTGACGAAAACACATGCAACACACATATAACGCACCACACACAGCACACACAAGCGCAAGCATACAATACAGCGCGCACACAGACCCACACGCAGACAGCACGAACCGCAACCCACAAACACACACACAACAAACACATGCACACGGCACGTCCGACCCAGGCCAAATCCACAGCACAACCCAACGCTCAAATTACACAGCCCACCCAACATCTACCCAGTACGTAACGCACAGAAAGCAGATGGACAGCACGCACACAACCCAGAACACAGTACACAACAACACAACAGACAACAGGAAGGCCAGACACATTTCGACCGGAGGCAACACACCAAACACACAACATACACAACCGCCAACAGATAACTCGCCAAAAAAAGGCAGAATACACACTGCGCAAAGAACCACACAACACACACAGCACAACTCACAAGTGCCGACATCACACGTAACACACCACACAGTGAAAAATACGCAGAGCAGTGTGCTCAGCGAGCCGTAAGGATCATACACCACACATGTTACACACAAAATACACACAACACGGACAACAACACAACCCACAGAAAACAAGCGAGACTCACAGATCATAGACATGACAACACAACGCAAAGCACACAGGGACACAGCACACACAGCGTACCACAACAGAGAATACACACCGAATCACAGAAAAACACCACAAATCGCTCACTGCCACATACCAACAACACATACAGCACACTACACACACAACCAACCCAAAAGACACAAAAGAGATCGGTCGGGTGTGTGTAGCCTTCTACTGCAATGTTTACTAAGTTTTCTGTGTCACACAGGAGCAAGTTGCATGCCAGGGGAAATCAGCGTAGTATTCTCTCAGGGAGGGTCTCCTCGGCGCACGGTGGATGGTCTCCCCAGCAGAGTTTGGCGTAAGGCTCTTCTGCAGCAGTTTCTGACACGTCACTGCAGAGGCATCTTCAGGGCATTGCGTTTACTCACCAGGACACTCCGGTTCTGTGCGTCCTCTTCCAGCAGCCCCAGGAAACAAGGACCTCCCGGATGATTCCAAGCCTGCGGAGAAAAGAGCCAAGCACGAAAGGCTTTCTTCGGCGTGCTTGAATGCCGAAGCCTCAGGACTGCCCTTGAGCATTTAGCTTTAGGACCATGGCAAAGGATGGTTTCTCCCTGCAGATCACAAAGAGAGAGCCGGGCTGCACATGGTTCGTTCAGGCTGATAAGATTTCTGGCCCAGAGAAGAGCTCTGTTCTGATGAAAGGATGATCAGCTGAAGGAGTCCCCACAGCATCTTCCCTTAGACTAGTTTTCCTGAACAGCCAGGCTTCCTCAGCAAGGCCTCACGTTAGTGGCCACACAAGCGAGCGTCCGCCACTCAGCAGAAGAGAGCTCTACCCAGCAGACTTCACTCAGGCGCTTTAGAGAGCAGGCACACAGGGCAGACACGGAGAGCACATTGCAAGCTCGGTTTCAGCATCCACTGCAACGACTTCGGTGACTCCTTGAATGGGAAATCCTGCACTGGATTCTTTCACGCACATAAGCTGAATCCAAAGCTGACTTGCCTCCACTGCGGCTAGTTCAAAGCGTCTGGTTCTGCAACTTCCCGTGTGGCTAGTGCTAAGGCCTATTCGAAGCCCACCCACAGGTGGCCTCTGAGACAGAGGGCGTACAGAGAAGACCGCCTTCTACTGCGACGCTTACCGTTTTCCGTATCACATAGGAGCAAATTGCATGCAAGGCGAAAGCAGCCTAGTATTCTCGCAGGGAGGGTCTCCTCAGGGCACGGTGGGTCGTTTCCCCGGCAAAGCCTGGCATAAGGCTCTCCTGCAGCAGTTTCTGACACTTTACTACAAAGGCGTCGGCGGGGCATTGCCGAAAAGAAGGGATGAGGTGGCTCTTTGCGTCCCCTTCCGTCGCCCTCAGGAAACAAGGCCCTCCTGGAGGGTTACAAACCTGTGGAGAAAACGGACAGGCACGAGAGGCTGTCTTCTGTGCACTTGCATGCAGAAGTCTCTCCACACACGAAACAGCCCATCACACAAAACATCAACACCCCCCCCACACACACACACCGAGAACATAACTGCACACAATACACATGAACCACAGTTCTCAGAGGGAACACAACACACCAAGCGAGGCACACCTGACCCAGCTTGACCGCACGCGGTACGCACATCGCAAAAATACACTCATTACTCAAAGAGCCAACCACACACACAACCTGTCAAACACGACCACACACAAATCACCGTCACACATGTAACACACACCACACACACAACACATACAAACCCACATGCAAAACACCCACAAACCACGACAAAAAGAACACCGAGCTCATGCAACACACATTTCACACGCTACACACATCGCCCCAAACACACATAAAACATACAGCACACAGAGCCTCGCAGGATGCACAATGCCAAACACACAACTTGTGCACAGAGGGATCAGTCATAACACACGCTATCTCACTCAACTTGCAAAACACACAGACCACACGACACAAACGCAAATCACAGAACAACACATCACACAACACACACAGAAATTAATATCACAACTCATAACACACGCAACACCCCTGCATTAACAATGCGACACACACAGAGCAACGCAACCACCGCACGCCGCACACGAAGCCGCACACAGCACGCACTCAAGGAACAACCACAACACACACAAGAAAACGCCCACAAACAACATACATAGAGAACACACGGAACCTCTCCACACGCACACAGCACAACATAGGAAACAACATACACCACAAGCGTCACAGGACATAAAAAGCACACAATTCACACAAATCACAGGTCAGTGAGTACACACCACACACACAATGAGGCACACTAACAAGCACAAGCACGCACGGACAGCACGTCTCAACCAAACCCGCACACAACCCCTCAAACACGGCCAAACACAAAACCCAATCACACATGCAAAACAGGCACACCACACACAAAACCACACGCAAAACACACCACCAACAGAAACCCCCATAGCGCACATGTCACACGCTACACACCACACACGCAACCACACACAGACACCCCACACTCATATCCATGCACGGGCTGCACTACGCACAGCGCACACACACAGAACCCAGAATGTATCAACGCAAGTCACAAGACACACACCGGACACATCAAAGCACGTAATTGCTCACAACACACGTTGAACCACATCTCACAGAGCACACACAATGAGGCACACAAAACAAGCACAGCCACACAGACAACCAATCTCACGTCACACACGTAACACACACACACAACCACTCAAACACAACCACACCTAAACCACAATCACAAACACAAAACACACACAGCCCTCACACATGCAAAGGCCAAACACATAACCAGCAAAGGAGACAGCGCACATGTCACACACTGCACCCTACACACACAACCACATAGAGAGACACACCACCCAGATATCCTCACCCAAGAGCGCCAAACGGAACACACACACACAACACAGAAACATGCGACGCAACAGTCACAAGACACGCACCAAACCCATCAAGGCACACAACTGCTCACGATACGCATGGAATTCATTGCCCAGACGACATACTGCACCCACCATGAGACATACTAAACAAGCACAACCCCACACAGTCAACACATCTCACATCATGCGCATAACACAGGCAGCCAAACATAACCTCAACCACTCAAACACGACCGCACACACAAATCACCATCACACACGCAGAACACACACACAGCACTCACAAACCCATAGGCAAAACACACATAACCAACAAAGAAGACAAATAGCGCACATTTCACACACTGCACGCTACACACACAACCACGCACAGGCACACCGCACATACGTCCTCACACAGGAGCACAACGCAGAACACACACACAACACAGAAACGCGCCACACAACAGTCACTATATACACACCACACCCTTGAGGGCACATAACTGCTCACAATGCACACGGAAAACATTGCACAGACCACGCACTGCGCACACCAGGAGACGTACTAAACAAGCACAACCACACACAGTCAACACGTCTCACACCATGTGCACAACTCGAACAGCCAAACACACACACAGCCTCTCTAACACAACAACACACCGATCACAATCACACTCACAAAACTGACACGGCACATACAAGTCCACACCCCACTGACGAAAACACATGCAACACACATATAACGCACCACACACAGCACACACAAGCGCAAGCATACAATACAGCGCGCACACAGACCCACACGCAGACAGCACGAACCGCAACCCACAAACACACACACAACAAACACATGCACACGGCACGTCCGACCCAGGCCAAATCCACAGCACAACCCAACGCTCAAATTACACAGCCCACCCAACATCTACCCAGTACGTAACGCACAGAAAGCAGATGGACAGCACGCACACAACCCAGAACACAGTACACAACAACACAACAGACAACAGGAAGGCCAGACACATTTCGACCGGAGGCAACACACCAAACACACAACATACACAACCGCCAACAGATAACTCGCCAAAAAAAGGCAGAATACACACTGCGCAAAGAACCACACAACACACACAGCACAACTCACAAGTGCCGACATCACACGTAACACACCACACAGTGAAAAATACGCAGAGCAGTGTGCTCAGCGAGCCGTAAGGATCATACACCACACATGTTACACACAAAATACACACAACACGGACAACAACACAACCCACAGAAAACAAGCGAGACCCACAGATCATAGACATGACAACACAACGCAAAGCACACAGGGACACAGCACACACAGCGTACCACAACAGAGAATACACACCGAATCACAGAAAAACACCACAAATCGCTCACTGCCACATACCAACAACACATACAGCACACTACACACACAACCAACCCAAAAGACACAAAAGAGATCGGTCGGGTGTGTGTAGCCTTCTACTGCAATGTTTACTAAGTTTTCTGTGTCACACAGGAGCAAGTTGCATGCCAGGGGAAATCAGCGTAGTATTCTCTCAGGGAGGGTCTCCTCGGCGCACGGTGGATGGTCTCCCCAGCAGAGTTTGGCGTAAGGCTCTTCTGCAGCAGTTTCTGACACGTCACTGCAGAGGCATCTTCAGGGCATTGCGTTTACTCACCAGGACACTCCGGTTCTGTGCGTCCTCTTCCAGCAGCCCCAGGAAACAAGGACCTCCCGGATGATTCCAAGCCTGCGGAGAAAAGAGCCAAGCACGAAAGGCTTTCTTCGGCGTGCTTGAATGCGGAAGCCTCAGGACTGCCCTTGAGCATTTAGCTTTAGGACCATGGCAAAGGATGGTTTCTCCCTGCAGATCACAAAGAGAGAGCCGGGCTGCACATGGTTCGTTCAGGCTGATAAGATTTCTGGCCCAGAGAAGAGCTCTGTTCTGATGAAAGGATGATCAGCTGAAGGAGTCCCCACAGCATCTTCCCTTAGACTAGTTTTCCTGAACAGCCAGGCTTCCTCAGCAAGGCCTCACGTTAGTGGCCACACAAGCGAGCGTCCGCCACTCAGCAGAAGAGAGCTCTACCCAGCAGACTTCACTCAGGCGCTTTAGAGAGCAGGCACACAGGGCAGACACGGAGAGCACATTGCAAGCTCGGTTTCAGCATCCACTGCAACGACTTCGGTGACTCCTTGAATGGGAAATCCTGCACTGGATTCTTTCACGCACATAAGCTGAATCCAAAGCTGACTTGCCTCCACTGCGGCTAGTTCAAAGCGTCTGGTTCTGCAACTTCCCGTGTGGCTAGTGCTAAGGCCTATTCGAAGCCCACCCACAGGTGGCCTCTGAGACAGAGGGCGTACAGAGAAGACCGCCTTCTACTGCGACGCTTACCGTTTTCCGTATCACATAGGAGCAAATTGCATGCAAGGCGAAAGCAGCCTAGTATTCTCGCAGGGAGGGTCTCCTCAGGGCACGGTGGGTCGTTTCCCCGGCAAAGCCTGGCATAAGGCTCTCCTGCAGCAGTTTCTGACACTTTACTACAAAGGCGTCGGCGGGGCATTGCCGAAAAGAAGGGATGAGGTGGCTCTTTGCGTCCCCTTCCGTCGCCCTCAGGAAACAAGGCCCTCCTGGAGGGTTACAAACCTGTGGAGAAAACGGACAGGCACGAGAGGCTGTCTTCTGTGCACTTGCATGCAGAAGTCTCTCCACACACGAAACAGCCCATCACACAAAACATCAACACCCCCCCACACACACACACACCGAGAACATAACTGCACACAATACACATGAACCACAGTTCTCAGAGGGAACACAACACACCAAGCGAGGCACACCTGACCCAGCTTGACCGCACGCGGTACGCACATCGCAAAAATACACTCATTACTCAAAGAGCCAACCACACACACAACCTGTCAAACACGACCACACACAAATCACCGTCACACATGTAACACACACCACACACACCACACATACAAACCCACATGCAAAACACCCACAAACCACGACAAAAAGAACACCGAGCTCATGCAACACACATTTCACACGCTACACACATCGCCCCAAACACACATAAAACATACAGCACACAGAGCCTCGCAGGATGCACAATGCCAAACACACAACTTGTGCACAGAGGGATCAGTCATAACACACGCTATCTCACTCAACTTGCAAAACACACAGACCACACGACACAAACGCAAATCACAGAACAACACATCACACAACACACACAGAAATTAATATCACAACTCATAACACACGCAACACCCCTGCATTAACAATGCGACACACACAGAGCAACGCAACCACCGCACGCCGCACACGAAGCCGCACACAGCACGCACTCAAGGAACAACCACAACACACACAAGAAAACGCCCACAAACAACATACATAGAGAACACACGGAACCTCTCCACACGCACACAGCACAACATAGGAAACAACATACACCACAAGCGTCACAGGACATAAAAAGCACACAATTCACACAAATCACAGGTCAGTGAGTACACACCACACACACAATGAGGCACACTAACAAGCACAAGCACGCACGGACAGCACGTCTCAACCAAACCCGCACACAACCCCTCAAACACGGCCAAACACAAAACCCAATCACACATGCAAAACAGGCACACCACACACAAAACCACACGCAAAACACACCACCAACAGAAACCCCCATAGCGCACATGTCACACGCTACACACCACACACGCAACCACACACAGACACCCCACACTCATATCCATGCACGGGCTGCACTACGCACAGCGCACACACACAGAACCCAGAATGTATCAACGCAAGTCACAAGACACACACCGGACACATCAAAGCACGTAATTGCTCACAACACACGTTGAACCACATCTCACAGAGCACACACAATGAGGCACACAAAACAAGCACAGCCACACAGACAACCAATCTCACGTCACACACGTAACACACACACACAACCACTCAAACACAACCACACCTAAACCACAATCACAAACACAAAACACACACAGCCCTCACACATGCAAAGGCCAAACACATAACCAGCAAAGGAGACAGCGCACATGTCACACACTGCACCCTACACACACAACCACATAGAGAGACACACCACCCAGATATCCTCACCCAAGAGCGCCAAACGGAACACACACACACAACACAGAAACATGCGACGCAACAGTCACAAGACACGCACCAAACCCATCAAGGCACACAACTGCTCACGATACGCATGGAATTCATTGCCCAGACGACATACTGCACCCACCATGAGACATACTAAACAAGCACAACCCCACACAGTCAACACATCTCACATCATGCGCATAACACAGGCAGCCAAACATAACCTCAACCACTCAAACACGACCGCACACACAAATCACCATCACACACGCAGAACACACACACAGCACTCACAAACCCATAGGCAAAACACACATAACCAACAAAGAAGACAAATAGCGCACATTTCACACACTGCACGCTACACACACAACCACGCACAGGCACACCGCACATACGTCCTCACACAGGAGCACAACGCAGAACACACACACAACACAGAAACGCGCCACACAACAGTCACTATATACACACCACACCCTTGAGGGCACATAACTGCTCACAATGCACACGGAAAACATTGCACAGACCACGCACTGCGCACACCAGGAGACGTACTAAACAAGCACAACCACACACAGTCAACACGTCTCACACCATGTGCACAACTCGAACAGCCAAACACACACACAGCCTCTCTAACACAACAACACACCGATCACAATCACACTCACAAAACTGACACGGCACATACAAGTCCACACCCCACTGACGAAAACACATGCAACACACATATAACGCACCACACACAGCACACACAAGCGCAAGCATACAATACAGCGCGCACACAGACCCACACGCAGACAGCACGAACCGCAACCCACAAACACACACACAACAAACACATGCACACGGCACGTCCGACCCAGGCCAAATCCACAGCACAACCCAACGCTCAAATCACACAGCCCACCCAACATCTACCCAGTACGTAACGCACAGAAAGCAGATGGACAGCACGCACACAACCCAGAACACAGTACACAACAACACAACAGACAACAGGAAGGCCAGACACATTTCGACCGGAGGCAACACACCAAACACACAACATACACAACCGCCAACAGATAACTCGCCAAAAAAAGGCAGAATACACACTGCGCAAAGAACCACACAACACACACAGCACAACTCACAAGTGCCGACATCACACGTAACACACCACACAGTGAAAAATACGCAGAGCAGTGTGCTCAGCGAGCCGTAAGGATCATACACCACACATGTTACACACAAAATACACACAACACGGACAACAACACAACCCACAGAAAACAAGCGAGACCCACAGATCATAGACATGACAACACAACGCAAAGCACACAGGGACACAGCACACACAGCGTACCACAACAGAGAATACACACCGAATCACAGAAAAACACCACAAATCGCTCACTGCCACATACCAACAACACATACAGCACACTACACACACAACCAACCCAAAAGACACAAAAGAGATCGGTCGGGTGTGTGTAGCCTTCTACTGCAATGTTTACTAAGTTTTCTGTGTCACACAGGAGCAAGTTGCATGCCAGGGGAAATCAGCGCAGTATTCTCTCAGGGAGGGTCTCCTCGGCGCACGGTGGATGGTCTCCCCAGCAGAGTTTGGCGTAAGGCTCTTCTGCAGCAGTTTCTGACACGTCACTGCAGAGGCATCTTCAGGGCATTGCGTTTACTCACCAGGACACTCCGGTTCTGTGCGTCCTCTTCCAGCAGCCCCAGGAAACAAGGACCTCCCGGATGATTCCAAGCCTGCGGAGAAAAGAGCCAAGCACGAAAGGCTTTCTTCGGCGTGCTTGAATGCGGAAGCCTCAGGACTGCCCTTGAGCATTTAGCTTTAGGACCATGGCAAAGGATGGTTTCTCCCTGCAGATCACAAAGAGAGAGCCGGGCTGCACATGGTTCGTTCAGGCTGATAAGATTTCTGGCCCAGAGAAGAGCTCTGTTCTGATGAAAGGATGATCAGCTGAAGGAGTCCCCACAGCATCTTCCCTTAGACTAGTTTTCCTGAACAGCCAGGCTTCCTCAGCAAGGCCTCACGTTAGTGGCCACACAAGCGAGCGTCCGCCACTCAGCAGAAGAGAGCTCTACCCAGCAGACTTCACTCAGGCGCTTTAGAGAGCAGGCACACAGGGCAGACACGGAGAGCACATTGCAAGCTCGGTTTCAGCATCCACTGCAACGACTTCGGTGACTCCTTGAATGGGAAATCCTGCACTGGATTCTTTCACGCACATAAGCTGAATCCAAAGCTGACTTGCCTCCACTGCGGCTAGTTCAAAGCGTCTGGTTCTGCAACTTCCCGTGTGGCTAGTGCTAAGGCCTATTCGAAGCCCACCCACAGGTGGCCTCTGAGACAGAGGGCGTACAGAGAAGACCGCCTTCTACTGCGACGCTTACCGTTTTCCGTATCACATAGGAGCAAATTGCATGCAAGGCGAAAGCAGCCTAGTATTCTCGCAGGGAGGGTCTCCTCAGGGCACGGTGGGTCGTTTCCCCGGCAAAGCCTGGCATAAGGCTCTCCTGCAGCAGTTTCTGACACTTTACTACAAAGGCGTCGGCGGGGCATTGCCGAAAAGAAGGGATGAGGTGGCTCTTTGCGTCCCCTTCCGTCGCCCTCAGGAAACAAGGCCCTCCTGGAGGGTTACAAACCTGTGGAGAAAACGGACAGGCACGAGAGGCTGTCTTCTGTGCCCTTGCATGCAGAAGTCTCTCCACACACGAAACAGCCCATCACACAAAACATCAACACCCCCCCCACACACACACACCGAGAACATAACTGCACACAATACACATGAACCACAGTTCTCAGAGGGAACACAACACACCAAGCGAGGCACACCTGACCCAGCTTGACCGCACGCGGTACGCACATCGCAAAAATACACTCATTACTCAAAGAGCCAACCACACACACAACCTGTCAAACACGACCACACACAAATCACCGTCACACATGTAACACACACCACACACACAACACATACAAACCCACATGCAAAACACCCACAAACCACGACAAAAAGAACACCGAGCTCATGCAACACACATTTCACACGCTACACACATCGCCCCAAACACACATAAAACATACAGCACACAGAGCCTCGCAGGATGCACAATGCCAAACACACAACTTGTGCACAGAGGGATCAGTCATAACACACGCTATCTCACTCAACTTGCAAAACACACAGACCACACGACACAAACGCAAATCACAGAACAACACATCACACAACACACACAGAAATTAATATCACAACTCATAACACACGCAACACCCCTGCATTAACAATGCGACACACACAGAGCAACGCAACCACCGCACGCCGCACACGAAGCCGCACACAGCACGCACTCAAGGAACAACCACAACACACACAAGAAAACGCCCACAAACAACATACATAGAGAACACACGGAACCTCTCCACACGCACACAGCACAACATAGGAAACAACATACACCACAAGCGTCACAGGACATAAAAAGCACACAATTCACACAAATCACAGGTCAGTGAGTACACACCACACACACAATGAGGCACACTAACAAGCACAAGCACGCACGGACAGCACGTCTCAACCAAACCCGCACACAACCCCTCAAACACGGCCAAACACAAAACCCAATCACACATGCAAAACAGGCACACCACACACAAAACCACACGCAAAACACACCACCAACAGAAACCCCCATAGCGCACATGTCACACGCTACACACCACACACGCAACCACACACAGACACCCCACACTCATATCCATGCACGGGCTGCACTACGCACAGCGCACACACACAGAACCCAGAATGTATCAACGCAAGTCACAAGACACACACCGGACACATCAAAGCACGTAATTGCTCACAACACACGTTGAACCACATCTCACAGAGCACACACAATGAGGCACACAAAACAAGCACAGCCACACAGACAACCAATCTCACGTCACACACGTAACACACACACACAACCACTCAAACACAACCACACCTAAACCACAATCACAAACACAAAACACACACAGCCCTCACACATGCAAAGGCCAAACACATAACCAGCAAAGGAGACAGCGCACATGTCACACACTGCACCCTACACACACAACCACATAGAGAGACACACCACCCAGATATCCTCACCCAAGAGCGCCAAACGGAACACACACACAACACAGAAACATGCGACGCAACAGTCACAAGACACGCACCAAACCCATCAAGGCACACAACTGCTCACGATACGCATGGAATTCATTGCCCAGACGACATACTGCACCCACCATGAGACATACTAAACAAGCACAACCCCACACAGTCAACACATCTCACATCATGCGCATAACACAGGCAGCCAAACATAACCTCAACCACTCAAACACGACCGCACACACAAATCACCATCACACACGCAGAACACACACACAGCACTCACAAACCCATAGGCAAAACACACATAACCAACAAAGAAGACAAATAGAGCACATTTCACACACTGCACGCTACACACACAACCACGCACAGGCACACCGCACATACGTCCTCACACAGGAGCACAACGCAGAACACACACACAACACAGAAACGTGCCACACAACAGTCACTATATACACACCACACCCTTGAGGGCACATAACTGCTCACAATGCACACGGAAAACATTGCACAGACCACGCACTGCGCACACCAGGAGACGTACTAAACAAGCACAACCACACACAGTCAACACGTCTCACACCATGTGCACAACTCGAACAGCCAAACACACACACAGCCTCTCTAACACAACAACACACCGATCACAATCACACTCACAAAACTGACACGGCACATACAAGTCCACACCCCACTGACGAAAACACATGCAACACACATATAACGCACCACACACAGCACACACAAGCGCAAGCATACAATACAGCGCGCACACAGACCCACACGCAGACAGCACGAACCGCAACCCACAAACACACACACAACAAACACATGCACACGGCACGTCCGACCCAGGCCAAATCCACAGCACAACCCAACGCTCAAATTACACAGCCCACCCAACATCTACCCAGTACGTAACGCACAGAAAGCAGATGGACAGCACGCACACAACCCAGAACACAGTACACAACAACACAACAGACAACAGGAAGGCCAGACACATTTCGACCGGAGGCAACACACCAAACACACAACATACACAACCGCCAACAGATAACTCGCCAAAAAAAGGCAGAATACACACTGCGCAAAGAACCACACAACACACACAGCACAACTCACAAGTGCCGACATCACACGTAACACACCACACAGTGAAAAATACGCAGAGCAGTGTGCTCAGCGAGCCGTAAGGATCATACACCACACATGTTACACACAAAATACACACAACACGGACAACAACACAACCCACAGAAAACAAGCGAGACCCACAGATCATAGACATGACAACACAACGCAAAGCACACAGGGACACAGCACACACAGCGTACCACAACAGAGAATACACACCGAATCACAGAAAAACACCACAAATCGCTCACTGCCACATACCAACAACACATACAGCACACTACACACACAACCAACCCAAAAGACACAAAAGAGATCGGTCGGGTGTGTGTAGCCTTCTACTGCAATGTTTACTAAGTTTTCTGTGTCACACAGGAGCAAGTTGCATGCCAGGGGAAATCAGCGCAGTATTCTCTCAGGGAGGGTCTCCTCGGCGCACGGTGGATGGTCTCCCCAGCAGAGTTTGGCGTAAGGCTCTTCTGCAGCAGTTTCTGACACGTCACTGCAGAGGCATCTTCAGGGCATTGCGTTTACTCACCAGGACACTCCGGTTCTGTGCGTCCTCTTCCAGCAGCCCCAGGAAACAAGGACCTCCCGGATGATTCCAAGCCTGCGGAGAAAAGAGCCAAGCACGAAAGGCTTTCTTCGGCGTGCTTGAATGCGGAAGCCTCAGGACTGCCCTTGAGCATTTAGCTTTAGGACCATGGCAAAGGATGGTTTCTCCCTGCAGATCACAAAGAGAGAGCCGGGCTGCACATGGTTCGTTCAGGCTGATAAGATTTCTGGCCCAGAGAAGAGCTCTGTTCTGATGAAAGGATGATCAGCTGAAGGAGTCCCCACAGCATCTTCCCTTAGACTAGTTTTCCTGAACAGCCAGGCTTCCTCAGCAAGGCCTCACGTTAGTGGCCACACAAGCGAGCGTCCGCCACTCAGCAGAAGAGAGCTCTACCCAGCAGACTTCACTCAGGCGCTTTAGAGAGCAGGCACACAGGGCAGACACGGAGAGCACATTGCAAGCTCGGTTTCAGCATCCACTGCAACGACTTCGGTGACTCCTTGAATGGGAAATCCTGCACTGGATTCTTTCACGCACATAAGCTGAATCCAAAGCTGACTTGCCTCCACTGCGGCTAGTTCAAAGCGTCTGGTTCTGCAACTTCCCGTGTGGCTAGTGCTAAGGCCTATTCGAAGCCCACCCACAGGTGGCCTCTGAGACAGAGGGCGTACAGAGAAGACCGCCTTCTACTGCGACGCTTACCGTTTTCCATATCACATAGGAGCAAATTGCATGCAAGGCGAAAGCAGCCTAGTATTCTCGCAGGGAGGGTCTCCTCAGGGCACGGTGGGTCGTTTCCCCGGCAAAGCCTGGCATAAGGCTCTCCTGCAGCAGTTTCTGACACTTTACTACAAAGGCGTCGGCGGGGCATTGCCGAAAAGAAGGGATGAGGTGGCTCTTTGCGTCCCCTTCCGTCGCCCTCAGGAAACAAGGCCCTCCTGGAGGGTTACAAACCTGTGGAGAAAACGGACAGGCACGAGAGGCTGTCTTCTGTGCACTTGCATGCAGAAGTCTCTCCACACACGAAACAGCCCATCACACAAAACATCAACACCCCCCCCCCACACACACACCGAGAACATAACTGCACACAATACACATGAACCACAGTTCTCAGAGGGAACACAACACACCAAGCGAGGCACACCTGACCCAGCTTGACCGCACGCGGTACGCACATCGCAAAAATACACTCATTACTCAAAGAGCCAACCACACACACAACCTGTCAAACACGACCACACACAAATCACCGTCACACATGTAACACACACCACACACACAACACATACAAACCCACATGCAAAACACCCACAAACCACGACAAAAAGAACACCGAGCTCATGCAACACACATTTCACACGCTACACACATCGCCCCAAACACACATAAAACATACAGCACACAGAGCCTCGCAGGATGCACAATGCCAAACACACAACTTGTGCACAGAGGGATCAGTCATAACACACGCTATCTCACTCAACTTGCAAAACACACAGACCACACGACACAAACGCAAATCACAGAACAACACATCACACAACACACACAGAAATTAATATCACAACTCATAACACACGCAACACCCCTGCATTAACAATGCGACACACACAGAGCAACGCAACCACCGCACGCCGCACACGAAGCCGCACACAGCACGCACTCAAGGAACAACCACAACACACACAAGAAAACGCCCACAAACAACATACATAGAGAACACACGGAACCTCTCCACACGCACACAGCACAACATAGGAAACAACATACACCACAAGCGTCACAGGACATAAAAAGCACACAATTCACACAAATCACAGGTCAGTGAGTACACACCACACACACAATGAGGCACACTAACAAGCACAAGCACGCACGGACAGCACGTCTCAACCAAACCCGCACACAACCCCTCAAACACGGCCAAACACAAAACCCAATCACACATGCAAAACAGGCACACCACACACAAAACCACACGCAAAACACACCACCAACAGAAACCCCCATAGCGCACATGTCACACGCTACACACCACACACGCAACCACACACAGACACCCCACACTCATATCCATGCACGGGCTGCACTACGCACAGCGCACACACACAGAACCCAGAATGTATCAACGCAAGTCACAAGACACACACCGGACACATCAAAGCACGTAATTGCTCACAACACACGTTGAACCACATCTCACAGAGCACACACAATGAGGCACACAAAACAAGCACAGCCACACAGACAACCAATCTCACGTCACACACGTAACACACACACACAACCACTCAAACACAACCACACCTAAACCACAATCACAAACACAAAACACACACAGCCCTCACACATGCAAAGGCCAAACACATAACCAGCAAAGGAGACAGCGCACATGTCACACACTGCACCCTACACACACAACCACATAGAGAGACACACCACCCAGATATCCTCACCCAAGAGCGCCAAACGGAACACACACACAACACAGAAACATGCGACGCAACAGTCACAAGACACGCACCAAACCCATCAAGGCACACAACTGCTCACGATACGCATGGAATTCATTGCCCAGACGACATACTGCACCCACCATGAGACATACTAAACAAGCACAACCCCACACAGTCAACACATCTCACATCATGCGCATAACACAGGCAGCCAAACATAACCTCAACCACTCAAACACGACCGCACACACAAATCACCATCACACACGCAGAACACACACACAGCACTCACAAACCCATAGGCAAAACACACATAACCAACAAAGAAGACAAATAGCGCACATTTCACACACTGCACGCTACACACACAACCACGCACAGGCACACCGCACATACGTCCTCACACAGGAGCACAACGCAGAACACACACACAACACAGAAACGCGCCACACAACAGTCACTATATACACACCACACCCTTGAGGGCACATAACTGCTCACAATGCACACGGAAAACATTGCACAGACCACGCACTGCGCACACCAGGAGACGTACTAAACAAGCACAACCACACACAGTCAACACGTCTCACACCATGTGCACAACTCGAACAGCCAAACACACACACAGCCTCTCTAACACAACAACACACCGATCACAATCACACTCACAAAACTGACACGGCACATACAAGTCCACACCCCACTGACGAAAACACATGCAACACACATATAACGCACCACACACAGCACACACAAGCGCAAGCATACAATACAGCGCGCACACAGACCCACACGCAGACAGCACGAACCGCAACCCACAAACACACACACAACAAACACATGCACACGGCACGTCCGACCCAGGCCAAATCCACAGCACAACCCAACGCTCAAATTACACAGCCCACCCAACATCTACCCAGTACGTAACGCACAGAAAGCAGATGGACAGCACGCACACAACCCAGAACACAGTACACAACAACACAACAGACAACAGGAAGGCCAGACACATTTCGACCGGAGGCAACACACCAAACACACAACATACACAACCGCCAACAGATAACTCGCCAAAAAAAGGCAGAATACACACTGCGCAAAGAACCACACAACACACACAGCACAACTCACAAGTGCCGACATCACACGTAACACACCACACAGTGAAAAATACGCAGAGCAGTGTGCTCAGCGAGCCGTAAGGATCATACACCACACATGTTACACACAAAATACACACAACACGGACAACAACACAACCCACAGAAAACAAGCGAGACCCACAGATCATAGACATGACAACACAACGCAAAGCACACAGGGACACAGCACACACAGCGTACCACAACAGAGAATACACACCGAATCACAGAAAAACACCACAAATCGCTCACTGCCACATACCAACAACACATACAGCACACTACACACACAACCAACCCAAAAGACACAAAAGAGATCGGTCGGGTGTGTGTAGCCTTCTACTGCAATGTTTACTAAGTTTTCTGTGTCACACAGGAGCAAGTTGCATGCCAGGGGAAATCAGCGCAGTATTCTCTCAGGGAGGGTCTCCTCGGCGCACGGTGGATGGTCTCCCCAGCAGAGTTTGGCGTAAGGCTCTTCTGCAGCAGTTTCTGACACGTCACTGCAGAGGCATCTTCAGGGCATTGCGTTTACTCACCAGGACACTCCGGTTCTGTGCGTCCTCTTCCAGCAGCCCCAGGAAACAAGGACCTCCCGGATGATTCCAAGCCTGCGGAGAAAAGAGCCAAGCACGAAAGGCTTTCTTCGGCGTGCTTGAATGCGGAAGCCTCAGGACTGCCCTTGAGCATTTAGCTTTAGGACCATGGCAAAGGATGGTTTCTCCCTGCAGATCACAAAGAGAGAGCCGGGCTGCACATGGTTCGTTCAGGCTGATAAGATTTCTGGCCCAGAGAAGAGCTCTGTTCTGATGAAAGGATGATCAGCTGAAGGAGTCCCCACAGCATCTTCCCTTAGACTAGTTTTCCTGAACAGCCAGGCTTCCTCAGCAAGGCCTCACGTTAGTGGCCACACAAGCGAGCGTCCGCCACTCAGCAGAAGAGAGCTCTACCCAGCAGACTTCACTCAGGCGCTTTAGAGAGCAGGCACACAGGGCAGACACGGAGAGCACATTGCAAGCTCGGTTTCAGCATCCACTGCAACGACTTCAGTGACTCCTTGAATGGGAAATCCTGCACTGGATTCTTTCACGCACATAAGCTGAATCCAAAGCTGACTTGCCTCCACTGCGGCTAGTTCAAAGCGTCTGGTTCTGCAACTTCCCGTGTGGCTAGTGCTAAGGCCTATTCGAAGCCCACCCACAGGTGGCCTCTGAGACAGAGGGCGTACAGAGAAGACCGCCTTCTACTGCGACGCTTACCGTTTTCCGTATCACATAGGAGCAAATTGCATGCAAGGCGAAAGCAGCCTAGTATTCTCGCAGGGAGGGTCTCCTCAGGGCACGGTGGGTCGTTTCCCCGGCAAAGCCTGGCATAAGGCTCTCCTGCAGCAGTTTCTGACACTTTACTACAAAGGCGTCGGCGGGGCATTGCCGAAAAGAAGGGATGAGGTGGCTCTTTGCGTCCCCTTCCGTCGCCCTCAGGAAACAAGGCCCTCCTGGAGGGTTACAAACCTGTGGAGAAAACGTCCAGGCACGAGAGGCTGTCTTCTGTGCACTTGCATGCAGAAGTCTCTCCACACACGAAACAGCCCATCACACAAAACATCAACACCCCCCCCCACACACACACACCGAGAACATAACTGCACACAATACACATGAACCACAGTTCTCAGAGGGAACACAACACACCAAGCGAGGCACACCTGACCCAGCTTGACCGCACGCGGTACGCACATCGCAAAAATACACTCATTACTCAAAGAGCCAACCACACACACAACCTGTCAAACACGACCACACACAAATCACCGTCACACATGTAACACACACCACACACACCACACATACAAACCCATATGCAAAACACCCACAAACCACGACAAAAAGAACACCGAGCTCATGCAACACACATTTCACACGCTACACACATCGCCCCAAACACACATAAAACATACAGCACACAGAGCCTCGCAGGATGCACAATGCCAAACACACAACTTGTGCACAGAGGGATCAGTCATAACACACGCTATCTCACTCAACTTGCAAAACACACAGACCACACGACACAAACGCAAATCACAGAACAACACATCACACAACACACACAGAAATTAATATCACAACTCATAACACACGCAACACCCCTGCATTAACAATGCGACACACACAGAGCAACGCAACCACCGCACGCCGCACACGAAGCCGCACACAGCACGCACTCAAGGAACAACCACAACACACACAAGAAAACGCCCACAAACAACATACATAGAGAACACACGGAACCTCTCCACACGCACACAGCACAACATAGGAAACAACATACACCACAAGCGTCACAGGACATAAAAAGCACACAATTCACACAAATCACAGGTCAGTGAGTACACACCACACACACAATGAGGCACACTAACAAGCACAAGCACGCACGGACAGCACGTCTCAACCAAACCCGCACACAACCTCTCAAACACGGCCAAACACAAAACCCAATCACACATGCAAAACAGGCACACCACACACAAAACCACACGCAAAACACACCACCAACAGAAACCCCCATAGCGCACATGTCACACGCTACACACCACACACGCAACCACACACAGACACCCCACACTCATATCCATGCACGGGCTGCACTACGCACAGCGCACACACACAGAACCCAGAATGTATCAACGCAAGTCACAAGACACACACCGGACACATCAAAGCACGTAATTGCTCACAACACACATTGAACCACATCTCACAGAGCACACACAATGAGGCACACAAAACAAGCACAGCCACACAGACAACCAATCTCACGTCACACACGTAACACACACACACAACCACTCAAACACAACCACACCTAAACCACAATCACAAACACAAAACACACACAGCCCTCACACATGCAAAGGCCAAACACATAACCAGCAAAGGAGACAGCGCACATGTCACACACTGCACCCTACACACACAACCACATAGAGACACACCACCCAGATATCCTCACCCAAGAGCGCCAAACGGAACACACACACAACACAGAAACATGCGACGCAACAGTCACAAGACACGCACCAAACCCATCAAGGCACACAACTGCTCACGATACGCATGGAATTCATTGCCCAGACGACATACTGCACCCACCATGAGACATACTAAACAAGCACAACCCCACACAGTCAACACATCTCACATCATGCGCATAACACAGGCAGCCAAACATAACCTCAACCACTCAAACACGACCGCACACACAAATCACCATCACACACGCAGAACACACACACAGCACTCACAAACCCATAGGCAAAACACACATAACCAACAAAGAAGACAAATAGCGCACATTTCACACACTGCACGCTACACACACAACCACGCACAGGCACACCGCACATACGTCCTCACACAGGAGCACAACGCAGAACACACACACAACACAGAAACGCGCCACACAACAGTCACTATATACACACCACACCCTTGAGGGCACATAACTGCTCACAATGCACACGGAAAACATTGCACAGACCACGCACTGCGCACACCAGGAGACGTACTAAACAAGCACAACCACACACAGTCAACACGTCTCACACCATGTGCACAACTCGAACAGCCAAACACACACACAGCCTCTCTAACACAACAACACACCGATCACAATCACACTCACAAAACTGACACAGCACATACAAGTCCACACCCCACTGACGAAAACACATGCAACACACATATAACGCACCACACACAGCACACACAAGCGCAAGCATACAATACAGCGCGCACACAGACCCACACGCAGACAGCACGAACCGCAACCCACAAACACACACACAACAAACACATGCACACGGCACGTCCGACCCAGGCCAAATCCACAGCACAACCCAACGCTCAAATCACACAGCCCACCCAACATCTACCCAGTACGTAACGCACAGAAAGCAGATGGACAGCACGCACACAACCCAGAACACAGTACACAACAACACAACAGACAACAGGAAGGCCAGACACATTTCGACCGGAGGCAACACACCAAACACACAACATACACAACCGCCAACAGATAACTCGCCAAAAAAAGGCAGAATACACACTGCGCAAAGAACCACACAACACACACAGCACAACTCACAAGTGCCGACATCACACGTAACACACCACACAGTGAAAAATACGCAGAGCAGTGTGCTCAGCGAGCCGTAAGGATCATACACCACACATGTTACACACAAAATACACACAACACGGACAACAACACAACCCACAGAAAACAAGCGAGACCCACAGATCATAGACATGACAACACAACGCAAAGCACACAGGGACACAGCACACACAGCGTACCACAACAGAGAATACACACCGAATCACAGAAAAACACCACAAATCGCTCACTGCCACATACCAACAACACATACAGCACACTACACACACAACCAACCCAAAAGACACAAAAGAGATCGGTCGGGTGTGTGTAGCCTTCTACTGCAATGTTTACTAAGTTTTCTGTGTCACACAGGAGCAAGTTGCATGCCAGGGGAAATCAGCGCAGTATTCTCTCAGGGAGGGTCTCCTCGGCGCACGGTGGATGGTCTCCCCAGCAGAGTTTGGCGTAAGGCTCTTCTGCAGCAGTTTCTGACACGTCACTGCAGAGGCATCTTCAGGGCATTGCGTTTACTCACCAGGACACTCCGGTTCTGTGCGTCCTCTTCCAGCAGCCCCAGGAAACAAGGACCTCCCGGATGATTCCAAGCCTGCGGAGAAAAGAGCCAAGCACGAAAGGCTTTCTTCGGCGTGCTTGAATGCGGAAGCCTCAGGACTGCCCTTGAGCATTTAGCTTTAGGACCATGGCAAAGGATGGTTTCTCCCTGCAGATCACAAAGAGAGAGCCGGGCTGCACATGGTTCGTTCAGGCTGATAAGATTTCTGGCCCAGAGAAGAGCTCTGTTCTGATGAAAGGATGATCAGCTGAAGGAGTCCCCACAGCATCTTCCCTTAGACTAGTTTTCCTGAACAGCCAGGCTTCCTCAGCAAGGCCTCACGTTAGTGGCCACACAAGCGAGCGTCCGCCACTCAGCAGAAGAGAGCTCTACCCAGCAGACTTCACTCAGGCGCTTTAGAGAGCAGGCACACAGGGCAGACACGGAGAGCACATTGCAAGCTCGGTTTCAGCATCCACTGCAACGACTTCGGTGACTCCTTGAATGGGAAATCCTGCACTGGATTCTTTCACGCACATAAGCTGAATCCAAAGCTGACTTGCCTCCACTGCGGCTAGTTCAAAGCGTCTGGTTCTGCAACTTCCCGTGTGGCTAGTGCTAAGGCCTATTCGAAGCCCACCCACAGGTGGCCTCTGAGACAGAGGGCGTACAGAGAAGACCGCCTTCTACTGCGACGCTTACCGTTTTCCGTATCACATAGGAGCAAATTGCATGCAAGGCGAAAGCAGCCTAGTATTCTCGCAGGGAGGGTCTCCTCAGGGCACGGTGGGTCGTTTCCCCGGCAAAGCCTGGCATAAGGCTCTCCTGCAGCAGTTTCTGACACTTTACTACAAAGGCGTCGGCGGGGCATTGCCGAAAAGAAGGGATGAGGTGGCTCTTTGCGTCCCCTTCCGTCGCCCTCAGGAAACAAGGCCCTCCTGGAGGGTTACAAACCTGTGGAGAAAACGGACAGGCACGAGAGGCTGTCTTCTGTGCACTTGCATGCAGAAGTCTCTCCACACACGAAACAGCCCATCACACAAAACATCAACACCCCCCCCCCACACACACACACCGAGAACATAACTGCACACAATACACATGAACCACAGTTCTCAGAGGGAACACAACACACCAAGCGAGGCACACCTGACCCAGCTTGACCGCACGCGGTACACACATCGCAAAAATACACTCATTACTCAAAGAGCCAACCACACACACAACCTGTCAAACACGACCACACACAAATCACCGTCACACATGTAACACACACCACACACACAACACATACAAACCCATATGCAAAACACCCACAAACCACGACAAAAAGAACACCGAGCTCATGCAACACACATTTCACACGCTACACACATCGCCCCAAACACACATAAAACATACAGCACACAGAGCCTCGCAGGATGCACAATGCCAAACACACAACTTGTGCACAGAGGGATCAGTCATAACACACGCTATCTCACTCAACTTGCAAAACACACAGACCACACGACACAAACGCAAATCACAGAACAACACATCACACAACACACACAGAAATTAATATCACAACTCATAACACACGCAACACCCCTGCATTAACAATGCGACACACACAGAGCAACGCAACCACCGCACGCCGCACATGAAGCCGCACACAGCACGCACTCAAGGAACAACCACAACACACACAAGAAAACGCCCACAAACAACATACATAGAGAACACACGGAACCTCTCCACACGCACACAGCACAACATAGGAAACAACATACACCACAAGCGTCACAGGACATAAAAAGCACACAATTCACACAAATCACAGGTCAGTGAGTACACACCACACACACAATGAGGCACACTAACAAGCACAAGCACGCACGGACAGCACGTCTCAACCAAACCCGCACACAACCTCTCAAACACGGCCAAACACAAAACCCAATCACACATGCAAAACAGGCACACCACACACAAAACCACACGCAAAACACACCACCAACAGAAACCCCCATAGCGCACATGTCACACGCTACACACCACACACGCAACCACACACAGACACCCCACACTCATATCCATGCACGGGCTGCACTACGCACAGCGCACACACACAGAACCCAGAATGTATCAACGCAAGTCACAAGACACACACCGGACACATCAAAGCACGTAATTGCTCACAACACACATTGAACCACATCTCACAGAGCACACACAATGAGGCACACAAAACAAGCACAGCCACACAGACAACCAATCTCACGTCACACACGTAACACACACACACAACCACTCAAACACAACCACACCTAAACCACAATCACAAACACAAAACACACACAGCCCTCACACATGCAAAGGCCAAACACATAACCAGCAAAGGAGACAGCGCACATGTCACACACTGCACCCTACACACACAACCACATAGAGACACACCACCCAGATATCCTCACCCAAGAGCGCCAAACGGAACACACACACAACACAGAAACATGCGACGCAACAGTCACAAGACACGCACCAAACCCATCAAGGCACACAACTGCTCACGATACGCATGGAATTCATTGCCCAGACGACATACTGCACCCACCATGAGACATACTAAACAAGCACAACCCCCTCAACCACTCAAACACGACCGCACACACAAATCACCATCACACACGCAGAACACACACACAGCACTCACAAACCCATAGGCAAAACACACATAACCAACAAAGAAGACAAATAGCGCACATTTCACACACTGCACGCTACACACACAACCACGCACAGGCACACCGCACATACGTCCTCACACAGGAGCACAACGCAGAACACACACACAACACAGAAACGCGCCACACAACAGTCACTATATACACACCACACCCTTGAGGGCACATAACTGCTCACAATGCACACGGAAAACATTGCACAGACCACGCACTGCGCACACCAGGAGACGTACTAAACAAGCACAACCACACACAGTCAACACGTCTCACACCATGTGCACAACTCGAACAGCCAAACACACACACAGCCTCTCTAACACAACAACACACCGATCACAATCACACTCACAAAACTGACACAGCACATACAAGTCCACACCCCACTGACGAAAACACATGCAACACACATATAACGCACCACACACAGCACACACAAGCGCAAGCATACAATACAGCGCGCACACAGACCCACACGCAGACAGCACGAACCGCAACCCACAAACACACACACAACAAACACATGCACACGGCACGTCCGACCCAGGCCAAATCCACAGCACAACCCAACGCTCAAATCACACAGCCCACCCAACATCTACCCAGTACGTAACGCACAGAAAGCAGATGGACAGCACGCACACAACCCAGAACACAGTACACAACAACACAACAGACAACAGGAAGGCCAGACACATTTCGACCGGAGGCAACACACCAAACACACAACATACACAACCGCCAACAGATAACTCGCCAAAAAAAGGCAGAATACACACTGCGCAAAGAACCACACAACACACACAGCACAACTCACAAGTGCCGACATCACACGTAACACACCACACAGTGAAAAATACGCAGAGCAGTGTGCTCAGCGAGCCGTAAGGATCATACACCACACATGTTACACACAAAATACACACAACACGGACAACAACACAACCCACAGAAAACAAGCGAGACCCACAGATCATAGACATGACAACACAACGCAAAGCACACAGGGACACAGCACACACAGCGTACCACAACAGAGAATACACACCGAATCACAGAAAAACACCACAAATCGCTCACTGCCACATACCAACAACACATACAGCACACTACACACACAACCAACCCAAAAGACACAAAAGAGATCGGTCGGGTGTGTGTAGCCTTCTACTGCAATGTTTACTAAGTTTTCTGTGTCACACAGGAGCAAGTTGCATGCCAGGGGAAATCAGCGCAGTATTCTCTCAGGGAGGGTCTCCTCGGCGCACGGTGGATGGTCTCCCCAGCAGAGTTTGGCGTAAGGCTCTTCTGCAGCAGTTTCTGACACGTCACTGCAGAGGCATCTTCAGGGCATTGCGTTTACTCACCAGGACACTCCGGTTCTGTGCGTCCTCTTCCAGCAGCCCCAGGAAACAAGGACCTCCCGGATGATTCCAAGCCTGCGGAGAAAAGAGCCAAGCACGAAAGGCTTTCTTCGGCGTGCTTGAATGCGGAAGCCTCAGGACTGCCCTTGAGCATTTAGCTTTAGGACCATGGCAAAGGATGGTTTCTCCCTGCAGATCACAAAGAGAGAGCCGGGCTGCACATGGTTCGTTCAGGCTGATAAGATTTCTGGCCCAGAGAAGAGCTCTGTTCTGATGAAAGGATGATCAGCTGAAGGAGTCCCCACAGCATCTTCCCTTAGACTAGTTTTCCTGAACAGCCAGGCTTCCTCAGCAAGGCCTCACGTTAGTGGCCACACAAGCGAGCGTCCGCCACTCAGCAGAAGAGAGCTCTACCCAGCAGACTTCACTCAGGCGCTTTAGAGAGCAGGCACACAGGGCAGACACGGAGAGCACATTGCAAGCTCGGTTTCAGCATCCACTGCAACGACTTCGGTGACTCCTTGAATGGGAAATCCTGCACTGGATTCTTTCACGCACATAAGCTGAATCCAAAGCTGACTTGCCTCCACTGCGGCTAGTTCAAAGCGTCTGGTTCTGCAACTTCCCGTGTGGCTAGTGCTAAGGCCTATTCGAAGCCCACCCACAGGTGGCCTCTGAGACAGAGGGCGTACAGAGAAGACCGCCTTCTACTGCGACGCTTACCGTTTTCCGTATCACATAGGAGCAAATTGCATGCAAGGCGAAAGCAGCCTAGTATTCTCGCAGGGAGGGTCTCCTCAGGGCACGGTGGGTCGTTTCCCCGGCAAAGCCTGGCATAAGGCTCTCCTGCAGCAGTTTCTGACACTTTACTACAAAGGCGTCGGCGGGGCATTGCCGAAAAGAAGGGATGAGGTGGCTCTTTGCGTCCCCTTCCGTCGCCCTCAGGAAACAAGGCCCTCCTGGAGGGTTACAAACCTGCGGAGAAAACGGACAGGCACGAGAGGCTGTCTTCTGTGCACTTGCATGCAGAAGTCTCTCCACACACGAAACAGCCCATCACACAAAACATCAACACCCCCCCACACACACACACACCGAGAACATAACTGCACACAATACACATGAACCACAGTTCTCAGAGGGAACACAACACACCAAGCGAGGCACACCTGACCCAGCTTGACCGCACGCGGTACGCACATCGCAAAAATACACTCATTACTCAAAGAGCCAACCACACACACAACCTGTCAAACACGACCACACACAAATCACCGTCACACATGTAACACACACCACACACACCACACATACAAACCCACATGCAAAACACCCACAAACCACGACAAAAAGAACACCGAGCTCATGCAACACACATTTCACACGCTACACACATCGCCCCAAACACACATAAAACATACAGCACACAGAGCCTCGCAGGATGCACAATGCCAAACACACAACTTGTGCACAGAGGGATCAGTCATAACACACGCTATCTCACTCAACTTGCAAAACACACAGACCACACGACACAAACGCAAATCACAGAACAACACATCACACAACACACACAGAAATTAATATCACAACTCATAACACACGCAACACCCCTGCATTAACAATGCGACACACACAGAGCAACGCAACCACCGCACGCCGCACACGAAGCCGCACACAGCACGCACTCAAGGAACAACCACAACACACACAAGAAAACGCCCACAAACAACATACATAGAGAACACACGGAACCTCTCCACACGCACACAGCACAACATAGGAAACAACATACACCACAAGCGTCACAGGACATAAAAAGCACACAATTCACACAAATCACAGGTCAGTGAGTACACACCACACACACAATGAGGCACACTAACAAGCACAAGCACGCACGGACAGCACGTCTCAACCAAACCCGCACACAACCCCTCAAACACGGCCAAACACAAAACCCAATCACACATGCAAAACAGGCACACCACACACAAAACCACACGCAAAACACACCACCAACAGAAACCCCCATAGCGCACATGTCACACGCTACACACCACACACGCAACCACACACAGACACCCCACACTCATATCCATGCACGGGCTGCACTACGCACAGCGCACACACACAGAACCCAGAATGTATCAACGCAAGTCACAAGACACACACCGGACACATCAAAGCACGTAATTGCTCACAACACACGTTGAACCACATCTCACAGAGCACACACAATGAGGCACACAAAACAAGCACAGCCACACAGACAACCAATCTCACGTCACACACGTAACACACACACACAACCACTCAAACACAACCACACCTAAACCACAATCACAAACACAAAACACACACAGCCCTCACACATGCAAAGGCCAAACACATAACCAGCAAAGGAGACAGCGCACATGTCACACACTGCACCCTACACACACAACCACATAGAGAGACACACCACCCAGATATCCTCACCCAAGAGCGCCAAACGGAACACACACACAACACAGAAACATGCGACGCAACAGTCACAAGACACGCACCAAACCCATCAAGGCACACAACTGCTCACGATACGCATGGAATTCATTGCCCAGACGACATACTGCACCCACCATGAGACATACTAAACAAGCACAACCCCACACAGTCAACACATCTCACATCATGCGCATAACACAGGCAGCCAAACATAACCTCAACCACTCAAACACGACCGCACACACAAATCACCATCACACACGCAGAACACACACACAGCACTCACAAACCCATAGGCAAAACACACATAACCAACAAAGAAGACAAATAGCGCACATTTCACACACTGCACGCTACACACACAACCACGCACAGGCACACCGCACATACGTCCTCACACAGGAGCACAACGCAGAACACACACACAACACAGAAACGCGCCACACAACAGTCACTATATACACACCACACCCTTGAGGGCACATAACTGCTCACAATGCACACGGAAAACATTGCACAGACCACGCACTGCGCACACCAGGAGACGTACTAAACAAGCACAACCACACACAGTCAACACGTCTCACACCATGTGCACAACTCGAACAGCCAAACACACACACAGCCTCTCTAACACAACAACACACCGATCACAATCACACTCACAAAACTGACACGGCACATACAAGTCCACACCCCACTGACGAAAACACATGCAACACACATATAACGCACCACACACAGCACACACAAGCGCAAGCATACAATACAGCGCGCACACAGACCCACACGCAGACAGCACGAACCGCAACCCACAAACACACACACAACAAACACATGCACACGGCACGTCCGACCCAGGCCAAATCCACAGCACAACCCAACGCTCAAATTACACAGCCCACCCAACATCTACCCAGTACGTAACGCACAGAAAGCAGATGGACAGCACGCACACAACCCAGAACACAGTACACAACAACACAACAGACAACAGGAAGGCCAGACACATTTCGACCGGAGGCAACACACCAAACACACAACATACACAACCGCCAACAGATAACTCGCCAAAAAAAGGCAGAATACACACTGCGCAAAGAACCACACAACACACACAGCACAACTCACAAGTGCCGACATCACACGTAACACACCACACAGTGAAAAATACGCAGAGCAGTGTGCTCAGCGAGCCGTAAGGATCATACACCACACATGTTACACACAAAATACACACAACACGGACAACAACACAACCCACAGAAAACAAGCGAGACCCACAGATCATAGACATGACAACACAACGCAAAGCACACAGGGACACAGCACACACAGCGTACCACAACAGAGAATACACACCGAATCACAGAAAAACACCACAAATCGCTCACTGCCACATACCAACAACACATACAGCACACTACACACACAACCAACCCAAAAGACACAAAAGAGATCGGTCGGGTGTGTGTAGCCTTCTACTGCAATGTTTACTAAGTTTTCTGTGTCACACAGGAGCAAGTTGCATGCCAGGGGAAATCAGCGCAGTATTCTCTCAGGGAGGGTCTCCTCGGCGCACGGTGGATGGTCTCCCCAGCAGAGTTTGGCGTAAGGCTCTTCTGCAGCAGTTTCTGACACGTCACTGCAGAGGCATCTTCAGGGCATTGCGTTTACTCACCAGGACACTCCGGTTCTGTGCGTCCTCTTCCAGCAGCCCCAGGAAACAAGGACCTCCCGGATGATTCCAAGCCTGCGGAGAAAAGAGCCAAGCACGAAAGGCTTTCTTCGGCGTGCTTGAATGCGGAAGCCTCAGGACTGCCCTTGAGCATTTAGCTTTAGGACCATGGCAAAGGATGGTTTCTCCCTGCAGATCACAAAGAGAGAGCCGGGCTGCACATGGTTCGTTCAGGCTGATAAGATTTCTGGCCCAGAGAAGAGCTCTGTTCTGATGAAAGGATGATCAGCTGAAGGAGTCCCCACAGCATCTTCCCTTAGACTAGTTTTCCTGAACAGCCAGGCTTCCTCAGCAAGGCCTCACGTTAGTGGCCACACAAGCGAGCGTCCGCCACTCAGCAGAAGAGAGCTCTACCCAGCAGACTTCACTCAGGCGCTTTAGAGAGCAGGCACACAGGGCAGACACGGAGAGCACATTGCAAGCTCGGTTTCAGCATCCACTGCAACGACTTCGGTGACTCCTTGAATGGGAAATCCTGCACTGGATTCTTTCACGCACATAAGCTGAATCCAAAGCTGACTTGCCTCCACTGCGGCTAGTTCAAAGCGTCTGGTTCTGCAACTTCCCGTGTGGCTAGTGCTAAGGCCTATTCGAAGCCCACCCACAGGTGGCCTCTGAGACAGAGGGCGTACAGAGAAGACCGCCTTCTACTGCGACGCTTACCGTTTTCCGTATCACATAGGAGCAAATTGCATGCAAGGCGAAAGCAGCCTAGTATTCTCGCAGGGAGGGTCTCCTCAGGGCACGGTGGGTCGTTTCCCCGGCAAAGCCTGGCATAAGGCTCTCCTGCAGCAGTTTCTGACACTTTACTACAAAGGCGTCGGCGGGGCATTGCCAAAAAGAAGGGATGAGGTGGCTCTTTGCGTCCCCTTCCGTCGCCCTCAGGAAACAAGGCCCTCCTGGAGGGTTACAAACCTGTGGAGAAAACGGACAGGCACGAGAGGCTGTCTTCTGTGCACTTGCATGCAGAAGTCTCTCCACACACGAAACAGCCCATCACACAAAACATCAACACCCCCCCCCACACACACACACCGAGAACATAAATGCACACAATACACATGAACCACAGTTCTCAGAGGGAACACAACACACCAAGCGAGGCACACCTGACCCAGCTTGACCGCACGCGGTACGCACATCGCAAAAATACACTCATTACTCAAAGAGCCAACCACACACACAACCTGTCAAACACGACCACACACAAATCACCGTCACACATGTAACACACACCACACACACCACACATACAAACCCATATGCAAAACACCCACAAACCACGACAAAAAGAACACCGAGCTCATGCAACACACATTTCACACGCTACACACATCGCCCCAAACACACATAAAACATACAGCACACAGAGCCTCGCAGGATGCACAATGCCAAACACACAACTTGTGCACAGAGGGATCAGTCATAACACACGCTATCTCACTCAACTTGCAAAACACACAGACCACACGACACAAACGCAAATCACAGAACAACACATCACACAACACACACAGAAATTAATATCACAACTCATAACACACGCAACACCCCTGCATTAACAATGCGACACACACAGAGCAACGCAACCACCGCACGCCGCACACGAAGCCGCACACAGCACGCACTCAAGGAACAACCACAACACACACAAGAAAACGCCCACAAACAACATACATAGAGAACACACGGAACCTCTCCACACGCACACAGCACAACATAGGAAACAACATACACCACAAGCGTCACAGGACATAAAAAGCACACAATTCACACAAATCACAGGTCAGTGAGTACACACCACACACACAATGAGGCACACTAACAAGCACAAGCACGCACGGACAGCACGTCTCAACCAAACCCGCACACAACCTCTCAAACACGGCCAAACACAAAACCCAATCACACATGCAAAACAGGCACACCACACACAAAACCACACGCAAAACACACCACCAACAGAAACCCCCATAGCGCACATGTCACACGCTACACACCACACACGCAACCACACACAGACACCCCACACTCATATCCATGCACGGGCTGCACTACGCACAGCGCACACACACAGAACCCAGAATGTATCAACGCAAGTCACAAGACACACACCGGACACATCAAAGCACGTAATTGCTCACAACACACATTGAACCACATCTCACAGAGCACACACAATGAGGCACACAAAACAAGCACAGCCACACAGACAACCAATCTCACGTCACACACGTAACACACACACACAACCACTCAAACACAACCACACCTAAACCACAATCACAAACACAAAACACACACAGCCCTCACACATGCAAAGGCCAAACACATAACCAGCAAAGGAGACAGCGCACATGTCACACACTGCACCCTACACACACAACCACATAGAGACACACCACCCAGATATCCTCACCCAAGAGCGCCAAACGGAACACACACACAACACAGAAACATGCGACGCAACAGTCACAAGACACGCACCAAACCCATCAAGGCACACAACTGCTCACGATACGCATGGAATTCATTGCCCAGACGACATACTGCACCCACCATGAGACATACTAAACAAGCACAACCCCCTCAACCACTCAAACACGACCGCACACACAAATCACCATCACACACGCAGAACACACACACAGCACTCACAAACCCATAGGCAAAACACACATAACCAACAAAGAAGACAAATAGCGCACATTTCACACACTGCACGCTACACACACAACCACGCACAGGCACACCGCACATACGTCCTCACACAGGAGCACAACGCAGAACACACACACAACACAGAAACGCGCCACACAACAGTCACTATATACACACCACACCCTTGAGGGCACATAACTGCTCACAATGCACACGGAAAACATTGCACAGACCACGCACTGCGCACACCAGGAGACGTACTAAACAAGCACAACCACACACAGTCAACACGTCTCACACCATGTGCACAACTCGAACAGCCAAACACACACACAGCCTCTCTAACACAACAACACACCGATCACAATCACACTCACAAAACTGACACAGCACATACAAGTCCACACCCCACTGACGAAAACACATGCAACACACATATAACGCACCACACACAGCACACACAAGCGCAAGCATACAATACAGCGCGCACACAGACCCACACGCAGACAGCACGAACCGCAACCCACAAACACACACACAACAAACACATGCACACGGCACGTCCGACCCAGGCCAAATCCACAGCACAACCCAACGCTCAAATCACACAGCCCACCCAACATCTACCCAGTACGTAACGCACAGAAAGCAGATGGACAGCACGCACACAACCCAGAACACAGTACACAACAACACAACAGACAACAGGAAGGCCAGACACATTTCGACCGGAGGCAACACACCAAACACACAACATACACAACCGCCAACAGATAACTCGCCAAAAAAAGGCAGAATACACACTGCGCAAAGAACCACACAACACACACAGCACAACTCACAAGTGCCGACATCACACGTAACACACCACACAGTGAAAAATACGCAGAGCAGTGTGCTCAGCGAGCCGTAAGGATCATACACCACACATGTTACACACAAAATACACACAACACGGACAACAACACAACCCACAGAAAACAAGCGAGACCCACAGATCATAGACATGACAACACAACGCAAAGCACACAGGGACACAGCACACACAGCGTACCACAACAGAGAATACACACCGAATCACAGAAAAACACCACAAATCGCTCACTGCCACATACCAACAACACATACAGCACACTACACACACAACCAACCCAAAAGACACAAAAGAGATCGGTCGGGTGTGTGTAGCCTTCTACTGCAATGTTTACTAAGTTTTCTGTGTCACACAGGAGCAAGTTGCATGCCAGGGGAAATCAGCGTAGTATTCTCTCAGGGAGGGTCTCCTCGGCGCACGGTGGATGGTCTCCCCAGCAGAGTTTGGCGTAAGGCTCTTCTGCAGCAGTTTCTGACACGTCACTGCAGAGGCATCTTCAGGGCATTGCGTTTACTCACCAGGACACTCCGGTTCTGTGCGTCCTCTTCCAGCAGCCCCAGGAAACAAGGACCTCCCGGATGATTCCAAGCCTGCGGAGAAAAGAGCCAAGCACGAAAGGCTTTCTTCGGCGTGCTTGAATGCCGAAGCCTCAGGACTGCCCTTGAGCATTTAGCTTTAGGACCATGGCAAAGGATGGTTTCTCCCTGCAGATCACAAAGAGAGAGCCGGGCTGCACATGGTTCGTTCAGGCTGATAAGATTTCTGGCCCAGAGAAGAGCTCTGTTCTGATGAAAGGATGATCAGCTGAAGGAGTCCCCACAGCATCTTCCCTTAGACTAGTTTTCCTGAACAGCCAGGCTTCCTCAGCAAGGCCTCACGTTAGTGGCCACACAAGCGAGCGTCCGCCACTCAGCAGAAGAGAGCTCTACCCAGCAGACTTCACTCAGGCGCTTTAGAGAGCAGGCACACAGGGCAGACACGGAGAGCACATTGCAAGCTCGGTTTCAGCATCCACTGCAACGACTTCGGTGACTCCTTGAATGGGAAATCCTGCACTGGATTCTTTCACGCACATAAGCTGAATCCAAAGCTGACTTGCCTCCACTGCGGCTAGTTCAAAGCGTCTGGTTCTGCAACTTCCCGTGTGGCTAGTGCTAAGGCCTATTCGAAGCCCACCCACAGGTGGCCTCTGAGACAGAGGGCGTACAGAGAAGACCGCCTTCTACTGCGACGCTTACCGTTTTCCGTATCACATAGGAGCAAATTGCATGCAAGGCGAAAGCAGCCTAGTATTCTCGCAGGGAGGGTCTCCTCAGGGCACGGTGGGTCGTTTCCCCGGCAAAGCCTGGCATAAGGCTCTCCTGCAGCAGTTTCTGACACTTTACTACAAAGGCGTCGGCGGGGCATTGCCGAAAAGAAGGGATGAGGTGGCTCTTTGCGTCCCCTTCCGTCGCCCTCAGGAAACAAGGCCCTCCTGGAGGGTTACAAACCTGTGGAGAAAACGGACAGGCACGAGAGGCTGTCTTCTGTGCACTTGCATGCAGAAGTCTCTCCACACACGAAACAGCCCATCACACAAAACATCAACACCCCCCCCCCCACACACACACCGAGAACATAACTGCACACAATACACATGAACCACAGTTCTCAGAGGGAACACAACACACCAAGCGAGGCACACCTGACCCAGCTTGACCGCACGCGGTACGCACATCGCAAAAATACACTCATTACTCAAAGAGCCAACCACACACACAACCTGTCAAACACGACCACACACAAATCACCGTCACACATGTAACACACACCACACACACAACACATACAAACCCATATGCAAAACACCCACAAACCACGACAAAAAGAACACCGAGCTCATGCAACACACATTTCACACGCTACACACATCGCCCCAAACACACATAAAACATACAGCACACAGAGCCTCGCAGGATGCACAATGCCAAACACACAACTTGTGCACAGAGGGATCAGTCATAACACACGCTATCTCACTCAACTTGCAAAACACACAGACCACACGACACAAACGCAAATCACAGAACAACACATCACACAACACACACAGAAATTAATATCACAACTCATAACACACGCAACACCCCTGCATTAACAATGCGACACACACAGAGCAACGCAACCACCGCACGCCGCACACGAAGCCGCACACAGCACGCACTCAAGGAACAACCACAACACACACAAGAAAACGCCCACAAACAACATACATAGAGAACACACGGAACCTCTCCACACGCACACAGCACAACATAGGAAACAACATACACCACAAGCGTCACAGGACATAAAAAGCACACAATTCACACAAATCACAGGTCAGTGAGTACACACCACACACACAATGAGGCACACTAACAAGCACAAGCACGCACGGACAGCACGTCTCAACCAAACCCGCACACAACCTCTCAAACACGGCCAAACACAAAACCCAATCACACATGCAAAACAGGCACACCACACACAAAACCACACGCAAAACACACCACCAACAGAAACCCCCATAGCGCACATGTCACACGCTACACACCACACACGCAACCACACACAGACACCCCACACTCATATCCATGCACGGGCTGCACTACGCACAGCGCACACACACAGAACCCAGAATGTATCAACGCAAGTCACAAGACACACACCGGACACATCAAAGCACGTAATTGCTCACAACACACATTGAACCACATCTCACAGAGCACACACAATGAGGCACACAAAACAAGCACAGCCACACAGACAACCAATCTCACGTCACACACGTAACACACACACACAACCACTCAAACACAACCACACCTAAACCACAATCACAAACACAAAACACACACAGCCCTCACACATGCAAAGGCCAAACACATAACCAGCAAAGGAGACAGCGCACATGTCACACACTGCACCCTACACACACAACCACATAGAGACACACCACCCAGATATCCTCACCCAAGAGCGCCAAACGGAACACACACACAACACAGAAACATGCGACGCAACAGTCACAAGACACGCACCAAACCCATCAAGGCACACAACTGCTCACGATACGCATGGAATTCATTGCCCAGACGACATACTGCACCCACCATGAGACATACTAAACAAGCACAACCCCCTCAACCACTCAAACACGACCGCACACACAAATCACCATCACACACGCAGAACACACACACAGCACTCACAAACCCATAGGCAAAACACACATAACCAACAAAGAAGACAAATAGCGCACATTTCACACACTGCACGCTACACACACAACCACGCACAGGCACACCGCACATACGTCCTCACACAGGAGCACAACGCAGAACACACACACAACACAGAAACGCGCCACACAACAGTCACTATATACACACCACACCCTTGAGGGCACATAACTGCTCACAATGCACACGGAAAACATTGCACAGACCACGCACTGCGCACACCAGGAGACGTACTAAACAAGCACAACCACACACAGTCAACACGTCTCACACCATGTGCACAACTCGAACAGCCAAACACACACACAGCCTCTCTAACACAACAACACACCGATCACAATCACACTCACAAAACTGACACAGCACATACAAGTCCACACCCCACTGACGAAAACACATGCAACACACATATAACGCACCACACACAGCACACACAAGCGCAAGCATACAATACAGCGCGCACACAGACCCACACGCAGACAGCACGAACCGCAACCCACAAACACACACACAACAAACACATGCACACGGCACGTCCGACCCAGGCCAAATCCACAGCACAACCCAACGCTCAAATCACACAGCCCACCCAACATCTACCCAGTACGTAACGCACAGAAAGCAGATGGACAGCACGCACACAACCCAGAACACAGTACACAACAACACAACAGACAACAGGAAGGCCAGACACATTTCGACCGGAGGCAACACACCAAACACACAACATACACAACCGCCAACAGATAACTCGCCAAAAAAAGGCAGAATACACACTGCGCAAAGAACCACACAACACACACAGCACAACTCACAAGTGCCGACATCACACGTAACACACCACACAGTGAAAAATACGCAGAGCAGTGTGCTCAGCGAGCCGTAAGGATCATACACCACACATGTTACACACAAAATACACACAACACGGACAACAACACAACCCACAGAAAACAAGCGAGACCCACAGATCATAGACATGACAACACAACGCAAAGCACACAGGGACACAGCACACACAGCGTACCACAACAGAGAATACACACCGAATCACAGAAAAACACCACAAATCGCTCACTGCCACATACCAACAACACATACAGCACACTACACACACAACCAACCCAAAAGACACAAAAGAGATCGGTCGGGTGTGTGTAGCCTTCTACTGCAATGTTTACTAAGTTTTCTGTGTCACACAGGAGCAAGTTGCATGCCAGGGGAAATCAGCGCAGTATTCTCTCAGGGAGGGTCTCCTCGGCGCACGGTGGATGGTCTCCCCAGCAGAGTTTGGCGTAAGGCTCTTCTGCAGCAGTTTCTGACACGTCACTGCAGAGGCATCTTCAGGGCATTGCGTTTACTCACCAGGACACTCCGGTTCTGTGCGTCCTCTTCCAGCAGCCCCAGGAAACAAGGACCTCCCGGATGATTCCAAGCCTGCGGAGAAAAGAGCCAAGCACGAAAGGCTTTCTTCGGCGTGCTTGAATGCCGAAGCCTCAGGACTGCCCTTGAGCATTTAGCTTTAGGACCATGGCAAAGGATGGTTTCTCCCTGCAGATCACAAAGAGAGAGCCGGGCTGCACATGGTTCGTTCAGGCTGATAAGATTTCTGGCCCAGAGAAGAGCTCTGTTCTGATGAAAGGATGATCAGCTGAAGGAGTCCCCACAGCATCTTCCCTTAGACTAGTTTTCCTGAACAGCCAGGCTTCCTCAGCAAGGCCTCACGTTAGTGGCCACACAAGCGAGCGTCCGCCACTCAGCAGAAGAGAGCTCTACCCAGCAGACTTCACTCAGGCGCTTTAGAGAGCAGGCACACAGGGCAGACACGGAGAGCACATTGCAAGCTCGGTTTCAGCATCCACTGCAACGACTTCGGTGACTCCTTGAATGGGAAATCCTGCACTGGATTCTTTCACGCACATAAGCTGAATCCAAAGCTGACTTGCCTCCACTGCGGCTAGTTCAAAGCGTCTGGTTCTGCAACTTCCCGTGTGGCTAGTGCTAAGGCCTATTCGAAGCCCACCCACAGGTGGCCTCTGAGACAGAGGGCGTACAGAGAAGACCGCCTTCTACTGCGACGCTTACCGTTTTCCGTATCACATAGGAGCAAATTGCATGCAAGGCGAAAGCAGCCTAGTATTCTCGCAGGGAGGGTCTCCTCAGGGCACGGTGGGTCGTTTCCCCGGCAAAGCCTGGCATAAGGCTCTCCTGCAGCAGTTTCTGACACTTTACTACAAAGGCGTCGGCGGGGCATTGCCGAAAAGAAGGGATGAGGTGGCTCTTTGCGTCCCCTTCCGTCGCCCTCAGGAAACAAGGCCCTCCTGGAGGGTTACAAACCTGCGGAGAAAACGGACAGGCACGAGAGGCTGTCTTCTGTGCACTTGCATGCAGAAGTCTCTCCACACACGAAACAGCCCATCACACAAAACATCAACACCCCCCCCCACACACACACACCGAGAACATAACTGCACACAATACACATGAACCACAGTTCTCAGAGGGAACACAACACACCAAGCGAGGCACACCTGACCCAGCTTGACCGCACGCGGTACGCACATCGCAAAAATACACTCATTACTCAAAGAGCCAACCACACACACAACCTGTCAAACACGACCACACACAAATCACCGTCACACATGTAACACACACCACACACACCACACATACAAACCCACATGCAAAACACCCACAAACCACGACAAAAAGAACACCGAGCTCATGCAACACACATTTCACACGCTACACACATCGCCCCAAACACACATAAAACATACAGCACACAGAGCCTCGCAGGATGCACAATGCCAAACACACAACTTGTGCACAGAGGGATCAGTCATAACACACGCTATCTCACTCAACTTGCAAAACACACAGACCACACGACACAAACGCAAATCACAGAACAACACATCACACAACACACACAGAAATTAATATCACAACTCATAACACACGCAACACCCCTGCATTAACAATGCGACACACACAGAGCAACGCAACCACCGCACGCCGCACACGAAGCCGCACACAGCACGCACTCAAGGAACAACCACAACACACACAAGAAAACGCCCACAAACAACATACATAGAGAACACACGGAACCTCTCCACACGCACACAGCACAACATAGGAAACAACATACACCACAAGCGTCACAGGACATAAAAAGCACACAATTCACACAAATCACAGGTCAGTGAGTACACACCACACACACAATGAGGCACACTAACAAGCACAAGCACGCACGGACAGCACGTCTCAACCAAACCCGCACACAACCCCTCAAACACGGCCAAACACAAAACCCAATCACACATGCAAAACAGGCACACCACACACAAAACCACACGCAAAACACACCACCAACAGAAACCCCCATAGCGCACATGTCACACGCTACACACCACACACGCAACCACACACAGACACCCCACACTCATATCCATGCACGGGCTGCACTACGCACAGCGCACACACACAGAACCCAGAATGTATCAACGCAAGTCACAAGACACACACCGGACACATCAAAGCACGTAATTGCTCACAACACACGTTGAACCACATCTCACAGAGCACACACAATGAGGCACACAAAACAAGCACAGCCACACAGACAACCAATCTCACGTCACACACGTAACACACACACACAACCACTCAAACACAACCACACCTAAACCACAATCACAAACACAAAACACACACAGCCCTCACACATGCAAAGGCCAAACACATAACCAGCAAAGGAGACAGCGCACATGTCACACACTGCACCCTACACACACAACCACATAGAGAGACACACCACCCAGATATCCTCACCCAAGAGCGCCAAACGGAACACACACACAACACAGAAACATGCGACGCAACAGTCACAAGACACGCACCAAACCCATCAAGGCACACAACTGCTCACGATACGCATGGAATTCATTGCCCAGACGACATACTGCACCCACCATGAGACATACTAAACAAGCACAACCCCACACAGTCAACACATCTCACATCATGCGCATAACACAGGCAGCCAAACATAACCTCAACCACTCAAACACGACCGCACACACAAATCACCATCACACACGCAGAACACACACACAGCACTCACAAACCCATAGGCAAAACACACATAACCAACAAAGAAGACAAATAGCGCACATTTCACACACTGCACGCTACACACACAACCACGCACAGGCACACCGCACATACGTCCTCACACAGGAGCACAACGCAGAACACACACACAACACAGAAACGCGCCACACAACAGTCACTATATACACACCACACCCTTGAGGGCACATAACTGCTCACAATGCACACGGAAAACATTGCACAGACCACGCACTGCGCACACCAGGAGACGTACTAAACAAGCACAACCACACACAGTCAACACGTCTCACACCATGTGCACAACTCGAACAGCCAAACACACACACAGCCTCTCTAACACAACAACACACCGATCACAATCACACTCACAAAACTGACACGGCACATACAAGTCCACACCCCACTGACGAAAACACATGCAACACACATATAACGCACCACACACAGCACACACAAGCGCAAGCATACAATACAGCGCGCACACAGACCCACACGCAGACAGCACGAACCGCAACCCACAAACACACACACAACAAACACATGCACACGGCACGTCCGACCCAGGCCAAATCCACAGCACAACCCAACGCTCAAATTACACAGCCCACCCAACATCTACCCAGTACGTAACGCACAGAAAGCAGATGGACAGCACGCACACAACCCAGAACACAGTACACAACAACACAACAGACAACAGGAAGGCCAGACACATTTCGACCGGAGGCAACACACCAAACACACAACATACACAACCGCCAACAGATAACTCGCCAAAAAAAGGCAGAATACACACTGCGCAAAGAACCACACAACACACACAGCACAACTCACAAGTGCCGACATCACACGTAACACACCACACAGTGAAAAATACGCAGAGCAGTGTGCTCAGCGAGCCGTAAGGATCATACACCACACATGTTACACACAAAATACACACAACACGGACAACAACACAACCCACAGAAAACAAGCGAGACCCACAGATCATAGACATGACAACACAACGCAAAGCACACAGGGACACAGCACACACAGCGTACCACAACAGAGAATACACACCGAATCACAGAAAAACACCACAAATCGCTCACTGCCACATACCAACAACACATACAGCACACTACACACACAACCAACCCAAAAGACACAAAAGAGATCGGTCGGGTGTGTGTAGCCTTCTACTGCAATGTTTACTAAGTTTTCTGTGTCACACAGGAGCAAGTTGCATGCCAGGGGAAATCAGCGCAGTATTCTCTCAGGGAGGGTCTCCTCGGCGCACGGTGGATGGTCTCCCCAGCAGAGTTTGGCGTAAGGCTCTTCTGCAGCAGTTTCTGACACGTCACTGCAGAGGCATCTTCAGGGCATTGCGTTTACTCACCAGGACACTCCGGTTCTGTGCGTCCTCTTCCAGCAGCCCCAGGAAACAAGGACCTCCCGGATGATTCCAAGCCTGCGGAGAAAAGAGCCAAGCACGAAAGGCTTTCTTCGGCGTGCTTGAATGCGGAAGCCTCAGGACTGCCCTTGAGCATTTAGCTTTAGGACCATGGCAAAGGATGGTTTCTCCCTGCAGATCACAAAGAGAGAGCCGGGCTGCACATGGTTCGTTCAGGCTGATAAGATTTCTGGCCCAGAGAAGAGCTCTGTTCTGATGAAAGGATGATCAGCTGAAGGAGTCCCCACAGCATCTTCCCTTAGACTAGTTTTCCTGAACAGCCAGGCTTCCTCAGCAAGGCCTCACGTTAGTGGCCACACAAGCGAGCGTCCGCCACTCAGCAGAAGAGAGCTCTACCCAGCAGACTTCACTCAGGCGCTTTAGAGAGCAGGCACACAGGGCAGACACGGAGAGCACATTGCAAGCTCGGTTTCAGCATCCACTGCAACGACTTCGGTGACTCCTTGAATGGGAAATCCTGCACTGGATTCTTTCACGCACATAAGCTGAATCCAAAGCTGACTTGCCTCCACTGCGGCTAGTTCAAAGCGTCTGGTTCTGCAACTTCCCGTGTGGCTAGTGCTAAGGCCTATTCGAAGCCCACCCACAGGTGGCCTCTGAGACAGAGGGCGTACAGAGAAGACCGCCTTCTACTGCGACGCTTACCGTTTTCCGTATCACATAGGAGCAAATTGCATGCAAGGCGAAAGCAGCCTAGTATTCTCGCAGGGAGGGTCTCCTCAGGGCACGGTGGGTCGTTTCCCCGGCAAAGCCTGGCATAAGGCTCTCCTGCAGCAGTTTCTGACACTTTACTACAAAGGCGTCGGCGGGGCATTGCCAAAAAGAAGGGATGAGGTGGCTCTTTGCGTCCCCTTCCGTCGCCCTCAGGAAACAAGGCCCTCCTGGAGGGTTACAAACCTGTGGAGAAAACGGACAGGCACGAGAGGCTGTCTTCTGTGCACTTGCATGCAGAAGTCTCTCCACACACGAAACAGCCCATCACACAAAACATCAACACCCCCCCCCCCACACACACACCGAGAACATAAATGCACACAATACACATGAACCACAGTTCTCAGAGGGAACACAACACACCAAGCGAGGCACACCTGACCCAGCTTGACCGCACGCGGTACGCACATCGCAAAAATACACTCATTACTCAAAGAGCCAACCACACACACAACCTGTCAAACACGACCACACACAAATCACCGTCACACATGTAACACACACCACACACACCACACATACAAACCCATATGCAAAACACCCACAAACCACGACAAAAAGAACACCGAGCTCATGCAACACACATTTCACACGCTACACACATCGCCCCAAACACACATAAAACATACAGCACACAGAGCCTCGCAGGATGCACAATGCCAAACACACAACTTGTGCACAGAGGGATCAGTCATAACACACGCTATCTCACTCAACTTGCAAAACACACAGACCACACGACACAAACGCAAATCACAGAACAACACATCACACAACACACACAGAAATTAATATCACAACTCATAACACACGCAACACCCCTGCATTAACAATGCGACACACACAGAGCAACGCAACCACCGCACGCCGCACACGAAGCCGCACACAGCACGCACTCAAGGAACAACCACAACACACACAAGAAAACGCCCACAAACAACATACATAGAGAACACACGGAACCTCTCCACACGCACACAGCACAACATAGGAAACAACATACACCACAAGCGTCACAGGACATAAAAAGCACACAATTCACACAAATCACAGGTCAGTGAGTACACACCACACACACAATGAGGCACACTAACAAGCACAAGCACGCACGGACAGCACGTCTCAACCAAACCCGCACACAACCTCTCAAACACGGCCAAACACAAAACCCAATCACACATGCAAAACAGGCACACCACACACAAAACCACACGCAAAACACACCACCAACAGAAACCCCCATAGCGCACATGTCACACGCTACACACCACACACGCAACCACACACAGACACCCCACACTCATATCCATGCACGGGCTGCACTACGCACAGCGCACACACACAGAACCCAGAATGTATCAACGCAAGTCACAAGACACACACCGGACACATCAAAGCACGTAATTGCTCACAACACACATTGAACCACATCTCACAGAGCACACACAATGAGGCACACAAAACAAGCACAGCCACACAGACAACCAATCTCACGTCACACACGTAACACACACACACAACCACTCAAACACAACCACACCTAAACCACAATCACAAACACAAAACACACACAGCCCTCACACATGCAAAGGCCAAACACATAACCAGCAAAGGAGACAGCGCACATGTCACACACTGCACCCTACACACACAACCACATAGAGACACACCACCCAGATATCCTCACCCAAGAGCGCCAAACGGAACACACACACAACACAGAAACATGCGACGCAACAGTCACAAGACACGCACCAAACCCATCAAGGCACACAACTGCTCACGATACGCATGGAATTCATTGCCCAGACGACATACTGCACCCACCATGAGACATACTAAACAAGCACAACCCCCTCAACCACTCAAACACGACCGCACACACAAATCACCATCACACACGCAGAACACACACACAGCACTCACAAACCCATAGGCAAAACACACATAACCAACAAAGAAGACAAATAGCGCACATTTCACACACTGCACGCTACACACACAACCACGCACAGGCACACCGCACATACGTCCTCACACAGGAGCACAACGCAGAACACACACACAACACAGAAACGCGCCACACAACAGTCACTATATACACACCACACCCTTGAGGGCACATAACTGCTCACAATGCACACGGAAAACATTGCACAGACCACGCACTGCGCACACCAGGAGACGTACTAAACAAGCACAACCACACACAGTCAACACGTCTCACACCATGTGCACAACTCGAACAGCCAAACACACACACAGCCTCTCTAACACAACAACACACCGATCACAATCACACTCACAAAACTGACACAGCACATACAAGTCCACACCCCACTGACGAAAACACATGCAACACACATATAACGCACCACACACAGCACACACAAGCGCAAGCATACAATACAGCGCGCACACAGACCCACACGCAGACAGCACGAACCGCAACCCACAAACACACACACAACAAACACATGCACACGGCACGTCCGACCCAGGCCAAATCCACAGCACAACCCAACGCTCAAATCACACAGCCCACCCAACATCTACCCAGTACGTAACGCACAGAAAGCAGATGGACAGCACGCACACAACCCAGAACACAGTACACAACAACACAACAGACAACAGGAAGGCCAGACACATTTCGACCGGAGGCAACACACCAAACACACAACATACACAACCGCCAACAGATAACTCGCCAAAAAAAGGCAGAATACACACTGCGCAAAGAACCACACAACACACACAGCACAACTCACAAGTGCCGACATCACACGTAACACACCACACAGTGAAAAATACGCAGAGCAGTGTGCTCAGCGAGCCGTAAGGATCATACACCACACATGTTACACACAAAATACACACAACACGGACAACAACACAACCCACAGAAAACAAGCGAGACCCACAGATCATAGACATGACAACACAACGCAAAGCACACAGGGACACAGCACACACAGCGTACCACAACAGAGAATACACACCGAATCACAGAAAAACACCACAAATCGCTCACTGCCACATACCAACAACACATACAGCACACTACACACACAACCAACCCAAAAGACACAAAAGAGATCGGTCGGGTGTGTGTAGCCTTCTACTGCAATGTTTACTAAGTTTTCTGTGTCACACAGGAGCAAGTTGCATGCCAGGGGAAATCAGCGTAGTATTCTCTCAGGGAGGGTCTCCTCGGCGCACGGTGGATGGTCTCCCCAGCAGAGTTTGGCGTAAGGCTCTTCTGCAGCAGTTTCTGACACGTCACTGCAGAGGCATCTTCAGGGCATTGCGTTTACTCACCAGGACACTCCGGTTCTGTGCGTCCTCTTCCAGCAGCCCCAGGAAACAAGGACCTCCCGGATGATTCCAAGCCTGCGGAGAAAAGAGCCAAGCACGAAAGGCTTTCTTCGGCGTGCTTGAATGCCGAAGCCTCAGGACTGCCCTTGAGCATTTAGCTTTAGGACCATGGCAAAGGATGGTTTCTCCCTGCAGATCACAAAGAGAGAGCCGGGCTGCACATGGTTCGTTCAGGCTGATAAGATTTCTGGCCCAGAGAAGAGCTCTGTTCTGATGAAAGGATGATCAGCTGAAGGAGTCCCCACAGCATCTTCCCTTAGACTAGTTTTCCTGAACAGCCAGGCTTCCTCAGCAAGGCCTCACGTTAGTGGCCACACAAGCGAGCGTCCGCCACTCAGCAGAAGAGAGCTCTACCCAGCAGACTTCACTCAGGCGCTTTAGAGAGCAGGCACACAGGGCAGACACGGAGAGCACATTGCAAGCTCGGTTTCAGCATCCACTGCAACGACTTCGGTGACTCCTTGAATGGGAAATCCTGCACTGGATTCTTTCACGCACATAAGCTGAATCCAAAGCTGACTTGCCTCCACTGCGGCTAGTTCAAAGCGTCTGGTTCTGCAACTTCCCGTGTGGCTAGTGCTAAGGCCTATTCGAAGCCCACCCACAGGTGGCCTCTGAGACAGAGGGCGTACAGAGAAGACCGCCTTCTACTGCGACGCTTACCGTTTTCCGTATCACATAGGAGCAAATTGCATGCAAGGCGAAAGCAGCCTAGTATTCTCGCAGGGAGGGTCTCCTCAGGGCACGGTGGGTCGTTTCCCCGGCAAAGCCTGGCATAAGGCTCTCCTGCAGCAGTTTCTGACACTTTACTACAAAGGCGTCGGCGGGGCATTGCCGAAAAGAAGGGATGAGGTGGCTCTTTGCGTCCCCTTCCGTCGCCCTCAGGAAACAAGGCCCTCCTGGAGGGTTACAAACCTGTGGAGAAAACGGACAGGCACGAGAGGCTGTCTTCTGTGCACTTGCATGCAGAAGTCTCTCCACACACGAAACAGCCCATCACACAAAACATCAACACCCCCCCACACACACACACACCGAGAACATAACTGCACACAATACACATGAACCACAGTTCTCAGAGGGAACACAACACACCAAGCGAGGCACACCTGACCCAGCTTGACCGCACGCGGTACGCACATCGCAAAAATACACTCATTACTCAAAGAGCCAACCACACACACAACCTGTCAAACACGACCACACACAAATCACCGTCACACATGTAACACACACCACACACACAACACATACAAACCCATATGCAAAACACCCACAAACCACGACAAAAAGAACACCGAGCTCATGCAACACACATTTCACACGCTACACACATCGCCCCAAACACACATAAAACATACAGCACACAGAGCCTCGCAGGATGCACAATGCCAAACACACAACTTGTGCACAGAGGGATCAGTCATAACACACGCTATCTCACTCAACTTGCAAAACACACAGACCACACGACACAAACGCAAATCACAGAACAACACATCACACAACACACACAGAAATTAATATCACAACTCATAACACACGCAACACCCCTGCATTAACAATGCGACACACACAGAGCAACGCAACCACCGCACGCCGCACACGAAGCCGCACACAGCACGCACTCAAGGAACAACCACAACACACACAAGAAAACGCCCACAAACAACATACATAGAGAACACACGGAACCTCTCCACACGCACACAGCACAACATAGGAAACAACATACACCACAAGCGTCACAGGACATAAAAAGCACACAATTCACACAAATCACAGGTCAGTGAGTACACACCACACACACAATGAGGCACACTAACAAGCACAAGCACGCACGGACAGCACGTCTCAACCAAACCCGCACACAACCTCTCAAACACGGCCAAACACAAAACCCAATCACACATGCAAAACAGGCACACCACACACAAAACCACACGCAAAACACACCACCAACAGAAACCCCCATAGCGCACATGTCACACGCTACACACCACACACGCAACCACACACAGACACCCCACACTCATATCCATGCACGGGCTGCACTACGCACAGCGCACACACACAGAACCCAGAATGTATCAACGCAAGTCACAAGACACACACCGGACACATCAAAGCACGTAATTGCTCACAACACACATTGAACCACATCTCACAGAGCACACACAATGAGGCACACAAAACAAGCACAGCCACACAGACAACCAATCTCACGTCACACACGTAACACACACACACAACCACTCAAACACAACCACACCTAAACCACAATCACAAACACAAAACACACACAGCCCTCACACATGCAAAGGCCAAACACATAACCAGCAAAGGAGACAGCGCACATGTCACACACTGCACCCTACACACACAACCACATAGAGACACACCACCCAGATATCCTCACCCAAGAGCGCCAAACGGAACACACACACAACACAGAAACATGCGACGCAACAGTCACAAGACACGCACCAAACCCATCAAGGCACACAACTGCTCACGATACGCATGGAATTCATTGCCCAGACGACATACTGCACCCACCATGAGACATACTAAACAAGCACAACCCCCTCAACCACTCAAACACGACCGCACACACAAATCACCATCACACACGCAGAACACACACACAGCACTCACAAACCCATAGGCAAAACACACATAACCAACAAAGAAGACAAATAGCGCACATTTCACACACTGCACGCTACACACACAACCACGCACAGGCACACCGCACATACGTCCTCACACAGGAGCACAACGCAGAACACACACACAACACAGAAACGCGCCACACAACAGTCACTATATACACACCACACCCTTGAGGGCACATAACTGCTCACAATGCACACGGAAAACATTGCACAGACCACGCACTGCGCACACCAGGAGACGTACTAAACAAGCACAACCACACACAGTCAACACGTCTCACACCATGTGCACAACTCGAACAGCCAAACACACACACAGCCTCTCTAACACAACAACACACCGATCACAATCACACTCACAAAACTGACACAGCACATACAAGTCCACACCCCACTGACGAAAACACATGCAACACACATATAACGCACCACACACAGCACACACAAGCGCAAGCATACAATACAGCGCGCACACAGACCCACACGCAGACAGCACGAACCGCAACCCACAAACACACACACAACAAACACATGCACACGGCACGTCCGACCCAGGCCAAATCCACAGCACAACCCAACGCTCAAATCACACAGCCCACCCAACATCTACCCAGTACGTAACGCACAGAAAGCAGATGGACAGCACGCACACAACCCAGAACACAGTACACAACAACACAACAGACAACAGGAAGGCCAGACACATTTCGACCGGAGGCAACACACCAAACACACAACATACACAACCGCCAACAGATAACTCGCCAAAAAAAGGCAGAATACACACTGCGCAAAGAACCACACAACACACACAGCACAACTCACAAGTGCCGACATCACACGTAACACACCACACAGTGAAAAATACGCAGAGCAGTGTGCTCAGCGAGCCGTAAGGATCATACACCACACATGTTACACACAAAATACACACAACACGGACAACAACACAACCCACAGAAAACAAGCGAGACCCACAGATCATAGACATGACAACACAACGCAAAGCACACAGGGACACAGCACACACAGCGTACCACAACAGAGAATACACACCGAATCACAGAAAAACACCACAAATCGCTCACTGCCACATACCAACAACACATACAGCACACTACACACACAACCAACCCAAAAGACACAAAAGAGATCGGTCGGGTGTGTGTAGCCTTCTACTGCAATGTTTACTAAGTTTTCTGTGTCACACAGGAGCAAGTTGCATGCCAGGGGAAATCAGCGTAGTATTCTCTCAGGGAGGGTCTCCTCGGCGCACGGTGGATGGTCTCCCCAGCAGAGTTTGGCGTAAGGCTCTTCTGCAGCAGTTTCTGACACGTCACTGCAGAGGCATCTTCAGGGCATTGCGTTTACTCACCAGGACACTCCGGTTCTGTGCGTCCTCTTCCAGCAGCCCCAGGAAACAAGGACCTCCCGGATGATTCCAAGCCTGCGGAGAAAAGAGCCAAGCACGAAAGGCTTTCTTCGGCGTGCTTGAATGCCGAAGCCTCAGGACTGCCCTTGAGCATTTAGCTTTAGGACCATGGCAAAGGATGGTTTCTCCCTGCAGATCACAAAGAGAGAGCCGGGCTGCACATGGTTCGTTCAGGCTGATAAGATTTCTGGCCCAGAGAAGAGCTCTGTTCTGATGAAAGGATGATCAGCTGAAGGAGTCCCCACAGCATCTTCCCTTAGACTAGTTTTCCTGAACAGCCAGGCTTCCTCAGCAAGGCCTCACGTTAGTGGCCACACAAGCGAGCGTCCGCCACTCAGCAGAAGAGAGCTCTACCCAGCAGACTTCACTCAGGCGCTTTAGAGAGCAGGCACACAGGGCAGACACGGAGAGCACATTGCAAGCTCGGTTTCAGCATCCACTGCAACGACTTCGGTGACTCCTTGAATGGGAAATCCTGCACTGGATTCTTTCACGCACATAAGCTGAATCCAAAGCTGACTTGCCTCCACTGCGGCTAGTTCAAAGCGTCTGGTTCTGCAACTTCCCGTGTGGCTAGTGCTAAGGCCTATTCGAAGCCCACCCACAGGTGGCCTCTGAGACAGAGGGCGTACAGAGAAGACCGCCTTCTACTGCGACGCTTACCGTTTTCCGTATCACATAGGAGCAAATTGCATGCAAGGCGAAAGCAGCCTAGTATTCTCGCAGGGAGGGTCTCCTCAGGGCACGGTGGGTCGTTTCCCTGGCAAAGCCTGGCATAAGGCTCTCCTGCAGCAGTTTCTGACACTTTACTACAAAGGCGTCGGCGGGGCATTGCCGAAAAGAAGGGATGAGGTGGCTCTTTGCGTCCCCTTCCGTCGCCCTCAGGAAACAAGGCCCTCCTGGAGGGTTACAAACCTGTGGAGAAAACGGACAGGCATGAGAGGCTGTCTTCTGTGCACTTGCATGCAGAAGTCTCTCCACACACGAAACAGCCCATCACACAAAACATCAACACCCCCCCACACACACACACACCGAGAACATAACTGCACACAATACACATGAACCACAGTTCTCAGAGGGAACACAACACACCAAGCGAGGCACACCTGACCCAGCTTGACCGCACGCGGTACGCACATCGCAAAAATACACTCATTACTCAAAGAGCCAACCACACACACAACCTGTCAAACACGACCACACACAAATCACCGTCACACATGTAACACACACCACACACACAACACATACAAACCCATATGCAAAACACCCACAAACCACGACAAAAAGAACACCGAGCTCATGCAACACACATTTCACACGCTACACACATCGCCCCAAACACACATAAAACATACAGCACACAGAGCCTCGCAGGATGCACAATGCCAAACACACAACTTGTGCACAGAGGGATCAGTCATAACACACGCTATCTCACTCAACTTGCAAAACACACAGACCACACGACACAAACGCAAATCACAGAACAACACATCACACAACACACACAGAAATTAATATCACAACTCATAACACACGCAACACCCCTGCATTAACAATGCGACACACACAGAGCAACGCAACCACCGCACGCCGCACACGAAGCCGCACACAGCACGCACTCAAGGAACAACCACAACACACACAAGAAAACGCCCACAAACAACATACATAGAGAACACACGGAACCTCTCCACACGCACACAGCACAACATAGGAAACAACATACACCACAAGCGTCACAGGACATAAAAAGCACACAATTCACACAAATCACAGGTCAGTGAGTACACACCACACACACAATGAGGCACACTAACAAGCACAAGCACGCACGGACAGCACGTCTCAACCAAACCCGCACACAACCTCTCAAACACGGCCAAACACAAAACCCAATCACACATGCAAAACAGGCACACCACACACAAAACCACACGCAAAACACACCACCAACAGAAACCCCCATAGCGCACATGTCACACGCTACACACCACACACGCAACCACACACAGACACCCCACACTCATATCCATGCACGGGCTGCACTACGCACAGCGCACACACACAGAACCCAGAATGTATCAACGCAAGTCACAAGACACACACCGGACACATCAAAGCACGTAATTGCTCACAACACACATTGAACCACATCTCACAGAGCACACACAATGAGGCACACAAAACAAGCACAGCCACACAGACAACCAATCTCACGTCACACACGTAACACACACACACAACCACTCAAACACAACCACACCTAAACCACAATCACAAACACAAAACACACACAGCCCTCACACATGCAAAGGCCAAACACATAACCAGCAAAGGAGACAGCGCACATGTCACACACTGCACCCTACACACACAACCACATAGAGACACACCACCCAGATATCCTCACCCAAGAGCGCCAAACGGAACACACACACAACACAGAAACATGCGACGCAACAGTCACAAGACACGCACCAAACCCATCAAGGCACACAACTGCTCACGATACGCATGGAATTCATTGCCCAGACGACATACTGCACCCACCATGAGACATACTAAACAAGCACAACCCCCTCAACCACTCAAACACGACCGCACACACAAATCACCATCACACACGCAGAACACACACACAGCACTCACAAACCCATAGGCAAAACACACATAACCAACAAAGAAGACAAATAGCGCACATTTCACACACTGCACGCTACACACACAACCACGCACAGGCACACCGCACATACGTCCTCACACAGGAGCACAACGCAGAACACACACACAACACAGAAACGCGCCACACAACAGTCACTATATACACACCACACCCTTGAGGGCACATAACTGCTCACAATGCACACGGAAAACATTGCACAGACCACGCACTGCGCACACCAGGAGACGTACTAAACAAGCACAACCACACACAGTCAACACGTCTCACACCATGTGCACAACTCGAACAGCCAAACACACACACAGCCTCTCTAACACAACAACACACCGATCACAATCACACTCACAAAACTGACACAGCACATACAAGTCCACACCCCACTGACGAAAACACATGCAACACACATATAACGCACCACACACAGCACACACAAGCGCAAGCATACAATACAGCGCGCACACAGACCCACACGCAGACAGCACGAACCGCAACCCACAAACACACACACAACAAACACATGCACACGGCACGTCCGACCCAGGCCAAATCCACAGCACAACCCAACGCTCAAATCACACAGCCCACCCAACATCTACCCAGTACGTAACGCACAGAAAGCAGATGGACAGCACGCACACAACCCAGAACACAGTACACAACAACACAACAGACAACAGGAAGGCCAGACACATTTCGACCGGAGGCAACACACCAAACACACAACATACACAACCGCCAACAGATAACTCGCCAAAAAAAGGCAGAATACACACTGCGCAAAGAACCACACAACACACACAGCACAACTCACAAGTGCCGACATCACACGTAACACACCACACAGTGAAAAATACGCAGAGCAGTGTGCTCAGCGAGCCGTAAGGATCATACACCACACATGTTACACACAAAATACACACAACACGGACAACAACACAACCCACAGAAAACAAGCGAGACCCACAGATCATAGACATGACAACACAATGCAAAGCACACAGGGACACAGCACACACAGCGTACCACAACAGAGAATACACACCGAATCACAGAAAAACACCACAAATCGCTCACTGCCACATACCAACAACACATACAGCACACTACACACACAACCAACCCAAAAGACACAAAAGAGATCGGTCGGGTGTGTGTAGCCTTCTACTGCAATGTTTACTAAGTTTTCTGTGTCACACAGGAGCAAGTTGCATGCCAGGGGAAATCAGCGTAGTATTCTCTCAGGGAGGGTCTCCTTGGCGCACGGTGGATGGTCTCCCCAGCAGAGTTTGGCGTAAGGCTCTTCTGCAGCAGTTTCTGACACGTCACTGCAGAGGCATCTTCAGGGCATTGCGTTTACTCACCAGGACACTCCGGTTCTGTGCGTCCTCTTCCAGCAGCCCCAGGAAACAAGGACCTCCCGGATGATTCCAAGCCTGCGGAGAAAAGAGCCAAGCACGAAAGGCTTTCTTCGGCGTGCTTGAATGCGGAAGCCTCAGGACTGCCCTTGAGCATTTAGCTTTAGGACCATGGCAAAGGATGGTTTCTCCCTGCAGATCACAAAGAGAGAGCCGGGCTGCACATGGTTCGTTCAGGCTGATAAGATTTCTGGCCCAGAGAAGAGCTCTGTTCTGATGAAAGGATGATCAGCTGAAGGAGTCCCCACAGCATCTTCCCTTAGACTAGTTTTCCTGAACAGCCAGGCTTCCTCAGCAAGGCCTCACGTTAGTGGCCACACAAGCGAGCGTCCGCCACTCAGCAGAAGAGAGCTCTACCCAGCAGACTTCACTCAGGCGCTTTAGAGAGCAGGCACACAGGGCAGACACGGAGAGCACATTGCAAGCTCGGTTTCAGCATCCACTGCAACGACTTCGGTGACTCCTTGAATGGGAAATCCTGCACTGGATTCTTTCACGCACATAAGCTGAATCCAAAGCTGACTTGCCTCCACTGCGGCTAGTTCAAAGCGTCTGGTTCTGCAACTTCCCGTGTGGCTAGTGCTAAGGCCTATTCGAAGCCCACCCACAGGTGGCCTCTGAGACAGAGGGCGTACAGAGAAGACCGCCTTCTACTGCGACGCTTACCGTTTTCCGTATCACATAGGAGCAAATTGCATGCAAGGCGAAAGCAGCCTAGTATTCTTGCAGGGAGGGTCTCCTCAGGGCACGGTGGGTCGTTTCCCCGGCAAAGCCTGGCATAAGGCTCTCCTGCAGCAGTTTCTGACACTTTACTACAAAGGCGTCGGCGGGGCATTGCCGAAAAGAAGGGATGAGGTGGCTCTTTGCGTCCCCTTCCGTCGCCCTCAGGAAACAAGGCCCTCCTGGAGGGTTACAAACCTGTGGAGAAAACGGACAGGCACGAGAGGCTGTCTTCTGTGCACTTGCATGCAGAAGTCTCTCCACACACGAAACAGCCCATCACACAAAACATCAACACCCCCCCACACACACACACCGAGAACATAACTGCACACAATACACATGAACCACAGTTCTCAGAGGGAACACAACACACCAAGCGAGGCACACCTGACCCAGCTTGACCGCATGCGGTACGCACATCGCAAAAATACACTCATTACTCAAAGAGCCAACCACACACACAACCTGTCAAACACGACCACACACAAATCACCGTCACACATGTAACACACACCACACACACAACACATACAAACCCACATGCAAAACACCCACAAACCACGACAAAAAGAACACCGAGCTCATGCAACACACATTTCACACGCTACACACATCGCCCCAAACACACATAAAACATACAGCACACAGAGCCTCGCAGGATGCACAATGCCAAACACACAACTTGTGCACAGAGGGATCAGTCATAACACACGCTATCTCACTCAACTTGCAAAACACACAGACCACACGACACAAACGCAAATCACAGAACAACACATCACACAACACACACAGAAATTAATATCACAACTCATAACACACGCAACACCCCTGCATTAACAATGCGACACACACAGAGCAACGCAACCACCGCACGCCGCACACGAAGCCGCACACAGCACGCACTCAAGGAACAACCACAACACACACAAGAAAACGCCCACAAACAACATACATAGAGAACACACGGAACCTCTCCACACGCACACAGCACAACATAGGAAACAACATACACCACAAGCATCACAGGACATAAAAAGCACACAATTCACACAAATCACAGGTCAGTGAGTACACACCACACACACAATGAGGCACACTAACAAGCACAAGCACGCACGGACAGCACGTCTCAACCAAACCCGCACACAACCTCTCAAACACGGCCAAACACAAAACCCAATCACACATGCAAAACAGGCACACCACACACAAAACCACACGCAAAACACACCACCAACAGAAACCCCCATAGCGCACATGTCACACGCTACACACCACACACGCAACCACACACAGACACCCCACACTCATATCCATGCACGGGCTGCACTACGCACAGCGCACACACACAGAACCCAGAATGTATCAACGCAAGTCACAAGACACACACCGGACACATCAAAGCACGTAATTGCTCACAACACACGTTGAACCACATCTCACAGAGCACACACAATGAGGCACACAAAACAAGCACAGCCACACAGACAACCAATCTCACGTCACACACGTAACACACACACACAACCACTCAAACACAACCACACCTAAACCACAATCACAAACACAAAACACACACAGCCCTCACACATGCAAAGGCCAAACACATAACCAGCAAAGGAGACAGCGCACATGTCACACACTGCACCCTACACACACAACCACATAGAGACACACCACCCAGATATCCTCACCCAAGAGCGCCAAACGGAACACACACACAACACAGAAACATGCGACGCAACAGTCACAAGACACGCACCAAACCCATCAAGGCACACAACTGCTCACGATACGCATGGAATTCATTGCCCAGACGACATACTGCACCCACCATGAGACATACTAAACAAGCACAACCCCACACAGTCAACACATCTCACATCATGCGCATAACACAGGCAGCCAAACATAACCTCAACCACTCAAACACGACCGCACACACAAATCACCATCACACACGCAGAACACACACACAGCACTCACAAACCCATAGGCAAAACACACATAACCAACAAAGAAGACAAATAGCGCACATTTCACACACTGCACGCTACACACACAACCACGCACAGGCACACCGCACATACGTCCTCACACAGGAGCACAACGCAGAACACACACACAACACAGAAACGCGCCACACAACAGTCACTATATACACACCACACCCTTGAGGGCACATAACTGCTCACAATGCACACGGAAAACATTGCACAGACCACGCACTGCGCACACCAGGAGACGTACTAAACAAGCACAACCACACACAGTCAACACGTCTCACACCATGTGCACAACTCGAACAGCCAAACACACACACAGCCTCTCTAACACAACAACACACCGATCACAATCACACTCACAAAACTGACACAGCACATACAAGTCCACACCCCACTGACGAAAACACATGCAACACACATATAACGCACCACACACAGCACACACAAGCGCAAGCATACAATACAGCGCGCACACAGACCCACACGCAGACAGCACGAACCGCAACCCACAAACACACACACAACAAACACATGCACACGGCACGTCCGACCCAGGCCAAATCCACAGCACAACCCAACGCTCAAATCACACAGCCCACCCAACATCTACCCAGTACGTAACGCACAGAAAGCAGATGGACAGCACGCACACAACCCAGAACACAGTACACAACAACACAACAGACAACAGGAAGGCCAGACACATTTCGACCGGAGGCAACACACCAAACACACAACATACACAACCGCCAACAGATAACTCGCCAAAAAAAGGCAGAATACACACTGCGCAAAGAACCACACAACACACACAGCACAACTCACAAGTGCCGACATCACACGTAACACACCACACAGTGAAAAATACGCAGAGCAGTGTGCTCAGCGAGCCGTAAGGATCATACACCACACATGTTACACACAAAATACACACAACACGGACAACAACACAACCCACAGAAAACAAGCGAGACCCACAGATCATAGACATGACAACACAACGCAAAGCACACAGGGACACAGCACACACAGCGTACCACAACAGAGAATACACACCGAATCACAGAAAAACACCACAAATCGCTCACTGCCACATACCAACAACACATACAGCACACTACACACACAACCAACCCAAAAGACACAAAAGAGATCGGTCGGGTGTGTGTAGCCTTCTACTGCAATGTTTACTAAGTTTTCTGTGTCACACAGGAGCAAGTTGCATGCCAGGGGAAATCAGCGTAGTATTCTCTCAGGGAGGGTCTCCTCGGCGCACGGTGGATGGTCTCCCCAGCAGAGTTTGGCGTAAGGCTCTTCTGCAGCAGTTTCTGACACGTCACTGCAGAGGCATCTTCAGGGCATTGCGTTTACTCACCAGGACACTCCGGTTCTGTGCGTCCTCTTCCAGCAGCCCCAGGAAACAAGGACCTCCCGGATGATTCCAAGCCTGCGGAGAAAAGAGCCAAGCACGAAAGGCTTTCTTCGGCGTGCTTGAATGCCGAAGCCTCAGGACTGCCCTTGAGCATTTAGCTTTAGGACCATGGCAAAGGATGGTTTCTCCCTGCAGATCACAAAGAGAGAGCCGGGCTGCACATGGTTCGTTCAGGCTGATAAGATTTCTGGCCCAGAGAAGAGCTCTGTTCTGATGAAAGGATGATCAGCTGAAGGAGTCCCCACAGCATCTTCCCTTAGACTAGTTTTCCTGAACAGCCAGGCTTCCTCAGCAAGGCCTCACGTTAGTGGCCACACAAGCGAGCGTCCGCCACTCAGCAGAAGAGAGCTCTACCCAGCAGACTTCACTCAGGCGCTTTAGAGAGCAGGCACACAGGGCAGACACGGAGAGCACATTGCAAGCTCGGTTTCAGCATCCACTGCAACGACTTCGGTGACTCCTTGAATGGGAAATCCTGCACTGGATTCTTTCACGCACATAAGCTGAATCCAAAGCTGACTTGCCTCCACTGCGGCTAGTTCAAAGCGTCTGGTTCTGCAACTTCCCGTGTGGCTAGTGCTAAGGCCTATTCGAAGCCCACCCACAGGTGGCCTCTGAGACAGAGGGCGTACAGAGAAGACCGCCTTCTACTGCGACGCTTACCGTTTTCCGTATCACATAGGAGCAAATTGCATGCAAGGCGAAAGCAGCCTAGTATTCTCGCAGGGAGGGTCTCCTCAGGGCACGGTGGGTCGTTTCCCCGGCAAAGCCTGGCATAAGGCTCTCCTGCAGCAGTTTCTGACACTTTACTACAAAGGCGTCGGCGGGGCATTGCCGAAAAGAAGGGATGAGGTGGCTCTTTGCGTCCCCTTCCGTCGCCCTCAGGAAACAAGGCCCTCCTGGAGGGTTACAAACCTGTGGAGAAAACGGACAGGCACGAGAGGCTGTCTTCTGTGCACTTGCATGCAGAAGTCTCTCCACACACGAAACAGCCCATCACACAAAACATCAACACCCCCCCACACACACACACACCGAGAACATAACTGCACACAATACACATGAACCACAGTTCTCAGAGGGAACACAACACACCAAGCGAGGCACACCTGACCCAGCTTGACCGCACGCGGTACGCACATCGCAAAAATACACTCATTACTCAAAGAGCCAACCACACACACAACCTGTCAAACACGACCACACACAAATCACCGTCACACATGTAACACACACCACACACACAACACATACAAACCCATATGCAAAACACCCACAAACCACGACAAAAAGAACACCGAGCTCATGCAACACACACTTCACACGCTACACACATCGCCCCAAACACACATAAAACATACAGCACACAGAGCCTCGCAGGATGCACAATGCCAAACACACAACTTGTGCACAGAGGGATCAGTCATAACACACGCTATCTCACTCAACTTGCAAAACACACAGACCACACGACACAAACGCAAATCACAGAACAACACATCACACAACACACACAGAAATTAATATCACAACTCATAACACACGCAACACCCCTGCATTAACAATGCGACACACACAGAGCAACGCAACCACCGCACGCCGCACACGAAGCCGCACACAGCACGCACTCAAGGAACAACCACAACACACACAAGAAAACGCCCACAAACAACATACATAGAGAACACACGGAACCTCTCCACACGCACACAGCACAACATAGGAAACAACATACACCACAAGCGTCACAGGACATAAAAAGCACACAATTCACACAAATCACAGGTCAGTGAGTACACACCACACACACAATGAGGCACACTAACAAGCACAAGCACGCACGGACAGCACGTCTCAACCAAACCCGCACACAACCTCTCAAACACGGCCAAACACAAAACCCAATCACACATGCAAAACAGGCACACCACACACAAAACCACACGCAAAACACACCACCAACAGAAACCCCCATAGCGCACATGTCACACGCTACACACCACACACGCAACCACACACAGACACCCCACACTCATATCCATGCACGGGCTGCACTACGCACAGCGCACACACACAGAACCCAGAATGTATCAACGCAAGTCACAAGACACACACCGGACACATCAAAGCACGTAATTGCTCACAACACACATTGAACCACATCTCACAGAGCACACACAATGAGGCACACAAAACAAGCACAGCCACACAGACAACCAATCTCACGTCACACACGTAACACACACACACAACCACTCAAACACAACCACACCTAAACCACAATCACAAACACAAAACACACACAGCCCTCACACATGCAAAGGCCAAACACATAACCAGCAAAGGAGACAGCGCACATGTCACACACTGCACCCTACACACACAACCACATAGAGACACACCACCCAGATATCCTCACCCAAGAGCGCCAAACGGAACACACACACAACACAGAAACATGCGACGCAACAGTCACAAGACACGCACCAAACCCATCAAGGCACACAACTGCTCACGATACGCATGGAATTCATTGCCCAGACGACATACTGCACCCACCATGAGACATACTAAACAAGCACAACCCCCTCAACCACTCAAACACGACCGCACACACAAATCACCATCACACACGCAGAACACACACACAGCACTCACAAACCCATAGGCAAAACACACATAACCAACAAAGAAGACAAATAGCGCACATTTCACACACTGCACGCTACACACACAACCACGCACAGGCACACCGCACATACGTCCTCACACAGGAGCACAACGCAGAACACACACACAACACAGAAACGCGCCACACAACAGTCACTATATACACACCACACCCTTGAGGGCACATAACTGCTCACAATGCACACGGAAAACATTGCACAGACCACGCACTGCGCACACCAGGAGACGTACTAAACAAGCACAACCACACACAGTCAACACGTCTCACACCATGTGCACAACTCGAACAGCCAAACACACACACAGCCTCTCTAACACAACAACACACCGATCACAATCACACTCACAAAACTGACACAGCACATACAAGTCCACACCCCACTGACGAAAACACATGCAACACACATATAACGCACCACACACAGCACACACAAGCGCAAGCATACAATACAGCGCGCACACAGACCCACACGCAGACAGCACGAACCGCAACCCACAAACACACACACAACAAACACATGCACACGGCACGTCCGACCCAGGCCAAATCCACAGCACAACCCAACGCTCAAATCACACAGCCCACCCAACATCTACCCAGTACGTAACGCACAGAAAGCAGATGGACAGCACGCACACAACCCAGAACACAGTACACAACAACACAACAGACAACAGGAAGGCCAGACACATTTCGACCGGAGGCAACACACCAAACACACAACATACACAACCGCCAACAGATAACTCGCCAAAAAAAGGCAGAATACACACTGCGCAAAGAACCACACAACACACACAGCACAACTCACAAGTGCCGACATCACACGTAACACACCACACAGTGAAAAATACGCAGAGCAGTGTGCTCAGCGAGCCGTAAGGATCATACACCACACATGTTACACACAAAATACACACAACACGGACAACAACACAACCCACAGAAAACAAGCGAGACCCACAGATCATAGACATGACAACACAATGCAAAGCACACAGGGACACAGCACACACAGCGTACCACAACAGAGAATACACACCGAATCACAGAAAAACACCACAAATCGCTCACTGCCACATACCAACAACACATACAGCACACTACACACACAACCAACCCAAAAGACACAAAAGAGATCGGTCGGGTGTGTGTAGCCTTCTACTGCAATGTTTACTAAGTTTTCTGTGTCACACAGGAGCAAGTTGCATGCCAGGGGAAATCAGCGTAGTATTCTCTCAGGGAGGGTCTCCTTGGCGCACGGTGGATGGTCTCCCCAGCAGAGTTTGGCGTAAGGCTCTTCTGCAGCAGTTTCTGACACGTCACTGCAGAGGCATCTTCAGGGCATTGCGTTTACTCACCAGGACACTCCGGTTCTGTGCGTCCTCTTCCAGCAGCCCCAGGAAACAAGGACCTCCCGGATGATTCCAAGCCTGCGGAGAAAAGAGCCAAGCACGAAAGGCTTTCTTCGGCGTGCTTGAATGCGGAAGCCTCAGGACTGCCCTTGAGCATTTAGCTTTAGGACCATGGCAAAGGATGGTTTCTCCCTGCAGATCACAAAGAGAGAGCCGGGCTGCACATGGTTCGTTCAGGCTGATAAGATTTCTGGCCCAGAGAAGAGCTCTGTTCTGATGAAAGGATGATCAGCTGAAGGAGTCCCCACAGCATCTTCCCTTAGACTAGTTTTCCTGAACAGCCAGGCTTCCTCAGCAAGGCCTCACGTTAGTGGCCACACAAGCGAGCGTCCGCCACTCAGCAGAAGAGAGCTCTACCCAGCAGACTTCACTCAGGCGCTTTAGAGAGCAGGCACACAGGGCAGACACGGAGAGCACATTGCAAGCTCGGTTTCAGCATCCACTGCAACGACTTCGGTGACTCCTTGAATGGGAAATCCTGCACTGGATTCTTTCACGCACATAAGCTGAATCCAAAGCTGACTTGCCTCCACTGCGGCTAGTTCAAAGCGTCTGGTTCTGCAACTTCCCGTGTGGCTAGTGCTAAGGCCTATTCGAAGCCCACCCACAGGTGGCCTCTGAGACAGAGGGCGTACAGAGAAGACCGCCTTCTACTGCGACGCTTACCGTTTTCCGTATCACATAGGAGCAAATTGCATGCAAGGCGAAAGCAGCCTAGTATTCTTGCAGGGAGGGTCTCCTCAGGGCACGGTGGGTCGTTTCCCCGGCAAAGCCTGGCATAAGGCTCTCCTGCAGCAGTTTCTGACACTTTACTACAAAGGCGTCGGCGGGGCATTGCCGAAAAGAAGGGATGAGGTGGCTCTTTGCGTCCCCTTCCGTCGCCCTCAGGAAACAAGGCCCTCCTGGAGGGTTACAAACCTGTGGAGAAAACGGACAGGCACGAGAGGCTGTCTTCTGTGCACTTGCATGCAGAAGTCTCTCCACACACGAAACAGCCCATCACACAAAACATCAACACCCCCCCACACACACACACCGAGAACATAACTGCACACAATACACATGAACCACAGTTCTCAGAGGGAACACAACACACCAAGCGAGGCACACCTGACCCAGCTTGACCGCATGCGGTACGCACATCGCAAAAATACACTCATTACTCAAAGAGCCAACCACACACACAACCTGTCAAACACGACCACACACAAATCACCGTCACACATGTAACACACACCACACACACAACACATACAAACCCACATGCAAAACACCCACAAACCACGACAAAAAGAACACCGAGCTCATGCAACACACATTTCACACGCTACACACATCGCCCCAAACACACATAAAACATACAGCACACAGAGCCTCGCAGGATGCACAATGCCAAACACACAACTTGTGCACAGAGGGATCAGTCATAACACACGCTATCTCACTCAACTTGCAAAACACACAGACCACACGACACAAACGCAAATCACAGAACAACACATCACACAACACACACAGAAATTAATATCACAACTCATAACACACGCAACACCCCTGCATTAACAATGCGACACACACAGAGCAACGCAACCACCGCACGCCGCACACGAAGCCGCACACAGCACGCACTCAAGGAACAACCACAACACACACAAGAAAACGCCCACAAACAACATACATAGAGAACACACGGAACCTCTCCACACGCACACAGCACAACATAGGAAACAACATACACCACAAGCATCACAGGACATAAAAAGCACACAATTCACACAAATCACAGGTCAGTGAGTACACACCACACACACAATGAGGCACACTAACAAGCACAAGCACGCACGGACAGCACGTCTCAACCAAACCCGCACACAACCTCTCAAACACGGCCAAACACAAAACCCAATCACACATGCAAAACAGGCACACCACACACAAAACCACACGCAAAACACACCACCAACAGAAACCCCCATAGCGCACATGTCACACGCTACACACCACACACGCAACCACACACAGACACCCCACACTCATATCCATGCACGGGCTGCACTACGCACAGCGCACACACACAGAACCCAGAATGTATCAACGCAAGTCACAAGACACACACCGGACACATCAAAGCACGTAATTGCTCACAACACACGTTGAACCACATCTCACAGAGCACACACAATGAGGCACACAAAACAAGCACAGCCACACAGACAACCAATCTCACGTCACACACGTAACACACACACACAACCACTCAAACACAACCACACCTAAACCACAATCACAAACACAAAACACACACAGCCCTCACACATGCAAAGGCCAAACACATAACCAGCAAAGGAGACAGCGCACATGTCACACACTGCACCCTACACACACAACCACATAGAGACACACCACCCAGATATCCTCACCCAAGAGCGCCAAACGGAACACACACACAACACAGAAACATGCGACGCAACAGTCACAAGACACGCACCAAACCCATCAAGGCACACAACTGCTCACGATACGCATGGAATTCATTGCCCAGACGACATACTGCACCCACCATGAGACATACTAAACAAGCACAACCCCACACAGTCAACACATCTCACATCATGCGCATAACACAGGCAGCCAAACATAACCTCAACCACTCAAACACGACCGCACACACAAATCACCATCACACACGCAGAACACACACACAGCACTCACAAACCCATAGGCAAAACACACATAACCAACAAAGAAGACAAATAGCGCACATTTCACACACTGCACGCTACACACACAACCACGCACAGGCACACCGCACATACGTCCTCACACAGGAGCACAACGCAGAACACACACACAACACAGAAACGCGCCACACAACAGTCACTATATACACACCACACCCTTGAGGGCACATAACTGCTCACAATGCACACGGAAAACATTGCACAGACCACGCACTGCGCACACCAGGAGACGTACTAAACAAGCACAACCACACACAGTCAACACGTCTCACACCATGTGCACAACTCGAACAGCCAAACACACACACAGCCTCTCTAACACAACAACACACCGATCACAATCACACTCACAAAACTGACACAGCACATACAAGTCCACACCCCACTGACGAAAACACATGCAACACACATATAACGCACCACACACAGCACACACAAGCGCAAGCATACAATACAGCGCGCACACAGACCCACACGCAGACAGCACGAACCGCAACCCACAAACACACACACAACAAACACATGCACACGGCACGTCCGACCCAGGCCAAATCCACAGCACAACCCAACGCTCAAATCACACAGCCCACCCAACATCTACCCAGTACGTAACGCACAGAAAGCAGATGGACAGCACGCACACAACCCAGAACACAGTACACAACAACACAACAGACAACAGGAAGGCCAGACACATTTCGACCGGAGGCAACACACCAAACACACAACATACACAACCGCCAACAGATAACTCGCCAAAAAAAGGCAGAATACACACTGCGCAAAGAACCACACAACACACACAGCACAACTCACAAGTGCCGACATCACACGTAACACACCACACAGTGAAAAATACGCAGAGCAGTGTGCTCAGCGAGCCGTAAGGATCATACACCACACATGTTACACACAAAATACACACAACACGGACAACAACACAACCCACAGAAAACAAGCGAGACCCACAGATCATAGACATGACAACACAACGCAAAGCACACAGGGACACAGCACACACAGCGTACCACAACAGAGAATACACACCGAATCACAGAAAAACACCACAAATCGCTCACTGCCACATACCAACAACACATACAGCACACTACACACACAACCAACCCAAAAGACACAAAAGAGATCGGTCGGGTGTGTGTAGCCTTCTACTGCAATGTTTACTAAGTTTTCTGTGTCACACAGGAGCAAGTTGCATGCCAGGGGAAATCAGCGTAGTATTCTCTCAGGGAGGGTCTCCTCGGCGCACGGTGGATGGTCTCCCCAGCAGAGTTTGGCGTAAGGCTCTTCTGCAGCAGTTTCTGACACGTCACTGCAGAGGCATCTTCAGGGCATTGCGTTTACTCACCAGGACACTCCGGTTCTGTGCGTCCTCTTCCAGCAGCCCCAGGAAACAAGGACCTCCCGGATGATTCCAAGCCTGCGGAGAAAAGAGCCAAGCACGAAAGGCTTTCTTCGGCGTGCTTGAATGCCGAAGCCTCAGGACTGCCCTTGAGCATTTAGCTTTAGGACCATGGCAAAGGATGGTTTCTCCCTGCAGATCACAAAGAGAGAGCCGGGCTGCACATGGTTCGTTCAGGCTGATAAGATTTCTGGCCCAGAGAAGAGCTCTGTTCTGATGAAAGGATGATCAGCTGAAGGAGTCCCCACAGCATCTTCCCTTAGACTAGTTTTCCTGAACAGCCAGGCTTCCTCAGCAAGGCCTCACGTTAGTGGCCACACAAGCGAGCGTCCGCCACTCAGCAGAAGAGAGCTCTACCCAGCAGACTTCACTCAGGCGCTTTAGAGAGCAGGCACACAGGGCAGACACGGAGAGCACATTGCAAGCTCGGTTTCAGCATCCACTGCAACGACTTCGGTGACTCCTTGAATGGGAAATCCTGCACTGGATTCTTTCACGCACATAAGCTGAATCCAAAGCTGACTTGCCTCCACTGCGGCTAGTTCAAAGCGTCTGGTTCTGCAACTTCCCGTGTGGCTAGTGCTAAGGCCTATTCGAAGCCCACCCACAGGTGGCCTCTGAGACAGAGGGCGTACAGAGAAGACCGCCTTCTACTGCGACGCTTACCGTTTTCCGTATCACATAGGAGCAAATTGCATGCAAGGCGAAAGCAGCCTAGTATTCTCGCAGGGAGGGTCTCCTCAGGGCACGGTGGGTCGTTTCCCCGGCAAAGCCTGGCATAAGGCTCTCCTGCAGCAGTTTCTGACACTTTACTACAAAGGCGTCGGCGGGGCATTGCCGAAAAGAAGGGATGAGGTGGCTCTTTGCGTCCCCTTCCGTCGCCCTCAGGAAACAAGGCCCTCCTGGAGGGTTACAAACCTGTGGAGAAAACGGACAGGCACGAGAGGCTGTCTTCTGTGCACTTGCATGCAGAAGTCTCTCCACACACGAAACAGCCCATCACACAAAACATCAACACCCCCCCACACACACACACACCGAGAACATAACTGCACACAATACACATGAACCACAGTTCTCAGAGGGAACACAACACACCAAGCGAGGCACACCTGACCCAGCTTGACCGCACGCGGTACGCACATCGCAAAAATACACTCATTACTCAAAGAGCCAACCACACACACAACCTGTCAAACACGACCACACACAAATCACCGTCACACATGTAACACACACCACACACACAACACATACAAACCCATATGCAAAACACCCACAAACCACGACAAAAAGAACACCGAGCTCATGCAACACACACTTCACACGCTACACACATCGCCCCAAACACACATAAAACATACAGCACACAGAGCCTCGCAGGATGCACAATGCCAAACACACAACTTGTGCACAGAGGGATCAGTCATAACACACGCTATCTCACTCAACTTGCAAAACACACAGACCACACGACACAAACGCAAATCACAGAACAACACATCACACAACACACACAGAAATTAATATCACAACTCATAACACACGCAACACCCCTGCATTAACAATGCGACACACACAGAGCAACGCAACCACCGCACGCCGCACACGAAGCCGCACACAGCACGCACTCAAGGAACAACCACAACACACACAAGAAAACGCCCACAAACAACATACATAGAGAACACACGGAACCTCTCCACACGCACACAGCACAACATAGGAAACAACATACACCACAAGCGTCACAGGACATAAAAAGCACACAATTCACACAAATCACAGGTCAGTGAGTACACACCACACACACAATGAGGCACACTAACAAGCACAAGCACGCACGGACAGCACGTCTCAACCAAACCCGCACACAACCTCTCAAACACGGCCAAACACAAAACCCAATCACACATGCAAAACAGGCACACCACACACAAAACCACACGCAAAACACACCACCAACAGAAACCCCCATAGCGCACATGTCACACGCTACACACCACACACGCAACCACACACAGACACCCCACACTCATATCCATGCACGGGCTGCACTACGCACAGCGCACACACACAGAACCCAGAATGTATCAACGCAAGTCACAAGACACACACCGGACACATCAAAGCACGTAATTGCTCACAACACACATTGAACCACATCTCACAGAGCACACACAATGAGGCACACAAAACAAGCACAGCCACACAGACAACCAATCTCACGTCACACACGTAACACACACACACAACCACTCAAACACAACCACACCTAAACCACAATCACAAACACAAAACACACACAGCCCTCACACATGCAAAGGCCAAACACATAACCAGCAAAGGAGACAGCGCACATGTCACACACTGCACCCTACACACACAACCACATAGAGACACACCACCCAGATATCCTCACCCAAGAGCGCCAAACGGAACACACACACAACACAGAAACATGCGACGCAACAGTCACAAGACACGCACCAAACCCATCAAGGCACACAACTGCTCACGATACGCATGGAATTCATTGCCCAGACGACATACTGCACCCACCATGAGACATACTAAACAAGCACAACCCCCTCAACCACTCAAACACGACCGCACACACAAATCACCATCACACACGCAGAACACACACACAGCACTCACAAACCCATAGGCAAAACACACATAACCAACAAAGAAGACAAATAGCGCACATTTCACACACTGCACGCTACACACACAACCACGCACAGGCACACCGCACATACGTCCTCACACAGGAGCACAACGCAGAACACACACACAACACAGAAACGCGCCACACAACAGTCACTATATACACACCACACCCTTGAGGGCACATAACTGCTCACAATGCACACGGAAAACATTGCACAGACCACGCACTGCGCACACCAGGAGACGTACTAAACAAGCACAACCACACACAGTCAACACGTCTCACACCATGTGCACAACTCGAACAGCCAAACACACACACAGCCTCTCTAACACAACAACACACCGATCACAATCACACTCACAAAACTGACACAGCACATACAAGTCCACACCCCACTGACGAAAACACATGCAACACACATATAACGCACCACACACAGCACACACAAGCGCAAGCATACAATACAGCGCGCACACAGACCCACACGCAGACAGCACGAACCGCAACCCACAAACACACACACAACAAACACATGCACACGGCACGTCCGACCCAGGCCAAATCCACAGCACAACCCAACGCTCAAATCACACAGCCCACCCAACATCTACCCAGTACGTAACGCACAGAAAGCAGATGGACAGCACGCACACAACCCAGAACACAGTACACAACAACACAACAGACAACAGGAAGGCCAGACACATTTCGACCGGAGGCAACACACCAAACACACAACATACACAACCGCCAACAGATAACTCGCCAAAAAAAGGCAGAATACACACTGCGCAAAGAACCACACAACACACACAGCACAACTCACAAGTGCCGACATCACACGTAACACACCACACAGTGAAAAATACGCAGAGCAGTGTGCTCAGCGAGCCGTAAGGATCATACACCACACATGTTACACACAAAATACACACAACACGGACAACAACACAACCCACAGAAAACAAGCGAGACCCACAGATCATAGACATGACAACACAACGCAAAGCACACAGGGACACAGCACACACAGCGTACCACAACAGAGAATACACACCGAATCACAGAAAAACACCACAAATCGCTCACTGCCACATACCAACAACACATACAGCACACTACACACACAACCAACCCAAAAGACACAAAAGAGATCGGTCGGGTGTGTGTAGCCTTCTACTGCAATGTTTACTAAGTTTTCTGTGTCACACAGGAGCAAGTTGCATGCCAGGGGAAATCAGCGCAGTATTCTCTCAGGGAGGGTCTCCTCGGCGCACGGTGGATGGTCTCCCCAGCAGAGTTTGGCGTAAGGCTCTTCTGCAGCAGTTTCTGACACGTCACTGCAGAGGCATCTTCAGGGCATTGCGTTTACTCACCAGGACACTCCGGTTCTGTGCGTCCTCTTCCAGCAGCCCCAGGAAACAAGGACCTCCCGGATGATTCCAAGCCTGCGGAGAAAAGAGCCAAGCACGAAAGGCTTTCTTCGGCGTGCTTGAATGCCGAAGCCTCAGGACTGCCCTTGAGCATTTAGCTTTAGGACCATGGCAAAGGATGGTTTCTCCCTGCAGATCACAAAGAGAGAGCCGGGCTGCACATGGTTCGTTCAGGCTGATAAGATTTCTGGCCCAGAGAAGAGCTCTGTTCTGATGAAAGGATGATCAGCTGAAGGAGTCCCCACAGCATCTTCCCTTAGACTAGTTTTCCTGAACAGCCAGGCTTCCTCAGCAAGGCCTCACGTTAGTGGCCACACAAGCGAGCGTCCGCCACTCAGCAGAAGAGAGCTCTACCCAGCAGACTTCACTCAGGCGCTTTAGAGAGCAGGCACACAGGGCAGACACGGAGAGCACATTGCAAGCTCGGTTTCAGCATCCACTGCAACGACTTCGGTGACTCCTTGAATGGGAAATCCTGCACTGGATTCTTTCACGCACATAAGCTGAATCCAAAGCTGACTTGCCTCCACTGCGGCTAGTTCAAAGCGTCTGGTTCTGCAACTTCCCGTGTGGCTAGTGCTAAGGCCTATTCGAAGCCCACCCACAGGTGGCCTCTGAGACAGAGGGCGTACAGAGAAGACCGCCTTCTACTGCGACGCTTACCGTTTTCCGTATCACATAGGAGCAAATTGCATGCAAGGCGAAAGCAGCCTAGTATTCTCGCAGGGAGGGTCTCCTCAGGGCACGGTGGGTCGTTTCCCCGGCAAAGCCTGGCATAAGGCTCTCCTGCAGCAGTTTCTGACACTTTACTACAAAGGCGTCGGCGGGGCATTGCCGAAAAGAAGGGATGAGGTGGCTCTTTGCGTCCCCTTCCGTCGCCCTCAGGAAACAAGGCCCTCCTGGAGGGTTACAAACCTGCGGAGAAAACGGACAGGCACGAGAGGCTGTCTTCTGTGCACTTGCATGCAGAAGTCTCTCCACACACGAAACAGCCCATCACACAAAACATCAACACCCCCCCCCACACACACACACCGAGAACATAACTGCACACAATACACATGAACCACAGTTCTCAGAGGGAACACAACACACCAAGCGAGGCACACCTGACCCAGCTTGACCGCACGCGGTACGCACATCGCAAAAATACACTCATTACTCAAAGAGCCAACCACACACACAACCTGTCAAACACGACCACACACAAATCACCGTCACACATGTAACACACACCACACACACCACACATACAAACCCACATGCAAAACACCCACAAACCACGACAAAAAGAACACCGAGCTCATGCAACACACATTTCACACGCTACACACATCGCCCCAAACACACATAAAACATACAGCACACAGAGCCTCGCAGGATGCACAATGCCAAACACACAACTTGTGCACAGAGGGATCAGTCATAACACACGCTATCTCACTCAACTTGCAAAACACACAGACCACACGACACAAACGCAAATCACAGAACAACACATCACACAACACACACAGAAATTAATATCACAACTCATAACACACGCAACACCCCTGCATTAACAATGCGACACACACAGAGCAACGCAACCACCGCACGCCGCACACGAAGCCGCACACAGCACGCACTCAAGGAACAACCACAACACACACAAGAAAACGCCCACAAACAACATACATAGAGAACACACGGAACCTCTCCACACGCACACAGCACAACATAGGAAACAACATACACCACAAGCGTCACAGGACATAAAAAGCACACAATTCACACAAATCACAGGTCAGTGAGTACACACCACACACACAATGAGGCACACTAACAAGCACAAGCACGCACGGACAGCACGTCTCAACCAAACCCGCACACAACCCCTCAAACACGGCCAAACACAAAACCCAATCACACATGCAAAACAGGCACACCACACACAAAACCACACGCAAAACACACCACCAACAGAAACCCCCATAGCGCACATGTCACACGCTACACACCACACACGCAACCACACACAGACACCCCACACTCATATCCATGCACGGGCTGCACTACGCACAGCGCACACACACAGAACCCAGAATGTATCAACGCAAGTCACAAGACACACACCGGACACATCAAAGCACGTAATTGCTCACAACACACGTTGAACCACATCTCACAGAGCACACACAATGAGGCACACAAAACAAGCACAGCCACACAGACAACCAATCTCACGTCACACACGTAACACACACACACAACCACTCAAACACAACCACACCTAAACCACAATCACAAACACAAAACACACACAGCCCTCACACATGCAAAGGCCAAACACATAACCAGCAAAGGAGACAGCGCACATGTCACACACTGCACCCTACACACACAACCACATAGAGAGACACACCACCCAGATATCCTCACCCAAGAGCGCCAAACGGAACACACACACAACACAGAAACATGCGACGCAACAGTCACAAGACACGCACCAAACCCATCAAGGCACACAACTGCTCACGATACGCATGGAATTCATTGCCCAGACGACATACTGCACCCACCATGAGACATACTAAACAAGCACAACCCCACACAGTCAACACATCTCACATCATGCGCATAACACAGGCAGCCAAACATAACCTCAACCACTCAAACACGACCGCACACACAAATCACCATCACACACGCAGAACACACACACAGCACTCACAAACCCATAGGCAAAACACACATAACCAACAAAGAAGACAAATAGCGCACATTTCACACACTGCACGCTACACACACAACCACGCACAGGCACACCGCACATACGTCCTCACACAGGAGCACAACGCAGAACACACACACAACACAGAAACGCGCCACACAACAGTCACTATATACACACCACACCCTTGAGGGCACATAACTGCTCACAATGCACACGGAAAACATTGCACAGACCACGCACTGCGCACACCAGGAGACGTACTAAACAAGCACAACCACACACAGTCAACACGTCTCACACCATGTGCACAACTCGAACAGCCAAACACACACACAGCCTCTCTAACACAACAACACACCGATCACAATCACACTCACAAAACTGACACGGCACATACAAGTCCACACCCCACTGACGAAAACACATGCAACACACATATAACGCACCACACACAGCACACACAAGCGCAAGCATACAATACAGCGCGCACACAGACCCACACGCAGACAGCACGAACCGCAACCCACAAACACACACACAACAAACACATGCACACGGCACGTCCGACCCAGGCCAAATCCACAGCACAACCCAACGCTCAAATTACACAGCCCACCCAACATCTACCCAGTACGTAACGCACAGAAAGCAGATGGACAGCACGCACACAACCCAGAACACAGTACACAACAACACAACAGACAACAGGAAGGCCAGACACATTTCGACCGGAGGCAACACACCAAACACACAACATACACAACCGCCAACAGATAACTCGCCAAAAAAAGGCAGAATACACACTGCGCAAAGAACCACACAACACACACAGCACAACTCACAAGTGCCGACATCACACGTAACACACCACACAGTGAAAAATACGCAGAGCAGTGTGCTCAGCGAGCCGTAAGGATCATACACCACACATGTTACACACAAAATACACACAACACGGACAACAACACAACCCACAGAAAACAAGCGAGACCCACAGATCATAGACATGACAACACAACGCAAAGCACACAGGGACACAGCACACACAGCGTACCACAACAGAGAATACACACCGAATCACAGAAAAACACCACAAATCGCTCACTGCCACATACCAACAACACATACAGCACACTACACACACAACCAACCCAAAAGACACAAAAGAGATCGGTCGGGTGTGTGTAGCCTTCTACTGCAATGTTTACTAAGTTTTCTGTGTCACACAGGAGCAAGTTGCATGCCAGGGGAAATCAGCGCAGTATTCTCTCAGGGAGGGTCTCCTCGGCGCACGGTGGATGGTCTCCCCAGCAGAGTTTGGCGTAAGGCTCTTCTGCAGCAGTTTCTGACACGTCACTGCAGAGGCATCTTCAGGGCATTGCGTTTACTCACCAGGACACTCCGGTTCTGTGCGTCCTCTTCCAGCAGCCCCAGGAAACAAGGACCTCCCGGATGATTCCAAGCCTGCGGAGAAAAGAGCCAAGCACGAAAGGCTTTCTTCGGCGTGCTTGAATGCGGAAGCCTCAGGACTGCCCTTGAGCATTTAGCTTTAGGACCATGGCAAAGGATGGTTTCTCCCTGCAGATCACAAAGAGAGAGCCGGGCTGCACATGGTTCGTTCAGGCTGATAAGATTTCTGGCCCAGAGAAGAGCTCTGTTCTGATGAAAGGATGATCAGCTGAAGGAGTCCCCACAGCATCTTCCCTTAGACTAGTTTTCCTGAACAGCCAGGCTTCCTCAGCAAGGCCTCACGTTAGTGGCCACACAAGCGAGCGTCCGCCACTCAGCAGAAGAGAGCTCTACCCAGCAGACTTCACTCAGGCGCTTTAGAGAGCAGGCACACAGGGCAGACACGGAGAGCACATTGCAAGCTCGGTTTCAGCATCCACTGCAACGACTTCGGTGACTCCTTGAATGGGAAATCCTGCACTGGATTCTTTCACGCACATAAGCTGAATCCAAAGCTGACTTGCCTCCACTGCGGCTAGTTCAAAGCGTCTGGTTCTGCAACTTCCCGTGTGGCTAGTGCTAAGGCCTATTCGAAGCCCACCCACAGGTGGCCTCTGAGACAGAGGGCGTACAGAGAAGACCGCCTTCTACTGCGACGCTTACCGTTTTCCGTATCACATAGGAGCAAATTGCATGCAAGGCGAAAGCAGCCTAGTATTCTCGCAGGGAGGGTCTCCTCAGGGCACGGTGGGTCGTTTCCCCGGCAAAGCCTGGCATAAGGCTCTCCTGCAGCAGTTTCTGACACTTTACTACAAAGGCGTCGGCGGGGCATTGCCAAAAAGAAGGGATGAGGTGGCTCTTTGCGTCCCCTTCCGTCGCCCTCAGGAAACAAGGCCCTCCTGGAGGGTTACAAACCTGTGGAGAAAACGGACAGGCACGAGAGGCTGTCTTCTGTGCACTTGCATGCAGAAGTCTCTCCACACACGAAACAGCCCATCACACAAAACATCAACACCCCCCCCCCCACACACACACCGAGAACATAAATGCACACAATACACATGAACCACAGTTCTCAGAGGGAACACAACACACCAAGCGAGGCACACCTGACCCAGCTTGACCGCACGCGGTACGCACATCGCAAAAATACACTCATTACTCAAAGAGCCAACCACACACACAACCTGTCAAACACGACCACACACAAATCACCGTCACACATGTAACACACACCACACACACCACACATACAAACCCATATGCAAAACACCCACAAACCACGACAAAAAGAACACCGAGCTCATGCAACACACATTTCACACGCTACACACATCGCCCCAAACACACATAAAACATACAGCACACAGAGCCTCGCAGGATGCACAATGCCAAACACACAACTTGTGCACAGAGGGATCAGTCATAACACACGCTATCTCACTCAACTTGCAAAACACACAGACCACACGACACAAACGCAAATCACAGAACAACACATCACACAACACACACAGAAATTAATATCACAACTCATAACACACGCAACACCCCTGCATTAACAATGCGACACACACAGAGCAACGCAACCACCGCACGCCGCACACGAAGCCGCACACAGCACGCACTCAAGGAACAACCACAACACACACAAGAAAATGCCCACAAACAACATACATAGAGAACACACGGAACCTCTCCACACGCACACAGCACAACATAGGAAACAACATACACCACAAGCGTCACAGGACATAAAAAGCACACAATTCACACAAATCACAGGTCAGTGAGTACACACCACACACACAATGAGGCACACTAACAAGCACAAGCACGCACGGACAGCACGTCTCAACCAAACCCGCACACAACCTCTCAAACACGGCCAAACACAAAACCCAATCACACATGCAAAACAGGCACACCACACACAAAACCACACGCAAAACACACCACCAACAGAAACCCCCATAGCGCACATGTCACACGCTACACACCACACACGCAACCACACACAGACACCCCACACTCATATCCATGCACGGGCTGCACTACGCACAGCGCACACACACAGAACCCAGAATGTATCAACGCAAGTCACAAGACACACACCGGACACATCAAAGCACGTAATTGCTCACAACACACATTGAACCACATCTCACAGAGCACACACAATGAGGCACACAAAACAAGCACAGCCACACAGACAACCAATCTCACGTCACACACGTAACACACACACACAACCACTCAAACACAACCACACCTAAACCACAATCACAAACACAAAACACACACAGCCCTCACACATGCAAAGGCCAAACACATAACCAGCAAAGGAGACAGCGCACATGTCACACACTGCACCCTACACACACAACCACATAGAGACACACCACCCAGATATCCTCACCCAAGAGCGCCAAACGGAACACACACACAACACAGAAACATGCGACGCAACAGTCACAAGACACGCACCAAACCCATCAAGGCACACAACTGCTCACGATACGCATGGAATTCATTGCCCAGACGACATACTGCACCCACCATGAGACATACTAAACAAGCACAACCCCCTCAACCACTCAAACACGACCGCACACACAAATCACCATCACACACGCAGAACACACACACAGCACTCACAAACCCATAGGCAAAACACACATAACCAACAAAGAAGACAAATAGCGCACATTTCACACACTGCACGCTACACACACAACCACGCACAGGCACACCGCACATACGTCCTCACACAGGAGCACAACGCAGAACACACACACAACACAGAAACGCGCCACACAACAGTCACTATATACACACCACACCCTTGAGGGCACATAACTGCTCACAATGCACACGGAAAACATTGCACAGACCACGCACTGCGCACACCAGGAGACGTACTAAACAAGCACAACCACACACAGTCAACACGTCTCACACCATGTGCACAACTCGAACAGCCAAACACACACACAGCCTCTCTAACACAACAACACACCGATCACAATCACACTCACAAAACTGACACAGCACATACAAGTCCACACCCCACTGACGAAAACACATGCAACACACATATAACGCACCACACACAGCACACACAAGCGCAAGCATACAATACAGCGCGCACACAGACCCACACGCAGACAGCACGAACCGCAACCCACAAACACACACACAACAAACACATGCACACGGCACGTCCGACCCAGGCCAAATCCACAGCACAACCCAACGCTCAAATCACACAGCCCACCCAACATCTACCCAGTACGTAACGCACAGAAAGCAGATGGACAGCACGCACACAACCCAGAACACAGTACACAACAACACAACAGACAACAGGAAGGCCAGACACATTTCGACCGGAGGCAACACACCAAACACACAACATACACAACCGCCAACAGATAACTCGCCAAAAAAAGGCAGAATACACACTGCGCAAAGAACCACACAACACACACAGCACAACTCACAAGTGCCGACATCACACGTAACACACCACACAGTGAAAAATACGCAGAGCAGTGTGCTCAGCGAGCCGTAAGGATCATACACCACACATGTTACACACAAAATACACACAACACGGACAACAACACAACCCACAGAAAACAAGCGAGACCCACAGATCATAGACATGACAACACAACGCAAAGCACACAGGGACACAGCACACACAGCGTACCACAACAGAGAATACACACCGAATCACAGAAAAACACCACAAATCGCTCACTGCCACATACCAACAACACATACAGCACACTACACACACAACCAACCCAAAAGACACAAAAGAGATCGGTCGGGTGTGTGTAGCCTTCTACTGCAATGTTTACTAAGTTTTCTGTGTCACACAGGAGCAAGTTGCATGCCAGGGGAAATCAGCGTAGTATTCTCTCAGGGAGGGTCTCCTCGGCGCACGGTGGATGGTCTCCCCAGCAGAGTTTGGCGTAAGGCTCTTCTGCAGCAGTTTCTGACACGTCACTGCAGAGGCATCTTCAGGGCATTGCGTTTACTCACCAGGACACTCCGGTTCTGTGCGTCCTCTTCCAGCAGCCCCAGGAAACAAGGACCTCCCGGATGATTCCAAGCCTGCGGAGAAAAGAGCCAAGCACGAAAGGCTTTCTTCGGCGTGCTTGAATGCCGAAGCCTCAGGACTGCCCTTGAGCATTTAGCTTTAGGACCATGGCAAAGGATGGTTTCTCCCTGCAGATCACAAAGAGAGAGCCGGGCTGCACATGGTTCGTTCAGGCTGATAAGATTTCTGGCCCAGAGAAGAGCTCTGTTCTGATGAAAGGATGATCAGCTGAAGGAGTCCCCACAGCATCTTCCCTTAGACTAGTTTTCCTGAACAGCCAGGCTTCCTCAGCAAGGCCTCACGTTAGTGGCCACACAAGCGAGCGTCCGCCACTCAGCAGAAGAGAGCTCTACCCAGCAGACTTCACTCAGGCGCTTTAGAGAGCAGGCACACAGGGCAGACACGGAGAGCACATTGCAAGCTCGGTTTCAGCATCCACTGCAACGACTTCGGTGACTCCTTGAATGGGAAATCCTGCACTGGATTCTTTCACGCACATAAGCTGAATCCAAAGCTGACTTGCCTCCACTGCGGCTAGTTCAAAGCGTCTGGTTCTGCAACTTCCCGTGTGGCTAGTGCTAAGGCCTATTCGAAGCCCACCCACAGGTGGCCTCTGAGACAGAGGGCGTACAGAGAAGACCGCCTTCTACTGCGACGCTTACCGTTTTCCGTATCACATAGGAGCAAATTGCATGCAAGGCGAAAGCAGCCTAGTATTCTCGCAGGGAGGGTCTCCTCAGGGCACGGTGGGTCGTTTCCCCGGCAAAGCCTGGCATAAGGCTCTCCTGCAGCAGTTTCTGACACTTTACTACAAAGGCGTCGGCGGGGCATTGCCGAAAAGAAGGGATGAGGTGGCTCTTTGCGTCCCCTTCCGTCGCCCTCAGGAAACAAGGCCCTCCTGGAGGGTTACAAACCTGTGGAGAAAACGGACAGGCACGAGAGGCTGTCTTCTGTGCACTTGCATGCAGAAGTCTCTCCACACACGAAACAGCCCATCACACAAAACATCAACACCCCCCCCCACACACACACACCGAGAACATAACTGCACACAATACACATGAACCACAGTTCTCAGAGGGAACACAACACACCAAGCGAGGCACACCTGACCCAGCTTGACCGCACGCGGTACGCACATCGCAAAAATACACTCATTACTCAAAGAGCCAACCACACACACAACCTGTCAAACACGACCACACACAAATCACCGTCACACATGTAACACACACCACACACACAACACATACAAACCCATATGCAAAACACCCACAAACCACGACAAAAAGAACACCGAGCTCATGCAACACACATTTCACACGCTACACACATCGCCCCAAACACACATAAAACATACAGCACACAGAGCCTCGCAGGATGCACAATGCCAAACACACAACTTGTGCACAGAGGGATCAGTCATAACACACGCTATCTCACTCAACTTGCAAAACACACAGACCACACGACACAAACGCAAATCACAGAACAACACATCACACAACACACACAGAAATTAATATCACAACTCATAACACACGCAACACCCCTGCATTAACAATGCGACACACACAGAGCAACGCAACCACCGCACGCCGCACACGAAGCCGCACACAGCACGCACTCAAGGAACAACCACAACACACACAAGAAAACGCCCACAAACAACATACATAGAGAACACACGGAACCTCTCCACACGCACACAGCACAACATAGGAAACAACATACACCACAAGCGTCACAGGACATAAAAAGCACACAATTCACACAAATCACAGGTCAGTGAGTACACACCACACACACAATGAGGCACACTAACAAGCACAAGCACGCACGGACAGCACGTCTCAACCAAACCCGCACACAACCTCTCAAACACGGCCAAACACAAAACCCAATCACACATGCAAAACAGGCACACCACACACAAAACCACACGCAAAACACACCACCAACAGAAACCCCCATAGCGCACATGTCACACGCTACACACCACACACGCAACCACACACAGACACCCCACACTCATATCCATGCACGGGCTGCACTACGCACAGCGCACACACACAGAACCCAGAATGTATCAACGCAAGTCACAAGACACACACCGGACACATCAAAGCACGTAATTGCTCACAACACACATTGAACCACATCTCACAGAGCACACACAATGAGGCACACAAAACAAGCACAGCCACACAGACAACCAATCTCACGTCACACACGTAACACACACACACAACCACTCAAACACAACCACACCTAAACCACAATCACAAACACAAAACACACACAGCCCTCACACATGCAAAGGCCAAACACATAACCAGCAAAGGAGACAGCGCACATGTCACACACTGCACCCTACACACACAACCACATAGAGACACACCACCCAGATATCCTCACCCAAGAGCGCCAAACGGAACACACACACAACACAGAAACATGCGACGCAACAGTCACAAGACACGCACCAAACCCATCAAGGCACACAACTGCTCACGATACGCATGGAATTCATTGCCCAGACGACATACTGCACCCACCATGAGACATACTAAACAAGCACAACCCCCTCAACCACTCAAACACGACCGCACACACAAATCACCATCACACACGCAGAACACACACACAGCACTCACAAACCCATAGGCAAAACACACATAACCAACAAAGAAGACAAATAGCGCACATTTCACACACTGCACGCTACACACACAACCACGCACAGGCACACCGCACATACGTCCTCACACAGGAGCACAACGCAGAACACACACACAACACAGAAACGCGCCACACAACAGTCACTATATACACACCACACCCTTGAGGGCACATAACTGCTCACAATGCACACGGAAAACATTGCACAGACCACGCACTGCGCACACCAGGAGACGTACTAAACAAGCACAACCACACACAGTCAACACGTCTCACACCATGTGCACAACTCGAACAGCCAAACACACACACAGCCTCTCTAACACAACAACACACCGATCACAATCACACTCACAAAACTGACACAGCACATACAAGTCCACACCCCACTGACGAAAACACATGCAACACACATATAACGCACCACACACAGCACACACAAGCGCAAGCATACAATACAGCGCGCACACAGACCCACACGCAGACAGCACGAACCGCAACCCACAAACACACACACAACAAACACATGCACACGGCACGTCCGACCCAGGCCAAATCCACAGCACAACCCAACGCTCAAATCACACAGCCCACCCAACATCTACCCAGTACGTAACGCACAGAAAGCAGATGGACAGCACGCACACAACCCAGAACACAGTACACAACAACACAACAGACAACAGGAAGGCCAGACACATTTCGACCGGAGGCAACACACCAAACACACAACATACACAACCGCCAACAGATAACTCGCCAAAAAAAGGCAGAATACACACTGCGCAAAGAACCACACAACACACACAGCACAACTCACAAGTGCCGACATCACACGTAACACACCACACAGTGAAAAATACGCAGAGCAGTGTGCTCAGCGAGCCGTAAGGATCATACACCACACATGTTACACACAAAATACACACAACACGGACAACAACACAACCCACAGAAAACAAGCGAGACCCACAGATCATAGACATGACAACACAACGCAAAGCACACAGGGACACAGCACACACAGCGTACCACAACAGAGAATACACACCGAATCACAGAAAAACACCACAAATCGCTCACTGCCACATACCAACAACACATACAGCACACTACACACACAACCAACCCAAAAGACACAAAAGAGATCGGTCGGGTGTGTGTAGCCTTCTACTGCAATGTTTACTAAGTTTTCTGTGTCACACAGGAGCAAGTTGCATGCCAGGGGAAATCAGCGTAGTATTCTCTCAGGGAGGGTCTCCTCGGCGCACGGTGGATGGTCTCCCCAGCAGAGTTTGGCGTAAGGCTCTTCTGCAGCAGTTTCTGACACGTCACTGCAGAGGCATCTTCAGGGCATTGCGTTTACTCACCAGGACACTCCGGTTCTGTGCGTCCTCTTCCAGCAGCCCCAGGAAACAAGGACCTCCCGGATGATTCCAAGCCTGCGGAGAAAAGAGCCAAGCACGAAAGGCTTTCTTCGGCGTGCTTGAATGCCGAAGCCTCAGGACTGCCCTTGAGCATTTAGCTTTAGGACCATGGCAAAGGATGGTTTCTCCCTGCAGATCACAAAGAGAGAGCCGGGCTGCACATGGTTCGTTCAGGCTGATAAGATTTCTGGCCCAGAGAAGAGCTCTGTTCTGATGAAAGGATGATCAGCTGAAGGAGTCCCCACAGCATCTTCCCTTAGACTAGTTTTCCTGAACAGCCAGGCTTCCTCAGCAAGGCCTCACGTTAGTGGCCACACAAGCGAGCGTCCGCCACTCAGCAGAAGAGAGCTCTACCCAGCAGACTTCACTCAGGCGCTTTAGAGAGCAGGCACACAGGGCAGACACGGAGAGCACATTGCAAGCTCGGTTTCAGCATCCACTGCAACGACTTCGGTGACTCCTTGAATGGGAAATCCTGCACTGGATTCTTTCACGCACATAAGCTGAATCCAAAGCTGACTTGCCTCCACTGCGGCTAGTTCAAAGCGTCTGGTTCTGCAACTTCCCGTGTGGCTAGTGCTAAGGCCTATTCGAAGCCCACCCACAGGTGGCCTCTGAGACAGAGGGCGTACAGAGAAGACCGCCTTCTACTGCGACGCTTACCGTTTTCCGTATCACATAGGAGCAAATTGCATGCAAGGCGAAAGCAGCCTAGTATTCTCGCAGGGAGGGTCTCCTCAGGGCACGGTGGGTCGTTTCCCCGGCAAAGCCTGGCATAAGGCTCTCCTGCAGCAGTTTCTGACACTTTACTACAAAGGCGTCGGCGGGGCATTGCCGAAAAGAAGGGATGAGGTGGCTCTTTGCGTCCCCTTCCGTCGCCCTCAGGAAACAAGGCCCTCCTGGAGGGTTACAAACCTGTGGAGAAAACGGACAGGCATGAGAGGCTGTCTTCTGTGCACTTGCATGCAGAAGTCTCTCCACACACGAAACAGCCCATCACACAAAACATCAACACCCCCCCACACACACACACACCGAGAACATAACTGCACACAATACACATGAACCACAGTTCTCAGAGGGAACACAACACACCAAGCGAGGCACACCTGACCCAGCTTGACCGCACGCGGTACGCACATCGCAAAAATACACTCATTACTCAAAGAGCCAACCACACACACAACCTGTCAAACACGACCACACACAAATCACCGTCACACATGTAACACACACCACACACACAACACATACAAACCCATATGCAAAACACCCACAAACCACGACAAAAAGAACACCGAGCTCATGCAACACACATTTCACACGCTACACACATCGCCCCAAACACACATAAAACATACAGCACACAGAGCCTCGCAGGATGCACAATGCCAAACACACAACTTGTGCACAGAGGGATCAGTCATAACACACGCTATCTCACTCAACTTGCAAAACACACAGACCACACGACACAAACGCAAATCACAGAACAACACATCACACAACACACACAGAAATTAATATCACAACTCATAACACACGCAACACCCCTGCATTAACAATGCGACACACACAGAGCAACGCAACCACCGCACGCCGCACACGAAGCCGCACACAGCACGCACTCAAGGAACAACCACAACACACACAAGAAAACGCCCACAAACAACATACATAGAGAACACACGGAACCTCTCCACACGCACACAGCACAACATAGGAAACAACATACACCACAAGCGTCACAGGACATAAAAAGCACACAATTCACACAAATCACAGGTCAGTGAGTACACACCACACACACAATGAGGCACACTAACAAGCACAAGCACGCACGGACAGCACGTCTCAACCAAACCCGCACACAACCTCTCAAACACGGCCAAACACAAAACCCAATCACACATGCAAAACAGGCACACCACACACAAAACCACACGCAAAACACACCACCAACAGAAACCCCCATAGCGCACATGTCACACGCTACACACCACACACGCAACCACACACAGACACCCCACACTCATATCCATGCACGGGCTGCACTACGCACAGCGCACACACACAGAACCCAGAATGTATCAACGCAAGTCACAAGACACACACCGGACACATCAAAGCACGTAATTGCTCACAACACACATTGAACCACATCTCACAGAGCACACACAATGAGGCACACAAAACAAGCACAGCCACACAGACAACCAATCTCACGTCACACACGTAACACACACACACAACCACTCAAACACAACCACACCTAAACCACAATCACAAACACAAAACACACACAGCCCTCACACATGCAAAGGCCAAACACATAACCAGCAAAGGAGACAGCGCACATGTCACACACTGCACCCTACACACACAACCACATAGAGACACACCACCCAGATATCCTCACCCAAGAGCGCCAAACGGAACACACACACAACACAGAAACATGCGACGCAACAGTCACAAGACACGCACCAAACCCATCAAGGCACACAACTGCTCACGATACGCATGGAATTCATTGCCCAGACGACATACTGCACCCACCATGAGACATACTAAACAAGCACAACCCCCTCAACCACTCAAACACGACCGCACACACAAATCACCATCACACACGCAGAACACACACACAGCACTCACAAACCCATAGGCAAAACACACATAACCAACAAAGAAGACAAATAGCGCACATTTCACACACTGCACGCTACACACACAACCACGCACAGGCACACCGCACATACGTCCTCACACAGGAGCACAACGCAGAACACACACACAACACAGAAACGCGCCACACAACAGTCACTATATACACACCACACCCTTGAGGGCACATAACTGCTCACAATGCACACGGAAAACATTGCACAGACCACGCACTGCGCACACCAGGAGACGTACTAAACAAGCACAACCACACACAGTCAACACGTCTCACACCATGTGCACAACTCGAACAGCCAAACACACACACAGCCTCTCTAACACAACAACACACCGATCACAATCACACTCACAAAACTGACACAGCACATACAAGTCCACACCCCACTGACGAAAACACATGCAACACACATATAACGCACCACACACAGCACACACAAGCGCAAGCATACAATACAGCGCGCACACAGACCCACACGCAGACAGCACGAACCGCAACCCACAAACACACACACAACAAACACATGCACACGGCACGTCCGACCCAGGCCAAATCCACAGCACAACCCAACGCTCAAATCACACAGCCCACCCAACATCTACCCAGTACGTAACGCACAGAAAGCAGATGGACAGCACGCACACAACCCAGAACACAGTACACAACAACACAACAGACAACAGGAAGGCCAGACACATTTCGACCGGAGGCAACACACCAAACACACAACATACACAACCGCCAACAGATAACTCGCCAAAAAAAGGCAGAATACACACTGCGCAAAGAACCACACAACACACACAGCACAACTCACAAGTGCCGACATCACACGTAACACACCACACAGTGAAAAATACGCAGAGCAGTGTGCTCAGCGAGCCGTAAGGATCATACACCACACATGTTACACACAAAATACACACAACACGGACAACAACACAACCCACAGAAAACAAGCGAGACCCACAGATCATAGACATGACAACACAATGCAAAGCACACAGGGACACAGCACACACAGCGTACCACAACAGAGAATACACACCGAATCACAGAAAAACACCACAAATCGCTCACTGCCACATACCAACAACACATACAGCACACTACACACACAACCAACCCAAAAGACACAAAAGAGATCGGTCGGGTGTGTGTAGCCTTCTACTGCAATGTTTACTAAGTTTTCTGTGTCACACAGGAGCAAGTTGCATGCCAGGGGAAATCAGCGTAGTATTCTCTCAGGGAGGGTCTCCTTGGCGCACGGTGGATGGTCTCCCCAGCAGAGTTTGGCGTAAGGCTCTTCTGCAGCAGTTTCTGACACGTCACTGCAGAGGCATCTTCAGGGCATTGCGTTTACTCACCAGGACACTCCGGTTCTGTGCGTCCTCTTCCAGCAGCCCCAGGAAACAAGGACCTCCCGGATGATTCCAAGCCTGCGGAGAAAAGAGCCAAGCACGAAAGGCTTTCTTCGGCGTGCTTGAATGCGGAAGCCTCAGGACTGCCCTTGAGCATTTAGCTTTAGGACCATGGCAAAGGATGGTTTCTCCCTGCAGATCACAAAGAGAGAGCCGGGCTGCACATGGTTCGTTCAGGCTGATAAGATTTCTGGCCCAGAGAAGAGCTCTGTTCTGATGAAAGGATGATCAGCTGAAGGAGTCCCCACAGCATCTTCCCTTAGACTAGTTTTCCTGAACAGCCAGGCTTCCTCAGCAAGGCCTCACGTTAGTGGCCACACAAGCGAGCGTCCGCCACTCAGCAGAAGAGAGCTCTACCCAGCAGACTTCACTCAGGCGCTTTAGAGAGCAGGCACACAGGGCAGACACGGAGAGCACATTGCAAGCTCGGTTTCAGCATCCACTGCAACGACTTCGGTGACTCCTTGAATGGGAAATCCTGCACTGGATTCTTTCACGCACATAAGCTGAATCCAAAGCTGACTTGCCTCCACTGCGGCTAGTTCAAAGCGTCTGGTTCTGCAACTTCCCGTGTGGCTAGTGCTAAGGCCTATTCGAAGCCCACCCACAGGTGGCCTCTGAGACAGAGGGCGTACAGAGAAGACCGCCTTCTACTGCGACGCTTACCGTTTTCCGTATCACATAGGAGCAAATTGCATGCAAGGCGAAAGCAGCCTAGTATTCTTGCAGGGAGGGTCTCCTCAGGGCACGGTGGGTCGTTTCCCCGGCAAAGCCTGGCATAAGGCTCTCCTGCAGCAGTTTCTGACACTTTACTACAAAGGCGTCGGCGGGGCATTGCCGAAAAGAAGGGATGAGGTGGCTCTTTGCGTCCCCTTCCGTCGCCCTCAGGAAACAAGGCCCTCCTGGAGGGTTACAAACCTGTGGAGAAAACGGACAGGCACGAGAGGCTGTCTTCTGTGCACTTGCATGCAGAAGTCTCTCCACACACGAAACAGCCCATCACACAAAACATCAACACCCCCCCACACACACACACCGAGAACATAACTGCACACAATACACATGAACCACAGTTCTCAGAGGGAACACAACACACCAAGCGAGGCACACCTGACCCAGCTTGACCGCATGCGGTACGCACATCGCAAAAATACACTCATTACTCAAAGAGCCAACCACACACACAACCTGTCAAACACGACCACACACAAATCACCGTCACACATGTAACACACACCACACACACAACACATACAAACCCACATGCAAAACACCCACAAACCACGACAAAAAGAACACCGAGCTCATGCAACACACATTTCACACGCTACACACATCGCCCCAAACACACATAAAACATACAGCACACAGAGCCTCGCAGGATGCACAATGCCAAACACACAACTTGTGCACAGAGGGATCAGTCATAACACACGCTATCTCACTCAACTTGCAAAACACACAGACCACACGACACAAACGCAAATCACAGAACAACACATCACACAACACACACAGAAATTAATATCACAACTCATAACACACGCAACACCCCTGCATTAACAATGCGACACACACAGAGCAACGCAACCACCGCACGCCGCACACGAAGCCGCACACAGCACGCACTCAAGGAACAACCACAACACACACAAGAAAACGCCCACAAACAACATACATAGAGAACACACGGAACCTCTCCACACGCACACAGCACAACATAGGAAACAACATACACCACAAGCATCACAGGACATAAAAAGCACACAATTCACACAAATCACAGGTCAGTGAGTACACACCACACACACAATGAGGCACACTAACAAGCACAAGCACGCACGGACAGCACGTCTCAACCAAACCCGCACACAACCTCTCAAACACGGCCAAACACAAAACCCAATCACACATGCAAAACAGGCACACCACACACAAAACCACACGCAAAACACACCACCAACAGAAACCCCCATAGCGCACATGTCACACGCTACACACCACACACGCAACCACACACAGACACCCCACACTCATATCCATGCACGGGCTGCACTACGCACAGCGCACACACACAGAACCCAGAATGTATCAACGCAAGTCACAAGACACACACCGGACACATCAAAGCACGTAATTGCTCACAACACACGTTGAACCACATCTCGCAGAGCACACACAATGAGGCACACAAAACAAGCACAGCCACACAGACAACCAATCTCACGTCACACACGTAACACACACACACAACCACTCAAACACAACCACACCTAAACCACAATCACAAACACAAAACACACACAGCCCTCACACATGCAAAGGCCAAACACATAACCAGCAAAGGAGACAGCGCACATGTCACACACTGCACCCTACACACACAACCACATAGAGACACACCACCCAGATATCCTCACCCAAGAGCGCCAAACGGAACACACACACAACACAGAAACATGCGACGCAACAGTCACAAGACACGCACCAAACCCATCAAGGCACACAACTGCTCACGATACGCATGGAATTCATTGCCCAGACGACATACTGCACCCACCATGAGACATACTAAACAAGCACAACCCCACACAGTCAACACATCTCACATCATGCGCATAACACAGGCAGCCAAACATAACCTCAACCACTCAAACACGACCGCACACACAAATCACCATCACACACGCAGAACACACACACAGCACTCACAAACCCATAGGCAAAACACACATAACCAACAAAGAAGACAAATAGCGCACATTTCACACACTGCACGCTACACACACAACCACGCACAGGCACACCGCACATACGTCCTCACACAGGAGCACAACGCAGAACACACACACAACACAGAAACGCGCCACACAACAGTCACTATATACACACCACACCCTTGAGGGCACATAACTGCTCACAATGCACACGGAAAACATTGCACAGACCACGCACTGCGCACACCAGGAGACGTACTAAACAAGCACAACCACACACAGTCAACACGTCTCACACCATGTGCACAACTCGAACAGCCAAACACACACACAGCCTCTCTAACACAACAACACACCGATCACAATCACACTCACAAAACTGACACAGCACATACAAGTCCACACCCCACTGACGAAAACACATGCAACACACATATAACGCACCACACACAGCACACACAAGCGCAAGCATACAATACAGCGCGCACACAGACCCACACGCAGACAGCACGAACCGCAACCCACAAACACACACACAACAAACACATGCACACGGCACGTCCGACCCAGGCCAAATCCACAGCACAACCCAACGCTCAAATCACACAGCCCACCCAACATCTACCCAGTACGTAACGCACAGAAAGCAGATGGACAGCACGCACACAACCCAGAACACAGTACACAACAACACAACAGACAACAGGAAGGCCAGACACATGTCGACCGGAGGCAACACACCAAACACACAACATACACAACCGCCAACAGATAACTCGCCAAAAAAAGGCAGAATACACACTGCGCAAAGAACCACACAACACACACAGCACAACTCACAAGTGCCGACATCACACGTAACACACCACACAGTGAAAAATACGCAGAGCAGTGTGCTCAGCGAGCCGTAAGGATCATACACCACACATGTTACACACAAAATACACACAACACGGACAACAACACAACCCACAGAAAACAAGCGAGACCCACAGATCATAGACATGACAACACAACGCAAAGCACACAGGGACACAGCACACACAGCGTACCACAACAGAGAATACACACCGAATCACAGAAAAACACCACAAATCGCTCACTGCCACATACCAACAACACATACAGCACACTACACACACAACCAACCCAAAAGACACAAAAGAGATCGGTCGGGTGTGTGTAGCCTTCTACTGCAATGTTTACTAAGTTTTCTGTGTCACACAGGAGCAAGTTGCATGCCAGGGGAAATCAGCGTAGTATTCTCTCAGGGAGGGTCTCCTCGGCGCACGGTGGATGGTCTCCCCAGCAGAGTTTGGCGTAAGGCTCTTCTGCAGCAGTTTCTGACACGTCACTGCAGAGGCATCTTCAGGGCATTGCGTTTACTCACCAGGACACTCCGGTTCTGTGCGTCCTCTTCCAGCAGCCCCAGGAAACAAGGACCTCCCGGATGATTCCAAGCCTGCGGAGAAAAGAGCCAAGCACGAAAGGCTTTCTTCGGCGTGCTTGAATGCGGAAGCCTCAGGACTGCCCTTGAGCATTTAGCTTTAGGACCATGGCAAAGGATGGTTTCTCCCTGCAGATCACAAAGAGAGAGCCGGGCTTCACATGGTTCGTTCAGGCTGATAAGATTTCTGGCCCAGAGAAGAGCTCTGTTCTGATGAAAGGATGATCAGCTGAAGGAGTCCCCACAGCATCTTCCCTTAGACTAGTTTTCCTGAACAGCCAGGCTTCCTCAGCAAGGCCTCACGTTAGTGGCCACACAAGCGAGCGTCCGCCACTCAGCAGAAGAGAGCTCTACCCAGCAGACTTCACTCAGGCGCTTTAGAGAGCAGGCACACAGGGCAGACACGGAGAGCACATTGCAAGCTCGGTTTCAGCATCCACTGCAACGACTTCGGTGACTCCTTGAATGGGAAATCCTGCACTGGATTCTTTCACGCACATAAGCTGAATCCAAAGCTGACTTGCCTCCACTGCGGCTAGTTCAAAGCGTCTGGTTCTGCAACTTCCCGTGTGGCTAGTGCTAAGGCCTATTCGAAGCCCACCCACAGGTGGCCTCTGAGACAGAGGGCGTACAGAGAAGACCGCCTTCTACTGCGACGCTTACCGTTTTCCGTATCACATAGGAGCAAATTGCATGCAAGGCGAAAGCAGCCTAGTATTCTCGCAGGGAGGGTCTCCTCAGGGCACGGTGGGTCGTTTCCCCGGCAAAGCCTGGCATAAGGCTCTCCTGCAGCAGTTTCTGACACTTTACTACAAAGGCGTCGGCGGGGCATTGCCGAAAAGAAGGGATGAGGTGGCTCTTTGCGTCCCCTTCCGTCGCCCTCAGGAAACAAGGCCCTCCTGGAGGGTTACAAACCTGTGGAGAAAACGGACAGGCACGAGAGGCTGTCTTCTGTGCACTTGCATGCAGAAGTCTCTCCACACACGAAACAGCCCATCACACAAAACATCAACACCCCCCCCCCACACACACACCGAGAACATAACTGCACACAATACACATGAACCACAGTTCTCAGAGGGAACACAACACACCAAGCGAGGCACACCTGACCCAGCTTGACCGCACGCGGTACGCACATCGCAAAAATACACTCATTACTCAAAGAGCCAACCACACACACAACCTGTCAAACACGACCACACACAAATCACCGTCACACATGTAACACACACCACACACACAACACATACAAACCCACATGCAAAACACCCACAAACCACGACAAAAAGAACACCGAGCTCATGCAACACACATTTCACACGCTACACACATCGCCCCAAACACACATAAAACATACAGCACACAGAGCCTCGCAGGATGCACAATGCCAAACACACAACTTGTGCACAGAGGGATCAGTCATAACACACGCTATCTCACTCAACTTGCAAAACACACAGACCACACGACACAAACGCAAATCACAGAACAACACATCACACAACACACACAGAAATTAATATCACAACTCATAACACACGCAACACCCCTGCATTAACAATGCGACACACACAGAGCAACGCAACCACCGCACGCCGCACACGAAGCCGCACACAGCACGCACTCAAGGAACAACCACAACACACACAAGAAAACGCCCACAAACAACATACATAGAGAACACACGGAACCTCTCCACACGCACACAGCACAACATAGGAAACAACATACACCACAAGCGTCACAGGACATAAAAAGCACACAATTCACACAAATCACAGGTCAGTGAGTACACACCACACACACAATGAGGCACACTAACAAGCACAAGCACGCACGGACAGCACGTCTCAACCAAACCCACACACAACCTCTCAAACACGGCCAAACACAAAACCCAATCACACATGCAAAACAGGCACACCACACACAAAACCACACGCAAAACACACCACCAACAGAAACCCCCATAGCGCACATGTCACATGCTACACACCACACACGCTACCACACACAGACACCCCAAACTCATATCCATGCACGGGCTGCACTACGCACAGCGCACACACACAGAACCCAGAATGTATCAACGCAAGTCACAAGACACACACCGGACACATCAAAGCACGTAATTGCTCACAACACACGTTGAACCACATCTCACAGAGCACACACAATGAGGCACACAAAACAAGCACAGCCACACAGACAACCAATCTCACGTCACACACGTAACACACACACACAACCACTCAAACACAACCACACCTAAACCACAATCACAAACACAAAACACACACAGCCCTCACACATGCAAAGGCCAAACACATAACCAGCAAAGGAGACAGCGCACATGTCACACACTGAATCCTACACACACAACCACATAGAGAGACACACCACCCAGATATCCTCACCCAAGAGCGCCAAACGGAACACACACACACAACACAGAAACATGCGACGCAACAGTCACAAGACACGCACCAAACCCATCAAGGCACACAACTGCTCACGATACGCATGGAATTCATTGCCCAGACGACATACTGCTCCCACCATGAGACATACTAAACAAGCACAACCCCACACAGTCAACACATCTCACATCATGCGCATAACACAGGCAGCCAAACATAACCTCAACCACTCAAACACGACCGCACACACAAATCACCATCACACACGCAGAACACACACACAGCACTCACAAACCCATAGGCAAAACACACATAACCAACAAAGAAGACAAATAGCGCACATTTCACACACTGCACGCTACACACACAACCACGCACAGGCACACCGCACATACGTCCTCACACAGGAGCACAACGCAGAACACACACACAACACAGAAACGCGCCACACAACAGTCACTATATACACACCACACCCTTGAGGGCACATAACTGCTCACAATGCACACGGAAAACATTGCACAGACCACGCACTGCGCACACCAGGAGACGTACTAAACAAGCACAACCACACACAGTCAACACGTCTCACACCATGTGCACAACTCGAACAGCCAAACACACACACAGCCTCTCTAACACAACAACACACCGATCACAATCACACTCACAAAACTGACACAGCACATACAAGTCCACACCCCACTGACGAAAACACATGCAACACACATATAACGCACCACACACAGCACACACAAGCGCAAGCATACAATACAGCGCGCACACAGACCCACACGCAGACAGCACGAACCGCAACCCACAAACACACACACAACAAACACATGCACACGGCACGTCCGACCCAGGCCAAATCCACAGCACAACCCAACGCTCAAATCACACAGCCCACCCAACATCTACCCAGTACGTAACGCACAGAAAGCAGATGGACAGCACGCACACAACCCAGAACACAGTACACAACAACACAACAGACAACAGGAAGGCCAGACACATTTCGACCGGAGGCAACACACCAAACACACAACATACACAACCGCCAACAGATAACTCGCCAAAAAAAGGCAGAATACACACTGCGCAAAGAACCACACAACACACACAGCACAACTCACAAGTGCCGACATCACACGTAACACACCACACAGTGAAAAATACGCAGAGCAGTGTGCTCAGCGAGCCGTAAGGATCATACACCACACATGTTACACACAAAATACACACAACACGGACAACAACACAACCCACAGAAAACAAGCGAGACCCACAGATCATAGACATGACAACACAACGCAAAGCACACAGGGACACAGCACACACAGCGTACCACAACAGAGAATACACACCGAATCACAGAAAAACACCACAAATCGCTCACTGCCACATACCAACAACACATACAGCACACTACACACACAACCAACCCAAAAGACACAAAAGAGATCGGTCGGGTGTGTGTAGCCTTCTACTGCAATGTTTACTAAGTTTTCTGTGTCACACAGGAGCAAGTTGCATGCCAGGGGAAATCAGCGTAGTATTCTCTCAGGGAGGGTCTCCTCGGCGCACGGTGGATGGTCTCCCCAGCAGAGTTTGGCGTAAGGCTCTTCTGCAGCAGTTTCTGACACGTCACTGCAGAGGCATCTTCAGGGCATTGCGTTTACTCACCAGGACACTCCGGTTCTGTGCGTCCTCTTCCAGCAGCCCCAGGAAACAAGGACCTCCCGGATGATTCCAAGCCTGCGGAGAAAAGAGCCAAGCACGAAAGGCTTTCTTCGGCGTGCTTGAATGCGGAAGCCTCAGGACTGCCCTTGAGCATTTAGCTTTAGGACCATGGCAAAGGATGGTTTCTCCCTGCAGATCACAAAGAGAGAGCCGGGCTGCACATGGTTCGTTCAGGCTGATAAGATTTCTGGCCCAGAGAAGAGCTCTGTTCTGATGAAAGGATGATCAGCTGAAGGAGTCCCCACAGCATCTTCCCTTAGACTAGTTTTCCTGAACAGCCAGGCTTCCTCAGCAAGGCCTCACGTTAGTGGCCACACAAGCGAGCGTCCGCCACTCAGCAGAAGAGAGCTCTACCCAGCAGACTTCACTCAGGCGCTTTAGAGAGCAGGCACACAGGGCAGACACGGAGAGCACATTGCAAGCTCGGTTTCAGCATCCACTGCAACGACTTCGGTGTCTCCTTGAATGGGAAATCCTGCACTGGATTCTTTCACGCACATAAGCTGAATCCAAAGCTGACTTGCCTCCACTGCGGCTAGTTCAAAGCGTCTGGTTCTGCAACTTCCCGTGTGGCTAGTGCTAAGGCCTATTCGAAGCCCACCCACAGGTGGCCTCTGAGACAGAGGGCGTACAGAGAAGACCGCCTTCTACTGCGACGCTTACCGTTTTCCGTATCACATAGGAGCAAATTGCATGCAAGGCGAAAGCAGCCTAGTATTCTCGCAGGGAGGGTCTCCTCAGGGCACGGTGGGTCGTTTCCCCGGCAAAGCCTGGCATAAGGCTCTCCTGCAGCAGTTTCTGACACTTTACTACAAAGGCGTCGGCGGGGCATTGCCGAAAAGAAGGGATGAGGTGGCTCTTTGCGTCCCCTTCCGTCGCCCTCAGGAAACAAGGCCCTCCTGGAGGGTTACAAACCTGTGGAGAAAACGGACAGGCACGAGAGGCTGTCTTCTGTGCACTTGCATGCAGAAGTCTCTCCACACACGAAACAGCCCATCACACAAAACATCAACACCCCCCCCACACACACACACCGAGAACATAACTGCACACAATACACATGAACCACAGTTCTCAGAGGGAACACAACACACCAAGCGAGGCACACCTGACCCAGCTTGACCGCATGCGGTACGCACATCGCAAAAATACACTCATTACTCAAAGAGCCAACCACACACACAACCTGTCAAACACGACCACACACAAATCACCGTCACACATGTAACACACACCACACACACAACACATACAAACCCACATGCAAAACACCCACAAACCACGACAAAAAGAACACCGAGCTCATGCAACACACATTTCACACGCTACACACATCGCCCCAAACACACATAAAACATACAGCACACAGAGCCTCGCAGGATGCACAATGCCAAACACACAACTTGTGCACAGAGGGATCAGTCATAACACACGCTATCTCACTCAACTTGCAAAACACACAGACCACACGACACAAACGCAAATCACAGAACAACACATCACACAACACACACAGAAATTAATATCACAACTCATAACACACGCAACACCCCTGCATTAACAATGTGACACACACAGAGCAACGCAACCACCGCACGCCGCACACGAAGCCGCACACAGCACGCACTCAAGGAACAACCACAACACACACAAGAAAACGCCCACAAACAACATACATAGAGAACACACGGAACCTCTCCACACGCACACAGCACAACATAGGAAACAACATACACCACAAGCGTCACAGGACATAAAAAGCACACAATTCACACAAATCACAGGTCAGTGAGTACACACCACACACACAATGAGGCACACTAACAAGCACAAGCACGCACGGACAGCACGTCTCAACCAAACCCGCACACAACCTCTCAAACACGGCCAAACACAAAACCCAATCACACATGCAAAACAGGCACACCACACACAAAACCACACGCAAAATACACCACCAACAGAAACCCCCATAGCGCACATGTCACATGCTACACACCACACACGCAACCACACACAGACACCCCACACTCATATCCATGCACGGGCTGCACTACGCACAGCGCACACACACAGAACCCAGAATGTATCAACGCAAGTCACAAGACACACACCGGACACATCAAAGCACGTAATTGCTCACAACACACGTTGAACCACATCTCACAGAGCACACACAATGAGGCACACAAAACAAGCACAGCCACACAGACAACCAATCTCACGTCACACACGTAACACACACACACAACCACTCAAACACAACCACACCTAAACCACAATCACAAACACAAAACACACACAGCCCTCACACATGCAAAGGCAAACACATAACCAGCAAAGGAGACAGCGCACATGTCACACACTGCACCCTACACACACAACCACATAGAGACACACCACCCAGATATCCTCACCCAAGAGCGCCAAACGGAACACACACACAACACAGAAACATGCGACGCAACAGTCACAAGACACGCACCAAACCCATCAAGGCACACAACTGCTCACGATACGCATGGAATTCATTGCCCAGACGACATACTGCACCCACCATGAGACATACTAAACAAGCACAACCCCACACAGTCAACACATCTCACATCATGCGCATAACACAGGCAGCCAAACATAACCTCAACCACTCAAACACGACCGCACACACAAATCACCATCACACACGCAGAACACACACACAGCACTCACAAACCCATAGGCAAAACACACATAACCAACAAAGAAGACAAATAGCGCACATTTCACACACTGCACGCTACACACACAACCACGCACAGGCACACCGCACATACGTCCTCACACAGGAGCACAACGCAGAACACACACACAACACAGAAACGCGCCACACAACAGTCACTATATACACACCACACCCTTGAGGGCACATAACTGCTCACAATGCACACGGAAAACATTGCACAGACCACGCACTGCGCACACCAGGAGACGTACTAAACAAGCACAACCACACACAGTCAACACGTCTCACACCATGTGCACAACTCGAACAGCCAAACACACACACAGCCTCTCTAACACAACAACACACCGATCACAATCACACTCACAAAACTGACACAGCACATACAAGTCCACACCCCACTGACGAAAACACATGCAACACACATATAACGCACCACACACAGCACACACAAGCGCAAGCATACAATACAGCGCGCACACAGACCCACACGCAGACAGCACGAACCGCAACCCACAAACACACACACAACAAACACATGCACACGGCACGTCCGACCCAGGCCAAATCCACAGCACAACCCAACGCTCAAATCACACAGCCCACCCAACATCTACCCAGTACGTAACGCACAGAAAGCAGATGGACAGCACGCACACAACCCAGAACACAGTACACAACAACACAACAGACAACAGGAAGGCCAGACACATTTCGACCGGAGGCAACACACCAAACACACAACATACACAACCGCCAACAGATAACTCGCCAAAAAAAGGCAGAATACACACTGCGCAAAGAACCACACAACACACACAGCACAACTCACAAGTGCCGACATCACACGTAACACACCACACAGTGAAAAATACGCAGAGCAGTGTGCTCAGCGAGCCGTAAGGATCATACACCACACATGTTACACACAAAATACACACAACACGGACAACAACACAACCCACAGAAAACAAGCGAGACCCACAGATCATAGACATGACAACACAACGCAAAGCACACAGGGACACAGCACACACAGCGTACCACAACAGAGAATACACACCGAATCACAGAAAAACACCACAAATCGCTCACTGCCACATACCAACAACACATACAGCACACTACACACACAACCAACCCAAAAGACACAAAAGAGATCGGTCGGGTGTGTGTAGCCTTCTACTGCAATGTTTACTAAGTTTTCTGTGTCACACAGGAGCAAGTTGCATGCCAGGGGAAATCAGTGCAGTATTCTCTCAGGGAGGGTCTCCTCGGCGCACGGTGGATGGTCTCCCCAGCAGAGTTTGGCGTAAGGCTCTTCTGCAGCAGTTTCTGACACGTCACTGCAGAGGCATCTTCAGGGCATTGCGTTTACTCACCAGGACACTCCGGTTCTGTGCGTCCTCTTCCAGCAGCCCCAGGAAACAAGGACCTCCCGGATGATTCCAAGCCTGCGGAGAAAAGAGCCAAGCACGAAAGGCTTTCTTCGGCGTGCTTGAATGCGGAAGCCTCAGGACTGCCCTTGAGCATTTAGCTTTAGGACCATGGCAAAGGATGGTTTCTCCCTGCAGATCACAAAGAGAGAGCCGGGCTGCACATGGTTCGTTCAGGCTGATAAGATTTCTGGCCCAGAGAAGAGCTCTGTTCTGATGAAAGGATGATCAGCTGAAGGAGTCCCCACAGCATCTTCCCTTAGACTAGTTTTCCTGAACAGCCAGGCTTCCTCAGCAAGGCCTCACGTTAGTGGCCACACAAGCGAGCGTCCGCCACTCAGCAGAAGAGAGCTCTACCCAGCAGACTTCACTCAGGCGCTTTAGAGAGCAGGCACACAGGGCAGACACGGAGAGCACATTGCAAGCTCGGTTTCAGCATCCACTGCAACGACTTCGGTGACTCCTTGAATGGGAAATCCTGCACTGGATTCTTTCACGCACATAAGCTGAATCCAAAGCTGACTTGCCTCCACTGCGGCTAGTTCAAAGCGTCTGGTTCTGCAACTTCCCGTGTGGCTAGTGCTAAGGCCTATTCGAAGCCCACCCACAGGTGGCCTCTGAGACAGAGGGCGTACAGAGAAGACCGCCTTCTACTGAGACGCTTACCGTTTTCCGTATCACATAGGAGCAAATTGCATGCAAGGCGAAAGCAGCCTAGTATTCTCGCAGGGAGGGTCTCCTCAGGGCACGGTGGGTCGTTTCCCGGCAAAGCCTGGCATAAGGCTCTCCTGCAGCAGTTTCTGACACTTTACTACAAAGGCGTCGGCGGGGCATTGCCGAAAAGAAGGGATGAGGTGGCTCTTTGCGTCCCCTTCGGTCGCCCTCAGGAAACAAGGCCCTCCTGGAGGGTTACAAACCTGTGGAGAAAACGGACAGGCACGAGAGGCTGTCTTCTGTGCACTTGCATGCAGAAGTCTCTCCACACACGAAACAGCCCATCACACAAAACATCAACACCCCCCCACACACACACACACCGAGAACATAACTGCACACAATACACATGAACCACAGTTCTCAGAGGGAACACAACACACCAAGCGAGGCACACCTGACCCAGCTTGACCGCATGCGGTACGCACATCGCAAAAATACACTCATTACTCAAAGAGCCAACCACACACACAACCTGTCAAACACGACCACACACAAATCACCGTCACACATGTAACACACACCACACACACAACACATACAAACCCACATGCAAAACACCCACAAACCACGACAAAAAGAACACCGAGCTCATGCAACACACATTTCACACGCTACACACATCGCCCCAAACACACATAAAACATACAGCACACAGAGCCTCGCAGGATGCACAATGCCAAACACACAACTTGTGCACAGAGGGATCAGTCATAACACACGCTATCTCACTCAACTTGCAAAACACACAGACCACACGACACAAACGCAAATCACAGAACAACACATCACACAACACACAGAAATTAATATCACAACTCATAACACACGCAACACCCCTGCATTAACAATGCGACACACACAGAGCAACGCAACCACCGCACGCCGCACACGAAGCCGCACACAGCACGCACTCAAGGAACAACCACAACACACACAAGAAAACGCCCACAAACAACATACATAGAGAACACACGGAACCTCTCCACACGCACACAGCACAACATAGGAAACAACATACACCACAAGCGTCACAGGACATAAAAAGCACACAATTCACACAAATCACAGGTCAGTGAGTACACACCACACACAATGAGGCACACTAACAAGCACAAGCACGCACGGACAGCACGTCTCAACCAAACCCGCACACAACCTCTCAAACACGGCCAAACACAAAACCCAATCACACATGCAAAACAGGCACACCACACACAAAACCACACGCAAAATACACCACCAACAGAAACCCCCATAGCGCACATGTCACATGCTACACACCACACACGCAACCACACACAGACACCCCACACTCATATCCATGCACGGGCTGCACTACGCACAGCGCACACACACAGAACCCAGAATGTATCAACGCAAGTCACAAGACACACACCGGACACATCAAAGCACGTAATTGCTCACAACACACGTTGAACCACATCTCACAGAGCACACACAATGAGGCACACAAAACAAGCACAGCCACACAGACAACCAATCTCACGTCACACACGTAACACACACACACAACCACTCAAACACAACCACACCTAAACCACAATCACAAACACAAAACACACACAGCCCTCACACATGCAAAGGCAAACACATAACCAGCAAAGGAGACAGCGCACATGTCACACACTGCACCCTACACACACAACCACATAGAGACACACCACCCAGATATCCTCACCCAAGAGCGCCAAACGGAACACACACACAACACAGAAACATGCGACGCAACAGTCACAAGACACGCACCAAACCCATCAAGGCACACAACTGCTCACGATACGCATGGAATTCATTGCCCAGACGACATACTGCACCCACCATGAGACATACTAAACAAGCACAACCCCACACAGTCAACACATCTCACATCATGCGCATAACACAGGCAGCCAAACATAACCTCAACCACTCAAACACGACCGCACACACAAATCACCATCACACACGCAGAACACACACACAGCACTCACAAACCCATAGGCAAAACACACATAACCAACAAAGAAGACAAATAGCGCACATTTCACACACTGCACGCTACACACACAACCACGCACAGGCACACCGCACATACGTCCTCACACAGGAGCACAACGCAGAACACACACACAACACAGAAACGCGCCACACAACAGTCACTATATACACACCACACCCTTGAGGGCACATAACTGCTCACAATGCACACGGAAAACATTGCACAGACCACGCACTGCGCACACCAGGAGACGTACTAAACAAGCACAACCACACACAGTCAACACGTCTCACACCATGTGCACAACTCGAACAGCCAAACACACACACAGCCTCTCTAACACAACAACACACCGATCACAATCACACTCACAAAACTGACACAGCACATACAAGTCCACACCCCACTGACGAAAACACATGCAACACACATATAACGCACCACACACAGCACACACAAGCGCAAGCATACAATACAGCGCGCACACAGACCCACACGCAGACAGCACGAACCACAACCCACAAACACACACACAACAAACACATGCACACGGCACGTCCGACCCAGGCCAAATCCACAGCACAACCCAACGCTCAAATCACACAGCCCACCCAACATCTACCCAGTACGTAACGCACAGAAAGCAGATGGACAGCACGCACACAACCCAGAACACAGTACACAACAACACAACAGACAACAGGAAGGCCAGACACATTTCGACCGGAGGCAACACACCAAACACACAACATACACAACCGCCAACAGATAACTCGCCAAAAAAAGGCAGAATACACACTGCGCAAAGAACCACACAACACACACAGCACAACTCACAAGTGCCGACATCACACGTAACACACCACACAGTGAAAAATACGCAGAGCAGTGTGCTCAGCGAGCCGTAAGGATCATACACCACACATGTTACACACAAAATACACACAACACGGACAACAACACAACCCACAGAAAACAAGCGAGACCCACAGATCATAGACATGACAACACAACGCAAAGCACACAGGGACACAGCACACACAGCGTACCACAACAGAGAATACACACCGAATCACAGAAAAACACCACAAATCGCTCACTGCCACATACCAACAACACATACAGCACACTACACACACAACCAACCCAAAAGACACAAAAGAGATCGGTCGGGTGTGTGTAGCCTTCTACTGCAATGTTTACTAAGTTTTCTGTGTCACACAGGAGCAAGTTGCATGCCAGGGGAAATCAGCGTAGTATTCTCTCAGGGAGGGTCTCCTCGGCGCACGGTGGATGGTCTCCCCAGCAGAGTTTGGCGTAAGGCTCTTCTGCAGCAGTTTCTGACACGTCACTGCAGAGGCATCTTCAGGGCATTGCGTTTACTCACCAGGACACTCCGGTTCTGTGCATCCTCTTCCAGCAGCCCCAGGAAACAAGGACCTCCCGGATGATTCCAAGCCTGCGGAGAAAAGAGCCAAGCACGAAAGGCTTTCTTCGGCGTGCTTGAATGCGGAAGCCTCAGGACTGCCCTTGAGCATTTAGCTTTAGGACCATGGCAAAGGATGGTTTCTCCCTGCAGATCACAAAGAGAGAGCCGGGCTGCACATGGTTCGTTCAGGCTGATAAGATTTCTGGCCCAGAGAAGAGCTCTGTTCTGATGAAAGGATGATCAGCTGAAGGAGTCCCCACAGCATCTTCCCTTAGACTAGTTTTCCTGAACAGCCAGGCTTCCTCAGCAAGGCCTCACGTTAGTGGCCACACAAGCGAGCGTCCGCCACTCAGCAGAAGAGAGCTCTACCCAGCAGACTTCACTCAGGCGCTTTAGAGAGCAGGCACACAGGGCAGACACGGAGAGCACATTGCAAGCTCGGTTTCAGCATCCACTGCAACGACTTCGGTGACTCCTTGAATGGGAAATCCTGCACTGGATTCTTTCACGCACATAAGCTGAATCCAAAGCTGACTTGCCTCCACTGCGGCTAGTTCAAAGCGTCTGGTTCTGCAACTTCCCGTGTGGCTAGTGCTAAGGCCTATTCGAAGCCCACCCACAGGTGGCCTCTGAGACAGAGGGCGTACAGAGAAGACCGCCTTCTACTGCGACGCTTACCGTTTTCCGTATCACATAGGAGCAAATTGCATGCAAGGCGAAAGCAGCCTAGTATTCTCGCAGGGAGGGTCTCCTCAGGGCACGGTGGGTCGTTTCCCCGGCAAAGCCTGGCATAAGGCTCTCCTGCAGCAGTTTCTGACACTTTACTACAAAGGCGTCGGCGGGGCATTGCCGAAAAGAAGGGATGAGGTGGCTCTTTGCGTCCCCTTCCGTCGCCCTCAGGAAACAAGGCCCTCCTGGAGGGTTACAAACCTGTGGAGAAAACGGACAGGCACGAGAGGCTGTCTTCTGTGCACTTGCATGCAGAAGTCTCTCCACACACGAAACAGCCCATCACACAAAACATCAACACCCCCCCCCCCACACACACACACCGAGAACATAACTGCACACAATACACATGAACCACAGTTCTCAGAGGGAACACAACACACCAAGCGAGGCACACCTGACCCAGCTTGACCGCACGCGGTACGCACATCGCAAAAATACACTCATTACTCAAAGAGCCAACCACACACACAACCTGTCAAACACGACCACACACAAATCACCGTCACACATGTAACACACACCACACACACAACACATACAAACCCACATGCAAAACACCCACAAACCACGACAAAAAGAACACCGAGCTCATGCAACACACATTTCACACGCTACACACATCGCCCCAAACACACATAAAACATACAGCACACAGAGCCTCGCAGGATGCACAATGCCAAACACACAACTTGTGCACAGAGGGATCAGTCATAACACACGCTATCTCACTCAACTTGCAAAACACACAGACCACACGACACAAACGCAAATCACAGAACAACACATCACACAACACACACAGAAATTAATATCACAACTCATAACACACGCAACACCCCTGCATTAACTATGCGACACACACAGAGCAACGCAACCACCGCACGCCGCACACGAAGCCGCACACAGCACGCACTCAAGGAACAACCACAACACACACAAGAAAACGCCCACAAACAACATACATAGAGAACACACGGAACCTCTCCACACGCACACAGCACAACATAGGAAACAACATACACCACAAGCGTCACAGGACATAAAAAGCACACAATTCACACAAATCACAGGTCAGTGAGTACACACCACACACACAATGAGGCACACTAACAAGCACAAGCACGCACGGACAGCACGTCTCAACCAAACCCGCACACAACCTCTCAAACACGGCCAAACACAAAACCCAATCACACATGCAAAACAGGCACACCACACACAAAACCACACGCAAAACACACCACCAACAGAAACCCCCATAGCGCACATGTCACACGCTACACACCACACACGCAACCACACACAGACACCCCACACTCATATCCATGCACGGGCTGCACTACGCACAGCGCACACACACAGAACCCAGAATGTATCAACGCAAGTCACAAGACACACACCGGACACATCAAAGCACGTAATTGCTCACAACACACGTTGAACCACATCTCACAGAGCACACACAATGAGGCACACAAAACAAGCACAGCCACACAGACAACCAATCTCACGTCACACACGTAACACACACACACAACCACTCAAACACAACCACACCTAAACCACAATCACAAACACAAAACACACACAGCCCTCACACATGCAAAGGCCAAACACATAACCAGCAAAGGAGACAGCGCACATGTCACACACTGCACCCTACACACACAACCACATAGAGACACACCACCCAGATATCCTCACCCAAGAGCGCCAAACGGAACACACACACAACACAGAAACATGCGACGCAACAGTCACAAGACACGCACCAAACCCATCAAGGCACACAACTGCTCACGATACGCATGGAATTCATTGCCCAGACGACATACTGCACCCACCATGAGACATACTAAACAAGCACAACCCCACACAGTCAACACATCTCACATCATGCGCATAACAAAGGCAGCCAAACATAACCTCAACCACTCAAACACGACCGCACACACAAATCACCATCACACACGCAGAACACACACACAGCACTCACAAACCCATAGGCAAAACACACATAACCAACAAAGAAGACAAATAGCGCACATTTCACACACTGCACGCTACACACACAACCACGCACAGGCACACCGCACATACGTCCTCACACAGGAGCACAACGCAGAACACACACACAACACAGAAACGCGCCACACAACAGTCACTATATACACACCACACCCTTGAGGGCACATAACTGCTCACAATGCACACGGAAAACATTGCACAGACCACGCACTGCGCACACCAGGAGACGTACTAAACAAGCACAACCACACACAGTCAACACGTCTCACACCATGTGCACAACTCGAACAGCCAAACACACACACAGCCTCTCTAACACAACAACACACCGATCACAATCACACTCACAAAACTGACACAGCACATACAAGTCCACACCCCACTGACGAAAACACATGCAACACACATATAACGCACCACACACAGCACACACAAGCGCAAGCATACAATACAGCGCGCACACAGACCCACACGCAGACAGCACGAACCGCAACCCACAAACACACACACAACAAACACATGCACACGGCACGTCCGACCCAGGCCAAATCCACAGCACAACCCAACGCTCAAATCACACAGCCCACCCAACATCTACCCAGTACGTAACGCACAGAAAGCAGATGGACAGCACGCACACAACCCAGAACACAGTACACAACAACACAACAGACAACAGGAAGGCCAGACACATTTCGACCGGAGGCAACACACCAAACACACAACATACACAACCGCCAACAGATAACTCGCCAAAAAAAGGCAGAATACACACTGCGCAAAGAACCACACAACACACACAGCACAACTCACAAGTGCCGACATCACACGTAACACACCACACAGTGAAAAATACGCAGAGCAGTGTGCTCAGCGAGCCGTAAGGATCATACACCACACATGTTACACACAAAATACACACAACACGGACAACAACACAACCCACAGAAAACAAGCGAGACCCACAGATCATAGACATGACAACACAACGCAAAGCACACAGGGACACAGCACACACAGCGTACCACAACAGAGAATACACACCGAATCACAGAAAAACACCACAAATCGCTCACTGCCACATACCAACAACACATACAGCACACTACACACACAACCAACCCAAAAGACACAAAAGAGATCGGTCGGGTGTGTGTAGCCTTCTACTGCAATGTTTACTAAGTTTTCTGTGTCACACAGGAGCAAGTTGCATGCCAGGGGAAATCAGCGTAGTATTCTCTCAGGGAGGGTCTCCTCGGTGCACGGTGGATGGTCTCCCCAGCAGAGTTTGGCGTAAGGCTCTTCTGCAGCAGTTTCTGACACGTCACTGCAGAGGCATCTTCAGGGCATTGCATTTACTCACCAGGACACTCCGGTTCTGTGCATCCTCTTCCAGCAGCCCCAGGAAACAAGGACCTCCCGGATGATTCCAAGCCTGCGGAGAAAAGAGCCAAGCACGAAAGGCTTTCTTCGGCGTGCTTGAATGCGGAAGCCTCAGGACTGCCCTTGAGCATTTAGCTTTAGGACCATGGCAAAGGATGGTTTCTCCCTGCAGATCACAAAGAGAGAGCCGGGCTGCACATGGTTCGTTCAGGCTGATAAGATTTCTGGCCCAGAGAAGAGCTCTGTTCTGATGAAAGGATGATCAGCTGAAGGAGTCCCCACAGCATCTTCCCTTAGACTAGTTTTCCTGAACAGCCAGGCTTCCTCAGCAAGGCCTCACGTTAGTGGCCACACAAGCGAGCGTCCGCCACTCAGCAGAAGAGAGCTCTACCCAGCAGACTTCACTCAGGCGCTTTAGAGAGCAGGCACACAGGGCAGACACGGAGAGCACATTGCAAGCTCGGTTTCAGCATCCACTGCAACGACTTCGGTGACTCCTTGAATGGGAAATCCTGCACTGGATTCTTTCACGCACATAAGCTGAATCCAAAGCTGACTTGCCTCCACTGCGGCTAGTTCAAAGCGTCTGGTTCTGCAACTTCCCGTGTGGCTAGTGCTAAGGCCTATTCGAAGCCCACCCACAGGTGGCCTCTGAGACAGAGGGCGTACAGAGAAGACCGCCTTCTACTGCGACGCTTACCGTTTTCCGTATCACATAGGAGCAAATTGCATGCAAGGCGAAAGCAGCCTAGTATTCTCGCAGGGAGGGTCTCCTCAGGGCACGGTGGGTCGTTTCCCCGGCAAAGCCTGGCATAAGGCTCTCCTGCAGCAGTTTCTGACACTTTACTACAAAGGCGTCGGCGGGGCATTGCCGAAAAGAAGGGATGAGGTGGCTCTTTGCGTCCCCTTCCGTCGCCCTCAGGAAACAAGGCCCTCCTGGAGGGTTACAAACCTGTGGAGAAAACGGACAGGCACGAGAGGCTGTCTTCTGTGCACTTGCATGCAGAAGTCTCTCCACACACGAAACAGCCCATCACACAAAACATCAACACCCCCCCCCCACACACACACACCGAGAACATAACTGCACACAATACACATGAACCACAGTTCTCAGAGGGAACACAACACACCAAGCGAGGCACACCTGACCCAGCTTGACCGCACGCGGTACGCACATCGCAAAAATACACTCATTACTCAAAGAGCCAACCACACACACAACCTGTCAAACACGACCACACACAAATCACCGTCACACATGTAACACACACCACACACACAACACATACAAACCCACATGCAAAACACCCACAAACCACGACAAAAAGAACACCGAGCTCATGCAACACACATTTCACACGCTACACACATCGCCCCAAACACACATAAAACATACAGCACACAGAGCCTCGCAGGATGCACAATGCCAAACACACAACTTGTGCACAGAGGGATCAGTCATAACACACGCTATCTCACTCAACTTGCAAAACACACAGACCACACGACACAAACGCAAATCACAGAACAACACATCACACAACACACACAGAAATTAATATCACAACTCATAACACACGCAACACCCCTGCATTAACAATGCGACACACACAGAGCAACGCAACCACCGCACGCCGCACACGAAGCCGCACACAGCACGCACTCAAGGAACAACCACAACACACACAAGAAAACGCCCACAAACAACATACATAGAGAACACACGGAACCTCTCCACACGCACACAGCACAACATAGGAAACAACATACACCACAAGCGTCACAGGACATAAAAAGCACACAATTCACACAAATCACAGGTCAGTGAGTACACACCACACACACAATGAGGCACACTAACAAGCACAAGCACGCACGGACAGCACGTCTCAACCAAACCCGCACACAACCTCTCAAACACGGCCAAACACAAAACCCAATCACACATGCAAAACAGGCACACCACACACAAAACCACACGCAAAACACACCACCAACAGAAACCCCCATAGCGCACATGTCACACGCTACACACCACACATGCAACCACACACAGACACCCCACACTCATATCCATGCACGGGCTGCACTACGCACAGCGCACACACACAGAACCCAGAATGTATCAACGCAAGTCACAAGACACACACCGGACACATCAAAGCACGTAATTGCTCACAACACACGTTGAACCACATCTCACAGAGCACACACAATGAGGCACACAAAACAAGCACAGCCACACAGACAACCAATCTCACGTCACACACGTAACACACACACACAACCACTCAAACACAACCACACCTAAACCACAATCACAAACACAAAACACACACAGCCCTCACACATGCAAAGGCCAAACACATAACCAGCAAAGGAGACAGCGCACATGTCACACACTGCACCCTACACACACAACCACATAGAGACACACCACCCATATATCCTCACCCAAGAGCGCCAAACGGAACACACACACAACACAGAAACATGCGACGCAACAGTCACAAGACACGCACCAAACCCATCAAGGCACACAACTGCTCACGATACGCATGGAATTCATTGCCCAGACGACATACTGCACCCACCATGAGACATACTAAACAAGCACAACCCCACACAGTCAACACATCTCACATCATGCGCATAACACAGGCAGCCAAACATAACCTCAACCACTCAAACACGACCGCACACACAAATCACCATCACACACGCAGAACACACACACAGCACTCACAAACCCATAGGCAAAACACACATAACCAACAAAGAAGACAAATAGCGCACATTTCACACACTGCACGCTACACACACAACCACGCACAGGCACACCGCACATACGTCCTCACACAGGAGCACAACGCAGAACACACACACAACACAGAAACGCGCCACACAACAGTCACTATATACACACCACACCCTTGAGGGCACATAACTGCTCACAATGCACACGGAAAACATTGCACAGACCACGCACTGCGCACACCAGGAGACGTACTAAACAAGCACAACCACACACAGTCAACACGTCTCACACCATGTGCACAACTCGAACAGCCAAACACACACACAGCCTCTCTAACACAACAACACACCGATCACAATCACACTCACAAAACTGACACAGCACATACAAGTCCACACCCCACTGACGAAAACACATGCAACACACATATAACGCACCACACACAGCACACACAAGCGCAAGCATACAATACAGCGCGCACACAGACCCACACGCAGACAGCACGAACCGCAACCCACAAACACACACACAACAAACACATGCACACGGCACGTCCGACCCAGGCCAAATCCACAGCACAACCCAACGCTCAAATCACACAGCCCACCCAACATCTACCCAGTACATAACGCACAGAAAGCAGATGGACAGCACGCACACAACCCAGAACACAGTACACAACAACACAACAGACAACAGGAAGGCCAGACACATTTCGACCGGAGGCAACACACCAAACACACAACATACACAACCGCCAACAGATAACTCGCCAAAAAAAGGCAGAATACACACTGCGCAAATAACCACACAACACACACAGCACAACTCACAAGTGCCGACATCACACGTAACACACCACACAGTGAAAAATACGCAGAGCAGTGTGCTCAGCGAGCCGTAAGGATCATACACCACACATGTTACACACAAAATACACACAACACGGACAACAACACAACCCACAGAAAACAAGCGAGACCCACAGATCATAGACATGACAACACAACGCAAAGCACACAGGGACACAGCACACACAGCGTACCACAACAGAGAATACACACCGAATCACAGAAAAACACCACAAATCGCTCACTGCCACATACCAACAACACATACAGCACACTACACACACAACCAACCCAAAAGACACAAAAGAGATCGGTCGGGTGTGTGTAGCCTTCTACTGCAATGTTTACTAAGTTTTCTGTGTCACACAGGAGCAAGTTGCATGCCAGGGGAAATCAGCGTAGTATTCTCTCAGGGAGGGTCTCCTCGGCGCACGGTGGATGGTCTCCCCAGCAGAGTTTGGCGTAAGGCTCTTCTGCAGCAGTTTCTGACACGTCACTGCAGAGGCATCTTCAGGGCATTGCGTTTACTCACCAGGACACTCCGGTTCTGTGCGTCCTCTTCCAGCAGCCCCAGGAAACAAGGACCTCCCGGATGATTCCAAGCCTGCGGAGAAAAGAGCCAAGCACGAAAGGCTTTCTTCGGCGTGCTTGAATGCGGAAGCCTCAGGACTGCCCTTGAGCATTTAGCTTTAGGACCATGGCAAAGGATGGTTTCTCCCTGCAGATCACAAAGAGAGAGCCGGGCTGCACATGGTTCGTTCAGGCTGATAAGATTTCTGGCCCAGAGAAGAGCTCTGTTCTGATGAAAGGATGATCAGCTGAAGGAGTCCCCACAACATCTTCCCTTAGACTAGTTTTCCTGAACAGCCAGGCTTCCTCAGCAAGGCCTCACGTTAGTGGCCACACAAGCGAGCGTCCGCCACTCAGCAGAAGAGAGCTCTACCCAGCAGACTTCACTCAGGCGCTTTAGAGAGCAGGCACACAGGGCAGACACGGAGAGCACATTGCAAGCTCGGTTTCAGCATCCACTGCAACGACTTCGGTGACTCCTTGAATGGGAAATCCTGCACTGGATTCTTTCACGCACATAAGCTGAATCCAAAGCTGACTTGCCTCCACTGCGGCTAGTTCAAAGCGTCTGGTTCTGCAACTTCCCGTGTGGCTAGTGCTAAGGCCTATTCGAAGCCCACCCACAGGTGGCCTCTGAGACAGAGGGCGTACAGAGAAGACCGCCTTCTACTGCGACGCTTACCGTTTTCCGTATCACATAGGAGCAAATTGCATGCAAGGCGAAAGCAGCCTAGTATTCTCGCAGGGAGGGTCTCCTCAGGGCACGGTGGGTCGTTTCCCCGGCAAAGCCTGGCATAAGGCTCTCCTGCAGCAGTTTCTGACACTTTACTACAAAGGCGTCGGCGGGGCATTGCCGAAAAGAAGGGATGAGGTGGCTCTTTGCGTCCCCTTCCGTCGCCCTCAGGAAACAAGGCCCTCCTGGAGGGTTACAAACCTGTGGAGAAAACGGACAGGCACGAGAGGCTGTCTTCTGTGCACTTGCATGCAGAAGTCTCTCCACACACGAAACAGCCCATCACACAAAACATCAACACCCCCCCCCCACACACACACACCGAGAACATAACTGCACACAATACACATGAACCACAGTTCTCAGAGGGAACACAACACACCAAGCGAGGCACACCTGACCCAGCTTGACCGCACGCGGTACGCACATCGCAAAAATACACTCATTACTCAAAGAGCCAACCACACACACAACCTGTCAAACACGACCACACACAAATCACCGTCACACATGTAACACACACCACACACACAACACATACAAACCCACATGCAAAACACCCACAAACCACGACAAAAAGAACACCGAGCTCATGCAACACACATTTCACACGCTACACACATCGCCCCAAACACACATAAAACATACAGCACACAGAGCCTCGCAGGATGCACAATGCCAAACACACAACTTGTGCACAGAGGGATCAGTCATAACACACGCTATCTCACTCAACTTGCAAAACACACAGACCACACGACACAAACGCAAATCACAGAACAACACATCACACAACACACACAGAAATTAATATCACAACTCATAACACACGCAACACCCCTGCATTAACAATGCGACACACACAGAGCAACGCAACCACCGCACGCCGCACACGAAGCCGCACACAGCACGCACTCAAGGAACAACCACAACACACACAAGAAAACGCCCACAAACAACATACATAGAGAACACACGGAACCTCTCCACACGCACACAGCACAACATAGGAAACAACATACACCACAAGCGTCACAGGACATAAAAAGCACACAATTCACACAAATCACAGGTCAGTGAGTACACACCACACACACAATGAGGCACACTAACAAGCACAAGCACGCACGGACAGCACGTCTCAACCAAACCCGCACACAACCTCTCAAACACGGCCAAACACAAAACCCAATCACACATGCAAAACAGGCACACCACACACAAAACCACACGCAAAACACACCACCAACAGAAACCCCCATAGCGCACATGTCACACGCTACACACCACACATGCAACCACACACAGACACCCCACACTCATATCCATGCACGGGCTGCACTACGCACAGCGCACACACACAGAACCCAGAATGTATCAACGCAAGTCACAAGACACACACCGGACACATCAAAGCACGTAATTGCTCACAACACACGTTGAACCACATCTCACAGAGCACACACAATGAGGCACACAAAACAAGCACAGCCACACAGACAACCAATCTCACGTCACACACGTAACACACACACACAACCACTCAAACACAACCACACCTAAACCACAATCACAAACACAAAACACACACAGCCCTCACACATGCAAAGGCCAAACACAAAACCAGCAAAGGAGACAGCGCACATGTCACACACTGTACCCTACACACACAACCACATAGAGACACACCACCCAGATATCCTCACCCAAGAGCGCCAAACGGAACACACACACAACACAGAAACATGCGACGCAACAGTCACAAGACACGCACCAAACCCATCAAGGCACACAACTGCTCACGATACGCATGGAATTCATTGCCCAGACGACATACTGCACCCACCATGAGACATACTAAACAAGCACAACCCCACACAGTCAACACATCTCACATCATGCGCATAACACAGGCAGCCAAACATAACCTCAACCACTCAAACACGACCGCACACACAAATCACCATCACACACGCAGAACACACACACAGCACTCACAAACCCATAGGCAAAACACACATAACCAACAAAGAAGACAAATAGCGCACATTTCACACACTGCACGCTACACACACAACCACGCACAGGCACACCGCACATACGTCCTCACACAGGAGCACAACGCAGAACACACACACAACACAGAAACGCGCCACACAACAGTCACTATATACACACCACACCCTTGAGGGCACATAACTGCTCACAATGCACACGGGAAACATTGCACAGACCACGCACTGCGCACACCAGGAGACGTACTAAACAAGCACAACCACACACAGTCAACACGTCTCACACCATGTGCACAACTCGAACAGCCAAACACACACACAGCCTCTCTAACACAACAACACACCGATCACAATCACACTCACAAAACTGACACAGCACATACAAGTCCACACCCCACTGACGAAAACACATGCAACACACATATAACGCACCACACACAGCACACACAAGCGCAAGCATACAATACAGCGTGCACACAGACCCACACGCAGACAGCACGAACCGCAACCCACAAACACACACACAACAAACACATGCACACGGCACGTCCGACCCAGGCCAAATCCACAGCACAACCCAACGCTCAAATCACACAGCCCACCCAACATCTACCCAGTACGTAACGCACAGAAAGCAGATGGACAGCACGCACACAACCCAGAACACAGTACACAACAACACAACAGACAACAGGAAGGCCAGACACATTTCGACCGGAGGCAACACACCAAACACACAACATACACAACCGCCAACAGATAACTCGCCAAAAAAAGGCAGAATACACACTGCGCAAAGAACCACACAACACACACAGCACAACTCACAAGTGCCGACATCACACGTAACACACCACACAGTGAAAAATACGCAGAGCAGTGTGCTCAGCGAGCCGTAAGGATCATACACCACACATGTTACACACAAAATACACACAACACGGACAACAACACAACCCACAGAAAACAAGCGAGACCCACAGATCATAGACATGACAACACAACGCAAAGCACACAGGGACACAGCACACACAGCGTACCACAACAGAGAATACACACCGAATCACAGAAAAACACCACAAATCGCTCACTGCCACATACCAACAACACATACAGCACACTACACACACAACCAACCCAAAAGACACAAAAGAGATCGGTCGGGTGTGTGTAGCCTTCTACTGCAATGTTTACTAAGTTTTCTGTGTCACACAGGAGCAAGTTGCATGCCAGGGGAAATCAGCGTAGTATTCTCTCAGGGAGGGTCTCCTCGGCGCACGGTGGATGGTCTCCCCAGCAGAGTTTGGCGTAAGGCTCTTCTGCAGCAGTTTCTGACACGTCACTGCAGAGGCATCTTCAGGGCATTGCGTTTACTCACCAGGACACTCCGGTTCTGTGCGTCCTCTTCCAGCAGCCCCAGGAAACAAGGACCTCCCGGATGATTCCAAGCCTGCGGAGAAAAGAGCCAAGCACGAAAGGCTTTCTTCGGCGTGCTTGAATGCGGAAGCCTCAGGACTGCCCTTGAGCATTTAGCTTTAGGACCATGGCAAAGGATGGTTTCTCCCTGCAGATCACAAAGAGAGAGCCGGGCTGCACATGGTTCGTTCAGGCTGATAAGATTTCTGGCCCAGAGAAGAGCTCTGTTCTGATGAAAGGATGATCAGCTGAAGGAGTCCCCACAGCATCTTCCCTTAGACTAGTTTTCCTGAACAGCCAGGCTTCCTCAGCAAGGCCTCACGTTAGTGGCCACACAAGCGAGCGTCCGCCACTCAGCAGAAGAGAGCTCTACCCAGCAGACTTCACTCAGGCGCTTTAGAGAGCAGGCACACAGGGCAGACACGGAGAGCACATTGCAAGCTCGGTTTCAGCATCCACTGCAACGACTTCGGTGACTCCTTGAATGGGAAATCCTGCACTGGATTCTTTCACGCACATAAGCTGAATCCAAAGCTGACTTGCCTCCACTGCGGCTAGTTCAAAGCGTCTGGTTCTGCAACTTCCCGTGTGGCTAGTGCTAAGGCCTATTCGAAGCCCACCCACAGGTGGCCTCTGAGACAGAGGGCGTACAGAGAAGACCGCCTTCTACTGCGACGCTTACCGTTTTCCATATCACATAGGAGCAAATTGCATGCAAGGCGAAAGCAGCCTAGTATTCTCGCAGGGAGGGTCTCCTCAGGGCACGGTGGGTCGTTTCCCCGGCAAAGCCTGGCATAAGGCTCTCCTGCAGCAGTTTCTGACACTTTACTACAAAGGCGTCGGCGGGGCATTGCCGAAAAGAAGGGATGAGGTGGCTCTTTGCGTCCCCTTCCGTCGCCCTCAGGAAACAAGGCCCTCCTGGAGGGTTACAAACCTGTGGAGAAAACGGACAGGCACGAGAGGCTGTCTTCTGTGCACTTGCATGCAGAAGTCTCTCCACACACGAAACAGCCCATCACACAAAACATCAACACCCCCCCCCACACACACACACCGAGAACATAACTGCACACAATACACATGAACCACAGTTCTCAGAGGGAACACAACACACCAAGCGAGGCACACCTGACCCAGCTTGACCGCACGCGGTATGCACATCGCAAAAATACACTCATTACTCAAAGAGCCAACCACACACACAACCTGTCAAACACGACCACACACAAATCACCGTCACACATGTAACACACACCACACACACAACACATACAAACCCACATGCAAAACACCCACAAACCACGACAAAAAGAACACCGAGCTCATGCAACACACATTTCACACGCTACACACATCGCCCCAAACACACATAAAACATACAGCACACAGAGCCTCGCAGGATGCACAATGCCAAACACACAACTTGTGCACAGAGGGATCAGTCATAACACACGCTATCTCACTCAACTTGCAAAACACACAGACCACACGACACAAACGCAAATCACAGAACAACACATCACACAACACACACAGAAATTAATATCACAACTCATAACACACGCAACACCCCTGCATTAACAATGCGACACACACAGAGCAACGCAACCACCGCACGCCGCACACGAAGCCGCACACAGCACGCACTCAAGGAACAACCACAACACACACAAGAAAACGCCCACAAACAACATACATAGAGAACACACGGAACCTCTCCACACGCACACAGCACAACATAGGAAACAACATACACCACAAGCGTCACAGGACATAAAAAGCACACAATTCACACAAATCACAGGTCAGTGAGTACACACCACACACACAATGAGGCACACTAACAAGCACAAGCACGCACGGACAGCACGTCTCAACCAAACCCGCACACAACCTCTCAAACACGGCCAAACACCACACCCAATCACACATGCAAAACAGGCACACCACACACAAAACCACACGCAAAACACACCACCAACAGAAACCCCCATAGCGCACATGTCACACGCTACACACCACACATGCAACCACACACAGACACCCCACACTCATATCCATGCACGGGCTGCACTACGCACAGCGCACACACACAGAACCCAGAATGTATCAACGCAAGTCACAAGACACACACCGGACACATCAAAGCACGTAATTGCTCACAACACACGTTGAACCACATCTCACAGAGCACACACAATGAGGCACACAAAACAAGCACAGCCACACAGACAACCAATCTCACGTCACACACGTAACACACACACACAACCACTCAAACACAACCACACCTAAACCACAATCACAAACACAAAACACACACAGCCCTCACACATGCAAAGGCCAAACACATAACCAGCAAAGGAGACAGCGCACATGTCACACACTGTACCCTACACACACAACCACATAGAGACACACCACCCAGATATCCTCACCCAAGAGCGCCAAACGGAACACACACACAACACAGAAACATGCGACGCAACAGTCACAAGACACGCACCAAACCCATCAAGGCACACAACTGCTCACGATACGCATGGAATTCATTGCCCAGACGACATACTGCACCCACCATGAGACATACTAAACAAGCACAACCCCACACAGTCAACACATCTCACATCATGCGCATAACACAGGCAGCCAAACATAACCTCAACCACTCAAACACGACCGCACACACAAATCACCATCACACACGCAGAACACACACACAGCACTCACAAACCCATAGGCAAAACACACATAACCAACAAAGAAGACAAATAGCGCACATTTCACACACTGCACGCTACACACACAACCACGCACAGGCACACCGCACATACGTCCTCACACAGGAGCACAACGCAGAACACACACACAACACAGAAACGCGCCACACAACAGTCACTATATACACACCACACCCTTGAGGGCACATAACTGCTCACAATGCACACGGGAAACATTGCACAGACCACGCACTGCGCACACCAGGAGACGTACTAAACAAGCACAACCACACACAGTCAACACGTCTCACACCATGTGCACAACTCGAACAGCCAAACACACACACAGCCTCTCTAACACAACAACACACCGATCACAATCACACTCACAAAACTGACACAGCACATACAAGTCCACACCCCACTGACGAAAACACATGCAACACACATATAACGCACCACACACAGCACACACAAGCGCAAGCATACAATACAGCGCGCACACAGACCCACACGCAGACAGCACGAACCGCAACCCACAAACACACACACAACAAACACATGCACACGGCACGTCCGACCCAGGCCAAATCCACAGCACAACCCAACGCTCAAATCACACAGCCCACCCAACATCTACCCAGTACGTAACGCACAGAAAGCAGATGGACAGCACGCACACAACCCAGAACACAGTACACAACAACACAACAGACAACAGGAAGGCCAGACACATTTCGACCGGAGGCAACACACCAAACACACAACATACACAACCGCCAACAGATAACTCGCCAAAAAAAGGCAGAATACACACTGCGCAAAGAACCACACAACACACACAGCACAACTCACAAGTGCCGACATCACACGTAACACACCACACAGTGAAAAATACGCAGAGCAGTGTGCTCAGCGAGCCGTAAGGATCATACACCACACATGTTACACACAAAATACACACAACACGGACAACAACACAACCCACAGAAAACAAGCGAGACCCACAGATCATAGACATGACAACACAACGCAAAGCACACAGGGACACAGCACACACAGCGTACCACAACAGAGAATACACACCGAATCACAGAAAAACACCACAAATCGCTCACTGCCACATACCAACAACACATACAGCACACTACACACACAACCAACCCAAAAGACACAAAAGAGATCGGTCGGGTGTGTGTAGCCTTCTACTGCAATGTTTACTAAGTTTTCTGTGTCACACAGGAGCAAGTTGCATGCCAGGGGAAATCAGCGTAGTATTCTCTCAGGGAGGGTCTCCTCGGCGCACGGTGGATGGTCTCCCCAGCAGAGTTTGGCGTAAGGCTCTTCTGCAGCAGTTTCTGACACGTCACTGCAGAGGCATCTTCAGGGCATTGCGTTTACTCACCAGGACACTCCGGTTCTGTGCGTCCTCTTCCAGCAGCCCCAGGAAACAAGGACCTCCCGGATGATTCCAAGCCTGCGGAGAAAAGAGCCAAGCACGAAAGGCTTTCTTCGGCGTGCTTGAATGCGGAAGCCTCAGGACTGCCCTTGAGCATTTAGCTTTAGGACCATGGCAAAGGATGGTTTCTCCCTGCAGATCACAAAGAGAGAGCCGGGCTGCACATGGTTCGTTCAGGCTGATAAGATTTCTGGCCCAGAGAAGAGCTCTGTTCTGATGAAAGGATGATCAGCTGAAGGAGTCCCCACAGCATCTTCCCTTAGACTAGTTTTCCTGAACAGCCAGGCTTCCTCAGCAAGGCCTCACGTTAGTGGCCACACAAGCGAGCGTCCGCCACTCAGCAGAAGAGAGCTCTACCCAGCAGACTTCACTCAGGCGCTTTAGAGAGCAGGCACACAGGGCAGACACGGAGAGCACATTGCAAGCTCGGTTTCAGCATCCACTGCAACGACTTCGGTGACTCCTTGAATGGGAAATCCTGCACTGGATTCTTTCACGCACATAAGCTGAATCCAAAGCTGACTTGCCTCCACTGCGGCTAGTTCAAAGCGTCTGGTTCTGCAACTTCCCGTGTGGCTAGTGCTAAGGCCTATTCGAAGCCCACCCACAGGTGGCCTCTGAGACAGAGGGCGTACAGAGAAGACCGCCTTCTACTGCGACGCTTACCGTTTTCCGTATCACATAGGAGCAAATTGCATGCAAGGCGAAAGCAGCCTAGTATTCTCGCAGGGAGGGTCTCCTCAGGGCACGGTGGGTCGTTTCCCCGGCAAAGCCTGGCATAAGGCTCTCCTGCAGCAGTTTCTGACACTTTACTACAAAGGCGTCGGCGGGGCATTGCCGAAAAGAAGGGATGAGGTGGCTCTTTGCGTCCCCTTCCGTCGCCCTCAGGAAACAAGGCCCTCCTGGAGGGTTACAAACCTGTGGAGAAAACGGACAGGCACGAGAGGCTGTCTTCTGTGCACTTGCATGCAGAAGTCTCTCCACACACGAAACAGCCCATCACACAAAACATCAACACCCCCCCCACACACACACACACCGAGAACATAACTGCACACAATACACATGAACCACAGTTCTCAGAGGGAACACAACACACCAAGCGAGGCACACCTGACCCAGCTTGACCGCACGCGGTATGCACATCGCAAAAATACACTCATTACTCAAAGAGCCAACCACACACACAACCTGTCAAACACGACCACACACAAATCACCGTCACACATGTAACACACACCACACACACAACACATACAAACCCACATGCAAAACACCCACAAACCACGACAAAAAGAACACCGAGCTCATGCAACACACATTTCACACGCTACACACATCGCCCCAAACACACATAAAACATACAGCACACAGAGCCTCGCAGGATGCACAATGCCAAACACACAACTTGTGCACAGAGGGATCAGTCATAACACACGCTATCTCACTCAACTTGCAAAACACACAGACCACACGACACAAACGCAAATCACAGAACAACACATCACACAACACACACAGAAATTAATATCACAACTCATAACACACGCAACACCCCTGCATTAACAATGCGACACACACAGAGCAACGCAACCACCGCACGCCGCACACGAAGCCGCACACAGCACGCACTCAAGGAACAACCACAACACACACAAGAAAACGCCCACAAACAACATACATAGAGAACACACGGAACCTCTCCACACGCACACAGCACAACATAGGAAACAACATACACCACAAGCGTCACAGGACATAAAAAGCACACAATTCACACAAATCACAGGTCAGTGAGTACACACCACACACACAATGAGGCACACTAACAAGCACAAGCACGCACGGACAGCACGTCTCAACCAAACCCGCACACAACCTCTCAAACACGGCCAAACACCACACCCAATCACACATGCAAAACAGGCACACCACACACAAAACCACACGCAAAACACACCACCAACAGAAACCCCCATAGCGCACATGTCACACGCTACACACCACACACGCAACCACACACAGACACCCCACACTCATATCCATGCACGGGCTGCACTACGCACAGCGCACACACACAGAACCCAGAATGTATCAACGCAAGTCACAAGACACACACCGGACACATCAAAGCACGTAATTGCTCACAACACACGTTGAACCACATCTCACAGAGCACACACAATGAGGCACACAAAACAAGCACAGCCACACAGACAACCAATCTCACGTCACACACGTAACACACACACACAACCACTCAAACACAACCACACCTAAACCACAATCACAAACACAAAACACACACAGCCCTCACACATGCAAAGGCCAAACACATAACCAGCAAAGGAGACAGCGCACATGTCACACACTGCACCCTACACACACAACCACATAGAGACACACCACCCAGATATCCTCACCCAAGAGCGCCAAACGGAACACACACACAACACAGAAACATGCGACGCAACAGTCACAAGACACGCACCAAACCCATCAAGGCACACAACTGCTCACGATACGCATGGAATTCATTGCCCAGACGACATACTGCACCCACCATGAGACATACTAAACAAGCACAACCCCACACAGTCAACACATCTCACATCATGCGCATAACACAGGCAGCCAAACATAACCTCAACCACTCAAACACGACCGCACACACAAATCACCATCACACACGCAGAACACACACACAGCACTCACAAACCCATAGGCAAAACACACATAACCAACAAAGAAGACAAATAGCGCACATTTCACACACTGCACGCTACACACACAACCACGCACAGGCACACCGCACATACGTCCTCACACAGGAGCACAACGCAGAACACACACACAACACAGAAACGCGCCACACAACAGTCACTATATACACACCACACCCTTGAGGGCACATAACTGCTCACAATGCACACGGAAAACATTGCACAGACCACGCACTGCGCACACCAGGAGACGTACTAAACAAGCACAACCACACACAGTCAACACGTCTCACACCATGTGCACAACTCGAACAGCCAAACACACACACAGCCTCTCTAACACAACAACACACCGATCACAATCACACTCACAAAACTGACACAGCACATACAAGTCCACACCCCACTGATGAAAACACATGCAACACACATATAACGCACCACACACAGCACACACAAGCGCAAGCATACAATACAGCGCGCACACAGACCCACACGCAGACAGCACGAACCGCAACCCACAAACACACACACAACAAACACATGCACACGGCACGTCCGACCCAGGCCAAATCCACAGCACAACCCAACGCTCAAATCACACAGCCCACCCAACATCTACCCAGTACGTAACGCACAGAAAGCAGATGGACAGCACGCACACAACCCAGAACACAGTACACAACAACACAACAGACAACAGGAAGGCCAGACACATTTCGACCGGAGGCAACACACCAAACACACAACATACACAACCGCCAACAGATAACTCGCCAAAAAAAGGCAGAATACACACTGCGCAAAGAACCACACAACGCACACAGCACAACTCACAAGTGCCGACATCACACGTAACACACCACACAGTGAAAAATACGCAGAGCAGTGTGCTCAGCGAGCCGTAAGGATCATACACCACACATGTTACACACAAAATACACACAACACGGACAACAACGCAACCCACAGAAAACAAGCGAGACCCACAGATCATAGACATGACAACACAACGCAAAGCACACAGGGACACAGCACACACAGCGTACCACAACAGAGAATACACACCGAATCACAGAAAAACACCACAAATCGCTCACTGCCACATACCAACAACACATACAGCACACTACACACACAACCAACCCAAAAGACACAAAAGAGATCGGTCGGGTGTGTGTAGCCTTCTACTGCAATGTTTACTAAGTTTTCTGTGTCACACAGGAGCAAGTTGCATGCCAGGGGAAATCAGCGTAGTATTCTCTCAGGGAGGGTCTCCTCGGCGCACGGTGGATGGTCTCCCCAGCAGAGTTTGGCGTAAGGCTCTTCTGCAGCAGTTTCTGACACGTCACTGCAGAGGCATCTTCAGGGCATTGCGTTTACTCACCAGGACACTCCGGTTCTGTGCGTCCTCTTCCAGCAGCCCCAGGAAACAAGGACCTCCCGGATGATTCCAAGCCTGCGGAGAAAAGAGCCAAGCACGAAAGGCTTTCTTCGGCGTGCTTGAATGCGGAAGCCTCAGGACTGCCCTTGAGCATTTAGCTTTAGGACCATGGCAAAGGATGGTTTCTCCCTGCAGATCACAAAGAGAGAGCCGGGCTGCACATGGTTCGTTCAGGCTGATAAGATTTCTGGCCCAGAGAAGAGCTCTGTTCTGATGAAAGGATGATCAGCTGAAGGAGTCCCCACAGCATCTTCCCTTAGACTAGTTTTCCTGAACAGCCAGGCTTCCTCAGCAAGGCCTCACGTTAGTGGCCACACAAGCGAGCGTCCGCCACTCAGCAGAAGAGAGCTCTACCCAGCAGACTTCACTCAGGCGCTTTAGAGAGCAGGCCCACAGGGCAGACACGGAGAGCACATTGCAAGCTCGGTTTCAGCATCCACTGCAACGACTTCGGTGACTCCTTGAATGGGAAATCCTGCACTGGATTCTTTCACGCACATAAGCTGAATCCAAAGCTGACTTGCCTCCACTGCGGCTAGTTCAAAGCGTCTGGTTCTGCAACTTCCCGTGTGGCTAGTGCTAAGGCCTATTCGAAGCCCACCCACAGGTGGCCTCTGAGACAGAGGGCGTACAGAGAAGACCGCCTTCTACTGCGACGCTTACCGTTTTCCGTATCACATAGGAGCAAATTGCATGCAAGGCGAAAGCAGCCTAGTATTCTCGCAGGGAGGGTCTCCTCAGGGCACGGTGGGTCGTTTCCCCGGCAAAGCCTGGCATAAGGCTCTCCTGCAGCAGTTTCTGACACTTTACTACAAAGGCGTCGGCGGGGCATTGCCGAAAAGAAGGGATGAGGTGGCTCTTTGCGTCCCCTTCCGTCGCCCTCAGGAAACAAGGCCCTCCTGGAGGGTTAAAAACCTGTGGAGAAAACGGACAGGCACGAGAGGCTGTCTTCTGTGCACTTGCATGCAGAAGTCTCTCCACACACGAAACAGCCCATCACACAAAACATCAACACCCCCCCACACACACACACCGAGAACATAACTGCACACAATACACATGAACCACAGTTCTCAGAGGGAACACAACACACCAAGCGAGGCACACCTGACCCAGCTTGACCGCACGCGGTACGCACATCGCAAAAATACACTCATTACTCAAAGAGCCAACCACACACACAACCTGTCAAACACGACCACACACAAATCACCGTCACACATGTAACACACACCACACACACAACACATACAAACCCACATGCAAAACACCCACAAACCACAACAAAAAGAACACCGAGCTCATGCAACACACATTTCACACGCTACACACATCGCCCCAAACACACATAAAACATACAGCACACAGAGCCTCGCAGGATGCACAATGCCAAACACACAACTTGTGCACAGAGGGATCAGTCATAACACACGCTATCTCACTCAACTTGCAAAACACACAGACCACACGACACAAACGCAAATCACAGAACAACACATCACACAACACACACAGAAATTAATATCACAACTCATAACACACGCAACACCCCTGCATTAACAATGCGACACACACAGAGCAACGCAACCACCGCACGCCGCACACGAAGCCGCACACAGCACGCACTCAAGGAACAACCACAACACACACAAGAAAACGCCCACAAACAACATACATAGAGAACACACGGAACCTCTCCACACGCACACAGCACAACATAGGAAACAACATACACCACAAGCGTCACAGGACATAAAAAGCACACAATTCACACAAATCACAGGTCAGTGAGTACACACCACACACACAATGAGGCACACTAACAAGCACAAGCACGCACGGACAGCACGTCTCAACCAAACCCGCACACAACCTCTCAAACACGGCCAAACACCACACCCAATCACACATGCAAAACAGGCACACCACACACAAAACCACACGCAAAACACACCACCAACAGAAACCCCCATAGCGCACATGTCACACGCTACACACCACACACGCAACCACACACAGACACCCCACACTCATATCCATGCACGGGCTGCACTACGCACAGCGCACACACACAGAACCCAGAATGTATCAACGCAAGTCACAAGACACACACCGGACACATCAAAGCACGTAATTGCTCACAACACACGTTGAACCACATCTCACAGAGCACACACAATGAGGCACACAAAACAAGCACAGCCACACAGACAACCAATCTCATGTCACACACGTAACACACACACACAACCACTCAAACACAACCACACCTAAACCACAATCACAAACACAAAACACACACAGCCCTCACACATGCAAAGGCCAAACACATAACCAGCAAAGGAGACAGCGCACATGTCACACACTGCACCCTACACACACAACCACATAGAGACACACCACCCAGATATCCTCACCCAAGAGCGCCAAACGGAACACACACACAACACAGAAACATGCGACGCAACAGTCACAAGACACGCACCAAACCCATCAAGGCACACAACTGCTCACGATACGCATGGAATTCATTGCCCAGACGACATACTGCACCCACCATGAGACATACTAAACAAGCACAACCCCACACAGTCAACACATCTCACATCATGCGCATAACACAGGCAGCCAAACATAACCTCAACCACTCAAACACGACCGCACACACAAATCACCATCACACACGCAGAACACACACACAGCACTCACAAACCCATAGGCAAAACACACATAACCAACAAAGAAGACAAATAGCGCACATTTCACACACTGCACGCTACACACACAACCACGCACAGGCACACCGCACATACGTCCTCACACAGGAGCACAACGCAGAACACACACACAACACAGAAACGCGCCACACAACAGTCACTATATACACACCACACCCTTGAGGGCACATAACTGCTCACAATGCACACGGAAAACATTGCACAGACCACGCACTGCGCACACCAGGAGACGTACTAAACAAGCACAACCACACACAGTCAACACGTCTCACACCATGTGCACAACTCGAACAGCCAAACACACACACAGCCTCTCTAACACAACAACACACCGATCACAATCACACTCACAAAACTGACACAGCACATACAAGTCCACACCCCACTGATGAAAACACATGCAACACACATATAACGCACCACACACAGCACACACAAGCGCAAGCATACAATACAGCGCGCACACAGACCCACACGCAGACAGCACGAACCGCAACCCACAAACACACACACAACAAACACATGCACACGGCACGTCCGACCCAGGCCAAATCCACAGCACAACCCAACGCTCAAATCACACAGCCCACCCAACATCTACCCAGTACGTAACGCACAGAAAGCAGATGGACAGCACGCACACAACCCAGAACACAGTACACAACAACACAACAGACAACAGGAAGGCCAGACACATTTCGACCGGAGGCAACACACCAAACACACAACATACACAACCGCCAACAGATAACTCGCCAAAAAAAGGCAGAATACACACTGCGCAAAGAACCACACAACGCACACAGCACAACTCACAAGTGCCGACATCACACGTAACACACCACACAGTGAAAAATACGCAGAGCAGTGTGCTCAGCGAGCCGTAAGGATCATACACCACACATGTTACACACAAAATACACACAACACGGACAACAACGCAACCCACAGAAAACAAGCGAGACCCACAGATCATAGACATGACAACACAACGCAAAGCACACAGGGACACAGCACACACAGCGTACCACAACAGAGAATACACACCGAATCACAGAAAAACACCACAAATCGCTCACTGCCACATACCAACAACACATACAGCACACTACACACACAACCAACCCAAAAGACACAAAAGAGATCGGTCGGGTGTGTGTAGCCTTCTACTGCAATGTTTACTAAGTTTTCTGTGTCACACAGGAGCAAGTTGCATGCCAGGGGAAATCAGCGTAGTATTCTCTCAGGGAGGGTCTCCTCGGCGCACGGTGGATGGTCTCCCCAGCAGAGTTTGGCGTAAGGCTCTTCTGCAGCAGTTTCTGACACGTCACTGCAGAGGCATCTTCAGGGCATTGCGTTTACTCACCAGGACACTCCGGTTCTGTGCGTCCTCTTCCAGCAGCCCCAGGAAACAAGGACCTCCCGGATGATTCCAAGCCTGCGGAGAAAAGAGCCAAGCACGAAAGGCTTTCTTCGGCGTGCTTGAATGCGGAAGCCTCAGGACTGCCCTTGAGCATTTAGCTTTAGGACCATGGCAAAGGATGGTTTCTCCCTGCAGATCACAAAGAGAGAGCCGGGCTGCACATGGTTCGTTCAGGCTGATAAGATTTCTGGCCCAGAGAAGAGCTCTGTTCTGATGAAAGGATGATCAGCTGAAGGAGTCCCCACAGCATCTTCCCTTAGACTAGTTTTCCTGAACAGCCAGGCTTCCTCAGCAAGGCCTCACGTTAGTGGCCACACAAGCGAGCGTCCGCCACTCAGCAGAAGAGAGCTCTACCCAGCAGACTTCACTCAGGCGCTTTAGAGAGCAGGCACACAGGGCAGACACGGAGAGCACATTGCAAGCTCGGTTTCAGCATCCACTGCAACGACTTCGGTGACTCCTTGAATGGGAAATCCTGCACTGGATTCTTTCACGCACATAAGCTGAATCCAAAGCTGACTTGCCTCCACTGCGGCTAGTTCAAAGCGTCTGGTTCTGCAACTTCCCGTGTGGCTAGTGCTAAGGCCTATTCGAAGCCCACCCACAGGTGGCCTCTGAGACAGAGGGCGTACAGAGAAGACCGCCTTCTACTGCGACGCTTACCGTTTTCCGTATCACATAGGAGCAAATTGCATGCAAGGCGAAAGCAGCCTAGTATTCTCGCAGGGAGGGTCTCCTCAGGGCACGGTGGGTCGTTTCCCCGGCAAAGCCTGGCATAAGGCTCTCCTGCAGCAGTTTCTGACACTTTACTACAAAGGCGTCGGCGGGGCATTGCCGAAAAGAAGGGATGAGGTGGCTCTTTGCGTCCCCTTCCGTCGCCCTCAGGAAACAAGGCCCTCCTGGAGGGTTACAAACCTGTGGAGAAAACGGACAGGCACGAGAGGCTGTCTTCTGTGCACTTGCATGCAGAAGTCTCTCCACACACGAAACAGCCCATCACACAAAACATCAACACCCCCCACACACACACACACCGAGAACATAACTGCACACAATACACATGAACCACAGTTCTCAGAGGGAACACAACACACCAAGCGAGGCACACCTGACCCAGCTTGACCGCACGCGGTACGCACATCGCAAAAATACACTCATTACTCAAAGAGCCAACCACACTCACAACCTGTCAAACACGACCACACACAAATCACCGTCACACATGTAACACACACCACACACACAACACATACAAACCCACATGCAAAACACCCACAAACCACGACAAAAAGAACACCGAGCTCATGCAACACACATTTCACACGCTACACACATCGCCCCAAACACACATAAAACATACAGCACACAGAGCCTCGCAGGATGCACAATGCCAAACACACAACTTGTGCACAGAGGGATCAGTCATAACACACGCTATCTCACTCAACTTGCAAAACACACAGACCACACGACACAAACGCAAATCACAGAACAACACATCACACAACACACACAGAAATTAATATCACAACTCATAACACACGCAACACCCCTGCATTAACAATGCGACACACACAGAGCAACGCAACCACCGCACGCCGCACACGAAGCCGCACACAGCACGCACTCAAGGAACAACCACAACACACACAAGAAAACGCCCACAAACAACATACATAGAGAACACACGGAACCTCTCCACACGCACACAGCACAACATAGGAAACAACATACACCACAAGCGTCACAGGACATAAAAAGCACACAATTCACACAAATCACAGGTCAGTGAGTACACACCACACACACAATGAGGCACACTAACAAGCACAAGCACGCACGGACAGCACGTCTCAACCAAACCCGCACACAACCCCTCAAACACGGCCAAACACCACACCCAATCACACATGCAAAACAGGCACACCACACACAAAACCACACGCAAAACACACCACCAACAGAAACCCCCATAGCGCACATGTCACACGCTACACACCACACACGCAACCACACACAGACACCCCACACTCATATCCATGCACGGGCTGCACTACGCACAGCGCACACACACAGAACCCAGAATGTATCAACGCAAGTCACAAGACACACACCGGACACATCAAAGCACGTAATTGCTCACAACACACTTTGAACCACATCTCACAGAGCACACACAATGAGGCACACAAAACAAGCACAGCCACACAGACAACCAATCTCACGTCACACACGTAACACACACACACAACCACTCAAACACAACCACACCTAAACCACAATCACAAACACAAAATACACACAGCCCTCACACATGCAAAGGCCAAACACATAACCAGCAAAGGAGACAGCGCACATGTCACACACTGCACCCTACACACACAACCACATAGAGACACACCACCCAGATATCCTCACCCAAGAGCGCCAAACGGAACACACACACACAACACAGAAACATGCGACGAAACAGTCACAAGACACGCACCAAACCCATCAAGGCACACAACTGCTCACGATACGCATGGAATTCATTGCCCAGACGACATACTGCACCCACCATGAGATATACTAAACAAGCACAACCCCACACAGTCAACACATCTCACATCATGCGCATAACACAGGCAGCCAAACATAACCTCAAACACTCAAACACGACCGCACACACAAATCACCATCACACACGCAGAACACACACACAGCACTCACAAACCCATAGGCAAAACACACATAACCAACAAAGAAGACAAATAGCGCACATTTCACACACTGCACGCTACACACACAACCACGCACAGGCACACCGCACATACGTCCTCACACAGGAGCACAACGCAGAACACACACACAACACAGAAACGCGCCACACAACAGTCACTATATACACACCACACCCTTGAGGGCACATAACTGCTCACAATGCACACGGAAAACATTGCACAGACCACGCACTGCGCACACCAGGAGACGTACTAAACAAGCACAACCACACACAGTCAACACGTCTCACACCATGTGCACAACTCGAACAGCCAAACACACACACAGCCTCTCTAACACAACAACACACCGATCACAATCACACTCACAAAACTGACACAGCACATACAAGTCCACACCCCACTGACGAAAACACATGCAACACACATATAACGCACCACACACAGCACACACAAGCGCAAGCATACAATACAGCGCGCACACAGACCCACACGCAGACAGCACGAACCGCAACCCACAAACACACACACAACAAACACATGCACACGGCACGTCTGACCCTGGCCAAATCCACAGCACAACCCAACGCTCAAATCACACAGCCCACCCAACATCTACCCAGTACGTAACGCACAGAAAGCAGATGGACAGCACGCACACAACCCAGAACACAGTACACAACAACACAACAGACAACAGGAAGGCCAGACACATTTCGACCGGAGGCAACACACCAAACACACAACATACACAACCGCGAACAGATAACTCGCCAAAAAAAGGCAGAATACACACTGCGCAAAGAACCACACAACGCACACAGCACAACTCACAAGTGCCGACATCACACGTAACACACCACACAGTGAAAAATACGCAGAGCAGTGTGCTCAGCGAGCCGTAAGGATCATACACCACACATGTTACACACAAAATACACACAACACGGACAACAACGCAACCCACAGAAAACAAGCGAGACCCACAGATCATAGACATGACAACACAACGCAAAGCACACAGGGACACAGCACACACAGCGTACCACAACAGAGAATACACACCGAATCACAGAAAAACACCACAAATCGCTCACTGCCACATACCAACAACACATACAGCACACTACACACACAACCAACCCAAAAGACACAAAAGAGATCGGTCGGGTGTGTGTAGCCTTCTACTGCAATGTTTACTAAGTTTTCTGTATCACACAGGAGCAAGTTGCATGCCAGGGGAAATCAGCGTAGTATTCTCTCAGGGAGGGTCTCCTCGGCGCACGGTGGATGGTCTCCCCAGCAGAGTTTGGCGTAAGGCTCTTCTGCAGCAGTTTCTGACACGTCACTGCAGAGGCATCTTCAGGGCATTGCGTTTACTCACCAGGACACTCCGGTTCTGTGCGTCCTCTTCCAGCAGCCCCAGGAAACAAGGACCTCCCGGATGATTCCAAGCCTGCAGAGAAAAGAGCCAAGCACGAAAGGCTTTCTTCGGCGTGCTTGAATGCGGAAGCCTCAGGACTGCCCTTGAGCATTTAGCTTTAGGACCATGGCAAAGGATGGTTTCTCCCTGCAGATCACAAAGAGAGAGCCGGGCTGCACATGGTTCGTTCAGGCTGATAAGATTTCTGGCCCAGAGAAGAGCTCTGTTCTGATGAAAGGATGATCAGCTGAAGGAGTCCCCACAGCATCTTCCCTTAGACTAGTTTTCCTGAACAGCCAGGCTTCCTCAGCAAGGCCTCACGTTAGTGGCCACACAAGCGAGCGTCCGCCACTCAGCAGAAGAGAGCTCTACCCAGCAGACTTCACTCAGGCGCTTTAGAGAGCAGGCACACAGGGCAGACACGGAGAGCATATTGCAAGCTCGGTTTCAGCATCCGCAGCAACGACTTCGGTGACTCCTTGAATGGGAAATCCTGCACTGGATTCTTTCACGCACATAAGCTGAATCCAAAGCTGACTTGCCTCCACTGCGGCTAGTTCAAAGCGTCTGGTTCTGCAACTTCCCGTGTGGCTAGTGCTAAGGCCTATTCGAAGCCCACCCACAGGTGGCCTCTGAGACAGGGGGCGTACAGAGAAGACCGCCTTCTACTGCGACGCTTACCGTTTTCCGTATCACATAGGAGCAAATTGCATGCAAGGCGAAAGCAGCCTAGTATTCTCGCAGGGAGTGTCTCCTCAGGGCACGGTGGGTCGTTTCCCCGGCAAAGCCTGGCATAAGGCTCTCCTGCAGCAGTTTCTGACACTTTATTACAAAGCCGTCGGCGGGGCATTGCCGAAAAGAAGGGATGAGGTGGCTCTTTGCGTCCCCTTCCGTCGCCCTCAGGAAACAAGGCCCTCCTGGAGGGTTACAAACCTGTGGAGAAAACGGACAGGCACGAGAGGCTGTCTTCTGTGCACTTGCATGCAGAAGTCTCTCCACACACGAAACAGCCCATCACACAAAACATCAACAACCCCCCACACACACACCGAGAACATAACTGCACACAATACACATGAACCACAGTTCTCAGAGGGAACACAACACACCAAGCGAGGCACACCTGACCCAGCTTGACCGCATGCGGTACACACATCGCAAAAATACACTCATTACTCAAAGAGCCAACCACACACACAACCTGTCAAACACGACCACACACAAATCACCGTCACACATGTAACACACACCACACACACAACACATACAAACCCACATGCAAAACACCCACAAACCACGACAAAAAGAACACCGAGCTCATGCAACACACATTTCACACGCTACACACATCGCCCCAAACACACATAAAACATACAGCACACAGAGCCTCGCAGGATGCACAATGCCAAACACACAACTTGTGCACAGAGGGATCAGTCATAACACACGCTATCTCACTCAACTTGCAAAACACACAGACCACACGACACAAACGCAAATCACAGAACAACACATCACACAACACACACAGAAATTAATATCACAACTCATAACACACGCAACACCCCTGCATTAACAATGCGACACACACAGAGCAACGCAACCACCGCACGCCGCACACGAAGCCGCACACAGCACGCACTCAAGGAACAACCACAACACACACAAGAAAACGCCCACAAACAACATACATAGAGAACACACGGAACCTCTCCACACGCACACAGCACAACATAGGAAACAACATACACCACAAGCGTCACAGGACATAAAAAGCACACAATTCACACAAATCACAGGTCAGTGAGTACACACCACACACACAATGAGGCACACTAACAAGCACAAGCACGCACGGACAGCACGTCTCAACCAAACCCGCACACAACCTCTCAAACACGGCCAAACACCACACCCAATCACACATGCAAAACAGGCACACCACACACAAAACCACACGCAAAACACACCACCAACTGAAACCCCCATAGCGCACATGTCACACGCTACACACCACACACGCAACCACACACAGACACCCCACACTCATATCCATGCACGGGCTGCACTACGCACAGCGCACACACACAGAACCCAGAATGTATCAACGCAAGTCACAAGACACACACCGGACACATCAAAGCACGTAATTGCTCACAACACACGTTGAACCACATCTCACAGAGCACACACAATGAGGCACACAAAACAAGCACAGCCACACAGACAACCAATCTCACGTCACACACGTAACACACACACACAACCACTCAAACACAACCACACCTAAACCACAATCACAAACACAAAACACACACAGCCCTCACACATGCAAAGGCCAAACACATAACCAGCAAAGGAGACAGCGCACATGTCACACACTGCACCCTACACACACAACCACATAGAGACACACCACCCAGATATCCTCACCCAAGAGCGCCAAACGGAACACACACACAACGCAGAAACATGCGACGCAACAGTCACAAGACACGCACCAAACCCATCAAGGCACACAACTGCTCACGATACGCATGGAATTCATTGCCCAGACGACATACTGCACCCACCATGAGACATACTAAAGAAGCACAACCCCACACAGTCAACACATCTCACATCATGCGCATAACACAGGCAGCCAAACATAACCTCAACCACTCAAACATGACCGCACACACAAATCACCATCACACACGCAGAACACACACACAGCACTCACAAACCCATAGGCAAAACACACATAACCAACAAAGAAGACAAATAGCGCACATTTCACACACTGCACGCTACACACACAACCACGCACAGGCACACCGCACATACGTCCTCACACAGGAGCACAACGCAGAACACACACACAACACAGAAACGCGCCACACAACAGTCACTATATACACACCACACCCTTGAGGGCACATAACTGCTCACAATGCACACGGAAAACATTGCACAGACCACGCACTGCGCACACCAGGAGACGTACTAAACAAGCACAACCACACACAGTCAACACGTCTCACACCATGTGCACAACTCGAACAGCCAAACACACACACAGCCTCTCTAACACAACAACACACCGATCACAATCACACTCACAAAACTGACACAGCACATACAAGTCCACACCCCACTGACGAAAACACATGCAACACACATATAACGCACCACACACAGCACACACAAGCGCAAGCATACAATACAGCGCGCACACAGACCCACACGCAGACAGCACGAACCGCAACCCACAAACACACACACAACAAACACATGCACACGGCACGTCCGACCCTGGCCAAATCCACAGCACAACCCAACGCTCAAATTACACAGCCCACCCAACATCTACCCAGTACGTAACGCACAGAAAGCAGATGGACAGCACGCACACAACCCAGAACACAGTACACAACAACACAACAGACAACAGGAAGGCCAGACACATTTCGACCGGAGGCAACACACCAAACACACAACATACACAACCGCCAACAGATAACTCGCCAAAAAAAGGCAGAATACACACTGCGCAAAGAACCACACAACGCACACAGCACAACTCACAAGTGCCGACATCACACGTAACACACCACACAGTGAAAAATACGCAGAGCAGTGTGCTCAGCGAGCCGTAAGGATCATACACCACACATGTTACACACAAAATACACACAACACGGACAACAACACAACCCACAGAAAACAAGCGAGACCCACAGATCATAGACATGACAACACAACGCAAAGCACACAGGGACACAGCACACACAGCGTACCACAACAGAGAATACACACCGAATCACAGAAAAACACCACAAATCGCTCACTGCCACATACCAACAACACATACAGCACACTACACACACAACCAACCCAAAAGACACAAAAGAGATCGGTCGGGTGTGTGTAGCCTTCTACTGCAATGTTTACTAAGTTTTCTGTATCACACAGGAGCAAGTTGCATGCCAGGGGAAATCAGCGTAGTATTCTCTCAGGGAGGGTCTCCTCGGCGCACGGTGGATGGTCTCCCCAGCAGAGTTTGGCGTAAGGCTCTTCTGCAGCAGTTTCTGACACGTCACTGCAGAGGCATCTTCAGGGCATTGCGTTTACTCACCAGGACACTCCGGTTCTGTGCGTCCTCTTCCAGCAGCCCCAGGAAACAAGGACCTCCCGGATGATTCCAAGCCTGCAGAGAAAAGAGCCAAGCACGAAAGGCTTTCTTCGGCGTGCTTGAATGCGGAAGCCTCAGGACTGCCCTTGAGCATTTAGCTTTAGGACCATGGCAAAGGATGGTTTCTCCCTGCAGATCACAAAGAGAGAGCCGGGCTGCACATGGTTCGTTCAGGCTGATAAGATTTCTGGCCCAGAGAAGAGCTCTGTTCTGATGAAAGGATGATCAGCTGAAGGAGTCCCCACAGCATCTTCCCTTAGACTAGTTTTCCTGAACAGCCAGGCTTCCTCAGCAAGGCCTCACGTTAGTGGCCACACAAGCGAGCGTCCGCCACTCAGCAGAAGAGAGCTCTACCCAGCAGACTTCACTCAGGCGCTTTAGAGAGCAGGCACACAGGGCAGACACGGAGAGCACATTGCAAGCTCGGTTTCAGCATCCGCTGCAACGACTTCGGTGACTCCTTGAATGGGAAATCCTGCACTGGATTCTTTCACGCACATAAGCTGAATCCAAAGCTGACTTGCCTCCACTGCGGCTAGTTCAAAGCGTCTGGTTCTGCAACTTCCCGTGTGGCTAGTGCTAAGGCCTATTCGAAGCCCACCCACAGGTGGCCTCTGAGACAGAGGGCGTACAGAGAAGACCGCCTTCTACTGCGACGCTTACCGTTTTCCGTATCACATAGGAGCAAATTGCATGCAAGGCGAAAGCAGCCTAGTATTCTCGCAGGGAGGGTCTCCTCAGGGCACGGTGGGTCGTTTCCCCGGCAAAGCCTGGCATAAGGCTCTCCTGCAGCAGTTTCTGACACTTTACTACAAAGGCGTCGGCGGGGCATTGCCGAAAAGAAGGGATGAGGTGGCTCTTTGCGTCCCCTTCCGTCGCCCTCAGGAAACAAGGCCCTCCTGGAGGGTTACAAACCTGTGGAGAAAACGGACAGGCACGAGAGGCTGTCTTCTGTGCACTTGCATGCAGAAGTCTCTCCACACACGAAACAGCCCATCACACAAAACATCAACACCCCCCCACACACACACACCGAGAACATAACTGCACACAATACACATGAACCACAGTTCTCAGAGGGAACACAACACACCAAGCGAGGCACACCTGACCCAGCTTGACCGCACGCGGTACGCACATCGCAAAAATACACTCATTACTCAAAGAGCCAACCACACACACAACCTGTCAAACACGACCACACACAAATCACCGTCACACATGTAACACACACCACACACACAACACATACAAACCCACATGCAAAACACCCACAAACCACGACAAAAAGAACACCGAGCTCATGCAACACACATTTCACACGCTACACACATCGCCCCAAACACACATAAAACATACAGCACACAGAGCCTCGCAGGATGCACAATGCCAAACACACAACTTGTGCACAGAGGGATCAGTCATAACACACGCTATCTCACTCAACTTGCAAAACACACAGACCACACGACACAAACGCAAATCACAGAACAACACATCACACAACACACACAGAAATTAATATCACAACTCATAACACACGCAACACCCCTGCATTAACAATGCGACACACACAGAGCAACGCAACCACCGCACGCCGCACACGAAGCCGCACACAGCACGCACTCAAGGAACAACCACAACACACACAAGAAAACGCCCACAAACAACATACATAGAGAACACACGGAACCTCTCCACACGCACACAGCACAACATAGGAAACAACATACACCACAAGCGTCACAGGACATAAAAAGCACACAATTCACACAAATCACAGGTCAGTGAGTACACACCACACACACAATGAGGCACACTAACAAGCACAAGCACGCACGGACAGCACGTCTCAACCAAACCCGCACACAACCTCTCAAACACGGCCAAACACCACACCCAATCACACATGCAAAACAGGCACACCACACACAAAACCACACGCAAAACACACCACCAACTGAAACCCCCATAGCGCACATGTCACACGCTACACACCACACACGCAACCACACACAGACACCCCACACTCATATCCATGCACGGGCTGCACTACGCACAGCGCACACACACAGAACCCAGAATGTATCAACGCAAGTCACAAGACACACACCGGACACATCAAAGCACGTAATTGCTCACAACACACGTGAACCACATCTCACAGAGCACACACAATGAGGCACACAAAACAAGCACAGCCACACAGACAACCAATCTCACGTCACACACGTAACACACACACACAACCACTCAAACACAACCACACCTAAACCACAATCACAAACACAAAACACACACAGCCCTCACACATGCAAAGGCCAAACACATAACCAGCAAAGGAGACAGCGCACATGTCACACACTGCACCCTACACACACAACCACATAGAGACACACCACCCAGATATCCTCACCCAAGAGCGCCAAACGGAACACACACACAACACAGAAACATGCGACGCAACAGTCACAAGACACGCACCAAACCCATCAAGGCACACAACTGCTCACGATACGCATGGAATTCATTGCCCAGACGACATACTGCACCCACCATGAGACATACTAAACAAGCACAACCCCACACAGTCAACACATCTCACATCATGCGCATAACACAGGCAGCCAAACATAACCTCAACCACTCAAACACGACCGCACACACAAATCACCATCACACACGCAGAACACACACACAGCACTCACAAACCCATAGGCAAAACACACATAACCAACAAAGAAGACAAATAGCGCACATTTCACACACTGCACGCTACACACACAACCACGCACAGGCACACCGCACATACGTCCTCACACAGGAGCACAACGCAGAACACACACACAACACAGAAACGCGCCACACAACAGTCACTATATACACACCACACCCTTGAGGGCACATAACTGCTCACAATGCACACGGAAAACATTGCACAGACCACGCACTGCGCACACCAGGAGACGTACTAAACAAGCACAACCACACACAGTCAACACGTCTCACACCATGTGCACAACTCGAACAGCCAAACACACACACAGCCTCTCTAACACAACAACACACCGATCACAATCACACTCACAAAACTGACACAGCACATACAAGTCCACACCCCACTGACGAAAACACATGCAACACACATATAACGCACCACACACAGCACACACAAGCGCAAGCATACAATACAGCGCGCACACAGACCCACACGCAGACAGCACGAACCGCAACCCACAAACACACACACAACAAACACATGCACACGGCACGTCCGACCCAGGCCAAATCCACAGCACAACCCAACGCTCAAATCACACAGCCCACCCAACATCTACCCAGTACGTAACGCACAGAAAGCAGATGGACAGCACGCACACAACCCAGAACACAGTACACAACAACACAACAGACAACAGGAAGGCCAGACACATTTCGACCGGAGGCAACACACCAAACACACAACATACACAACCGCCAACAGATAACTCGCCAAAAAAAGGCAGAATACACACTGCGCAAAGAACCACACAACACACACAGCACAACTCACAAGTGCCGACATCACACGTAACACACCACACAGTGAAAAATACGCAGAGCAGTGTGCTCAGCGAGCCGTAAGGATCATACACCACACATGTTACACACAAAATACACACAACACGGACAACAACACAACCCACAGAAAACAAGCGAGACCCACAGATCATAGACATGACAACACAACGCAAAGCACACAGGGACACAGCACACACAGCGTACCACAACAGAGAATACACACCGAATCACAGAAAAACACCACAAATCGCTCACTGCCACATACCAACAACACATACAGCACACTACACACACAACCAACCCAAAAGACACAAAAGAGATCGGTCGGGTGTGTGTAGCCTTCTACTGCAATGTTTACTAAGTTTTCTGTGTCACACAGGAGCAAGTTGCATGCCAGGGGAAATCAGCGTAGTATTCTCTCAGGGAGGGTCTCCTCGGCGCACGGTGGATGGTCTCCCCAGCAGAGTTTGGCGTAAGGCTCTTCTGCAGCAGTTTCTGACACGTCACTGCAGAGGCATCTTCAGGGCATTGCTTTTACTCACCAGGACACTCCGGTTCTGTGCGTCCTCTTCCAGCAGCCCCAGGAAACAAGGACCTCCCGGATGATTCCAAGCCTGCGGAGAAAAGAGCCAAGCACGAAAGGCTTTCTTCGGCGTGCTTGAATGCGGAAGCCTCAGGACTGCCCTTGAGCATTTAGCTTTAGGACCATGGCAAAGGATGGTTTCTCCCTGCAGATCACAAAGAGAGAGCCGGGCTGCACATGGTTCGTTCAGGCTGATAAGATTTCTGGCCCAGAGAAGAGCTCTGTTCTGATGAAAGGATGATCAGCTGAAGGAGTCCCCACAGCATCTTCCCTTAGACTAGTTTTCCTGAACAGCCAGGCTTCCTCAGCAAGGCCTCACGTTAGTGGCCACACAAGCGAGCGTCCGCCACTCAGCAGAAGAGAGCTCTACCCAGCAGACTTCACTCAGGCGCTTTAGAGAGCAGGCACACAGGGCAGACACGGAGAGCACATTGCAAGCTCGGTTTCAGCATCCACTGCAACGACTTCGGTGACTCCTTGAATGGGAAATCCTGCACTGGATTCTTTCACGCACATAAGCTGAATCCAAAGCTGACTTGCCTCCACTGCGGCTAGTTCAAAGCGTCTGGTTCTGCAACTTCCCGTGTGGCTAGTGCTAAGGCCTATTCGAAGCCCACCCACAGGTGGCCTCTGAGACAGGGGGCGTACAGAGAAGACCGCCTTCTACTGCGACGCTTACCGTTTTCCGTATCACATAGGAGCAAATTGCATGCAAGGCGAAAGCAGCCTAGTATTCTCGCAGGGAGTGTCTCCTCAGGGCACGGTGGGTCGTTTCCCCGGCAAAGCCTGGCATAAGGCTCTCCTGCAGCAGTTTCTGACACTTTATTACAAAGCCGTCGGCGGGGCATTGCCGAAAAGAAGGGATGAGGTGGCTCTTTGCGTCCCCTTCCGTCGCCCTCAGGAAACAAGGCCCTCCTGGAGGGTTACAAACCTGTGGAGAAAACGGACAGGCACGAGAGGCTGTCTTCTGTGCACTTGCATGCAGAAGTCTCTCCACACACGAAACAGCCCATCACACAAAACATCAACAACCCCCCACACACACACCGAGAACATAACTGCACACAATACACATGAACCACAGTTCTCAGAGGGAACACAACACACCAAGCGAGGCACACCTGACCCAGCTTGACCGCATGCGGTACACACATCGCAAAAATACACTCATTACTCAAAGAGCCAACCACACACACAACCTGTCAAACACGACCACACACAAATCACCGTCACACATGTAACACACACCACACACACAACACATACAAACCCACATGCAAAACACCCACAAACCACGACAAAAAGAACACCGAGCTCATGCAACACACATTTCACACGCTACACACATCGCCCCAAACACACATAAAACATACAGCACACAGAGCCTCGCAGGATGCACAATGCCAAACACACAACTTGTGCACAGAGGGATCAGTCATAACACACGCTATCTCACTCAACTTGCAAAACACACAGACCACACGACACAAACGCAAATCACAGAACAACACATCACACAACACACACAGAAATTAATATCACAACTCATAACACACGCAACACCCCTGCATTAACAATGCGACACACACAGAGCAACGCAACCACCGCACGCCGCACACGAAGCCGCACACAGCACGCACTCAAGGAACAACCACAACACACACAAGAAAACGCCCACAAACAACATACATAGAGAACACACGGAACCTCTCCACACGCACACAGCACAACATAGGAAACAACATACACCACAAGCGTCACAGGACATAAAAAGCACACAATTCACACAAATCACAGGTCAGTGAGTACACACCACACACACAATGAGGCACACTAACAAGCACAAGCACGCACGGACAGCACGTCTCAACCAAACCCGCACACAACCTCTCAAACACGGCCAAACACCACACCCAATCACACATGCAAAACAGGCACACCACACACAAAACCACACGCAAAACACACCACCAACTGAAACCCCCATAGCGCACATGTCACACGCTACACACCACACACGCAACCACACACAGACACCCCACACTCATATCCATGCACGGGCTGCACTACGCACAGCGCACACACACAGAACCCAGAATGTATCAACGCAAGTCACAAGACACACACCGGACACATCAAAGCACGTAATTGCTCACAACACACGTTGAACCACATCTCACAGAGCACACACAATGAGGCACACAAAACAAGCACAGCCACACAGACAACCAATCTCACGTCACACACGTAACACACACACACAACCACTCAAACACAACCACACCTAAACCACAATCACAAACACAAAACACACACAGCCCTCACACATGCAAAGGCCAAACACATAACCAGCAAAGGAGACAGCGCACATGTCACACACTGCACCCTACACACACAACCACATAGAGACACACCACCCAGATATCCTCACCCAAGAGCGCCAAACGGAACACACACACAACACAGAAACATGCGACGCAACAGTCACAAGACACGCACCAAACCCATCAAGGCACACAACTGCTCACGATACGCATGGAATTCATTGCCCAGACGACATACTGCACCCACCATGAGACATACTAAAGAAGCACAACCCCACACAGTCAACACATCTCACATCATGCGCATAACACAGGCAGCCAAACATAACCTCAACCACTCAAACATGACCGCACACACAAATCACCATCACACACGCAGAACACACACACAGCACTCACAAACCCATAGGCAAAACACACATAACCAACAAAGAAGACAAATAGCGCACATTTCACACACTGCACGCTACACACACAACCACGCACAGGCACACCGCACATACGTCCTCACACAGGAGCACAACGCAGAACACACACACAACACAGAAACGCGCCACACAACAGTCACTATATACACACCACACCCTTGAGGGCACATAACTGCTCACAATGCACACGGAAAACATTGCACAGACCACGCACTGCGCACACCAGGAGACGTACTAAACAAGCACAACCACACACAGTCAACACGTCTCACACCATGTGCACAACTCGAACAGCCAAACACACACACAGCCTCTCTAACACAACAACACACCGATCACAATCACACTCACAAAACTGACACAGCACATACAAGTCCACACCCCACTGACGAAAACACATGCAACACACATATAACGCACCACACACAGCACACACAAGCGCAAGCATACAATACAGCGCGCACACAGACCCACACGCAGACAGCACGAACCGCAACCCACAAACACACACACAACAAACACATGCACACGGCACGTCCGACCCTGGCCAAATCCACAGCACAACCCAACGCTCAAATTACACAGCCCACCCAACATCTACCCAGTACGTAACGCACAGAAAGCAGATGGACAGCACGCACACAACCCAGAACACAGTACACAACAACACAACAGACAACAGGAAGGCCAGACACATTTCGACCGGAGGCAACACACCAAACACACAACATACACAACCGCCAACAGATAACTCGCCAAAAAAAGGCAGAATACACACTGCGCAAAGAACCACACAACGCACACAGCACAACTCACAAGTGCCGACATCACACGTAACACACCACACAGTGAAAAATACGCAGAGCAGTGTGCTCAGCGAGCCGTAAGGATCATACACCACACATGTTACACACAAAATACACACAACACGGACAACAACACAACCCACAGAAAACAAGCGAGACCCACAGATCATAGACATGACAACACAACGCAAAGCACACAGGGACACAGCACACACAGCGTACCACAACAGAGAATACACACCGAATCACAGAAAAACACCACAAATCGCTCACTGCCACATACCAACAACACATACAGCACACTACACACACAACCAACCCAAAAGACACAAAAGAGATCGGTCGGGTGTGTGTAGCCTTCTACTGCAATGTTTACTAAGTTTTCTGTATCACACAGGAGCAAGTTGCATGCCAGGGGAAATCAGCGCAGTATTCTCTCAGGGAGGGTCTCCTCGGCGCACGGTGGATGGTCTCCCCAGCAGAGTTTGGCGTAAGGCTCTTCTGCAGCAGTTTCTGACACGTCACTGCAGAGGCATCTTCAGGGCATTGCGTTTACTCACCAGGACACTCCGGTTCTGTGCGTCCTCTTCCAGCAGCCCCAGGAAACAAGGACCTCCCGGATGATTCCAAGCCTGCAGAGAAAAGAGCCAAGCACGAAAGGCTTTCTTCGGCGTGCTTGAATGCGGAAGCCTCAGGACTGCCCTTGAGCATTTAGCTTTAGGACCATGGCAAAGGATGGTTTCTCCCTGCAGATCACAAAGAGAGAGCCGGGCTGCACATGGTTCGTTCAGGCTGATAAGATTTCTGGCCCAGAGAAGAGCTCTGTTCTGATGAAAGGATGATCAGCTGAAGGAGTCCCCACAGCATCTTCCCTTAGACTAGTTTTCCTGAACAGCCAGGCTTCCTCAGCAAGGCCTCACGTTAGTGGCCACACAAGCGAGCGTCCGCCACTCAGCAGAAGAGAGCTCTACCCAGCAGACTTCACTCAGGCGCTTTAGAGAGCAGGCACACAGGGCAGACACGGAGAGCACATTGCAAGCTCGGTTTCAGCATCCGCTGCAACGACTTCGGTGACTCCTTGAATGGGAAATCCTGCACTGGATTCTTTCACGCACATAAGCTGAATCCAAAGCTGACTTGCCTCCACTGCGGCTAGTTCAAAGCGTCTGGTTCTGCAACTTCCCGTGTGGCTAGTGCTAAGGCCTATTCGAAGCCCACCCACAGGTGGCCTCTGAGACAGAGGGCGTACAGAGAAGACCGCCTTCTACTGCGACGCTTACCGTTTTCCGTATCACATAGGAGCAAATTGCATGCAAGGCGAAAGCAGCCTAGTATTCTCGCAGGGAGGGTCTCCTCAGGGCACGGTGGGTCGTTTCCCCGGCAAAGCCTGGCATAAGGCTCTCCTGCAGCAGTTTCTGACACTTTACTACAAAGGCGTCGGCGGGGCATTGCCGAAAAGAAGGGATGAGGTGGCTCTTTGCGTCCCCTTCCGTCGCCCTCAGGAAACAAGGCCCTCCTGGAGGGTTACAAACCTGTGGAGAAAACGGACAGGCACGAGAGGCTGTCTTCTGTGCACTTGCATGCAGAAGTCTCTCCACACACGAAACAGCCCATCACACAAAACATCAACACCCCCCCACACACACACACCGAGAACATAACTGCACACAATACACATGAACCACAGTTCTCAGAGGGAACACAACACACCAAGCGAGGCACACCTGACCCAGCTTGACCGCACGCGGTACGCACATCGCAAAAATACACTCATTACTCAAAGAGCCAACCACACACACAACCTGTCAAACACGACCACACACAAATCACCGTCACACATGTAACACACACCACACACACAACACATACAAACCCACATGCAAAACACCCACAAACCACGACAAAAAGAACACCGAGCTCATGCAACACACATTTCACACGCTACACACATCGCCCCAAACACACATAAAACATACAGCACACAGAGCCTCGCAGGATGCACAATGCCAAACACACAACTTGTGCACAGAGGGATCAGTCATAACACACGCTATCTCACTCAACTTGCAAAACACACAGACCACACGACACAAACGCAAATCACAGAACAACACATCACACAACACACACAGAAATTAATATCACAACTCATAACACACGCAACACCCCTGCATTAACAATGCGACACACACAGAGCAACGCAACCACCGCACGCCGCACACGAAGCCGCACACAGCACGCACTCAAGGAACAACCACAACACACACAAGAAAACGCCCACAAACAACATACATAGAGAACACACGGAACCTCTCCACACGCACACAGCACAACATAGGAAACAACATACACCACAAGCGTCACAGGACATAAAAAGCACACAATTCACACAAATCACAGGTCAGTGAGTACACACCACACACACAATGAGGCACACTAACAAGCACAAGCACGCACGGACAGCACGTCTCAACCAAACCCGCACACAACCTCTCAAACACGGCCAAACACCACACCCAATCACACATGCAAAACAGGCACACCACACACAAAACCACACGCAAAACACACCACCAACTGAAACCCCCATAGCGCACATGTCACACGCTACACACCACACACGCAACCACACACAGACACCCCACACTCATATCCATGCACGGGCTGCACTACGCACAGCGCACACACACAGAACCCAGAATGTATCAACGCAAGTCACAAGACACACACCGGACACATCAAAGCACGTAATTGCTCACAACACACGTGAACCACATCTCACAGAGCACACACAATGAGGCACACAAAACAAGCACAGCCACACAGACAACCAATCTCACGTCACACACGTAACACACACACACAACCACTCAAACACAACCACACCTAAACCACAATCACAAACACAAAACACACACAGCCCTCACACATGCAAAGGCCAAACACATAACCAGCAAAGGAGACAGCGCACATGTCACACACTGCACCCTACACACACAACCACATAGAGACACACCACCCAGATATCCTCACCCAAGAGCGCCAAACGGAACACACACACAACACAGAAACATGCGACGCAACAGTCACAAGACACGCACCAAACCCATCAAGGCACACAACTGCTCACGATACGCATGGAATTCATTGCCCAGACGACATACTGCACCCACCATGAGACATACTAAACAAGCACAACCCCACACAGTCAACACATCTCACATCATGCGCATAACACAGGCAGCCAAACATAACCTCAACCACTCAAACACGACCGCACACACAAATCACCATCACACACGCAGAACACACACACAGCACTCACAAACCCATAGGCAAAACACACATAACCAACAAAGAAGACAAATAGCGCACATTTCACACACTGCACGCTACACACACAACCACGCACAGGCACACCGCACATACGTCCTCACACAGGAGCACAACGCAGAACACACACACAACACAGAAACGCGCCACACAACAGTCACTATATACACACCACACCCTTGAGGGCACATAACTGCTCACAATGCACACGGAAAACATTGCACAGACCACGCACTGCGCACACCAGGAGACGTACTAAACAAGCACAACCACACACAGTCAACACGTCTCACACCATGTGCACAACTCGAACAGCCAAACACACACACAGCCTCTCTAACACAACAACACACCGATCACAATCACACTCACAAAACTGACACAGCACATACAAGTCCACACCCCACTGACGAAAACACATGCAACACACATATAACGCACCACACACAGCACACACAAGCGCAAGCATACAATACAGCGCGCACACAGACCCACACGCAGACAGCACGAACCGCAACCCACAAACACACACACAACAAACACATGCACACGGCACGTCCGACCCAGGCCAAATCCACAGCACAACCCAACGCTCAAATCACACAGCCCACCCAACATCTACCCAGTACGTAACGCACAGAAAGCAGATGGACAGCACGCACACAACCCAGAACACAGTACACAACAACACAACAGACAACAGGAAGGCCAGACACATTTCGACCGGAGGCAACACACCAAACACACAACATACACAACCGCCAACAGATAACTCGCCAAAAAAAGGCAGAATACACACTGCGCAAAGAACCACACAACACACACAGCACAACTCACAAGTGCCGACATCACACGTAACACACCACACAGTGAAAAATACGCAGAGCAGTGTGCTCAGCGAGCCGTAAGGATCATACACCACACATGTTACACACAAAATACACACAACACGGACAACAACACAACCCACAGAAAACAAGCGAGACCCACAGATCATAGACATGACAACACAACGCAAAGCACACAGGGACACAGCACACACAGCGTACCACAACAGAGAATACACACCGAATCACAGAAAAACACCACAAATCGCTCACTGCCACATACCAACAACACATACAGCACACTACACACACAACCAACCCAAAAGACACAAAAGAGATCGGTCGGGTGTGTGTAGCCTTCTACTGCAATGTTTACTAAGTTTTCTGTGTCACACAGGAGCAAGTTGCATGCCAGGGGAAATCAGCGTAGTATTCTCTCAGGGAGGGTCTCCTCGGCGCACGGTGGATGGTCTCCCCAGCAGAGTTTGGCGTAAGGCTCTTCTGCAGCAGTTTCTGACACGTCACTGCAGAGGCATCTTCAGGGCATTGCTTTTACTCACCAGGACACTCCGGTTCTGTGCGTCCTCTTCCAGCAGCCCCAGGAAACAAGGACCTCCCGGATGATTCCAAGCCTGCGGAGAAAAGAGCCAAGCACGAAAGGCTTTCTTCGGCGTGCTTGAATGCGGAAGCCTCAGGACTGCCCTTGAGCATTTAGCTTTAGGACCATGGCAAAGGATGGTTTCTCCCTGCAGATCACAAAGAGAGAGCCGGGCTGCACATGGTTCGTTCAGGCTGATAAGATTTCTGGCCCAGAGAAGAGCTCTGTTCTGATGAAAGGATGATCAGCTGAAGGAGTCCCCACAGCATCTTCCCTTAGACTAGTTTTCCTGAACAGCCAGGCTTCCTCAGCAAGGCCTCACGTTAGTGGCCACACAAGCGAGCGTCCGCCACTCAGCAGAAGAGAGCTCTACCCAGCAGACTTCACTCAGGCGCTTTAGAGAGCAGGCACACAGGGCAGACACGGAGAGCACATTGCAAGCTCGGTTTCAGCATCCACTGCAACGACTTCGGTGACTCCTTGAATGGGAAATCCTGCACTGGATTCTTTCACGCACATAAGCTGAATCCAAAGCTGACTTGCCTCCACTGCGGCTAGTTCAAAGCGTCTGGTTCTGCAACTTCCCGTGTGGCTAGTGCTAAGGCCTATTCGAAGCCCACCCACAGGTGGCCTCTGAGACAGGGGGCGTACAGAGAAGACCGCCTTCTACTGCGACGCTTACCGTTTTCCGTATCACATAGGAGCAAATTGCATGCAAGGCGAAAGCAGCCTAGTATTCTCGCAGGGAGTGTCTCCTCAGGGCACGGTGGGTCGTTTCCCCGGCAAAGCCTGGCATAAGGCTCTCCTGCAGCAGTTTCTGACACTTTATTACAAAGCCGTCGGCGGGGCATTGCCGAAAAGAAGGGATGAGGTGGCTCTTTGCGTCCCCTTCCGTCGCCCTCAGGAAACAAGGCCCTCCTGGAGGGTTACAAACCTGTGGAGAAAACGGACAGGCACGAGAGGCTGTCTTCTGTGCACTTGCATGCAGAAGTCTCTCCACACACGAAACAGCCCATCACACAAAACATCAACAACCCCCCACACACACACCGAGAACATAACTGCACACAATACACATGAACCACAGTTCTCAGAGGGAACACAACACACCAAGCGAGGCACACCTGACCCAGCTTGACCGCATGCGGTACACACATCGCAAAAATACACTCATTACTCAAAGAGCCAACCACACACACAACCTGTCAAACACGACCACACACAAATCACCGTCACACATGTAACACACACCACACACACAACACATACAAACCCACATGCAAAACACCCACAAACCACGACAAAAAGAACACCGAGCTCATGCAACACACATTTCACACGCTACACACATCGCCCCAAACACACATAAAACATACAGCACACAGAGCCTCGCAGGATGCACAATGCCAAACACACAACTTGTGCACAGAGGGATCAGTCATAACACACGCTATCTCACTCAACTTGCAAAACACACAGACCACACGACACAAACGCAAATCACAGAACAACACATCACACAACACACACAGAAATTAATATCACAACTCATAACACACGCAACACCCCTGCATTAACAATGCGACACACACAGAGCAACGCAACCACCGCACGCCGCACACGAAGCCGCACACAGCACGCACTCAAGGAACAACCACAACACACACAAGAAAACGCCCACAAACAACATACATAGAGAACACACGGAACCTCTCCACACGCACACAGCACAACATAGGAAACAACATACACCACAAGCGTCACAGGACATAAAAAGCACACAATTCACACAAATCACAGGTCAGTGAGTACACACCACACACACAATGAGGCACACTAACAAGCACAAGCACGCACGGACAGCACGTCTCAACCAAACCCGCACACAACCTCTCAAACACGGCCAAACACCACACCCAATCACACATGCAAAACAGGCACACCACACACAAAACCACACGCAAAACACACCACCAACTGAAACCCCCATAGCGCACATGTCACACGCTACACACCACACACGCAACCACACACAGACACCCCACACTCATATCCATGCACGGGCTGCACTACGCACAGCGCACACACACAGAACCCAGAATGTATCAACGCAAGTCACAAGACACACACCGGACACATCAAAGCACGTAATTGCTCACAACACACGTTGAACCACATCTCACAGAGCACACACAATGAGGCACACAAAACAAGCACAGCCACACAGACAACCAATCTCACGTCACACACGTAACACACACACACAACCACTCAAACACAACCACACCTAAACCACAATCACAAACACAAAACACACACAGCCCTCACACATGCAAAGGCCAAACACATAACCAGCAAAGGAGACAGCGCACATGTCACACACTGCACCCTACACACACAACCACATAGAGACACACCACCCAGATATCCTCACCCAAGAGCGCCAAACGGAACACACACACAACACAGAAACATGCGACGCAACAGTCACAAGACACGCACCAAACCCATCAAGGCACACAACTGCTCACGATACGCATGGAATTCATTGCCCAGACGACATACTGCACCCACCATGAGACATACTAAAGAAGCACAACCCCACACAGTCAACACATCTCACATCATGCGCATAACACAGGCAGCCAAACATAACCTCAACCACTCAAACATGACCGCACACACAAATCACCATCACACACGCAGAACACACACACAGCACTCACAAACCCATAGGCAAAACACACATAACCAACAAAGAAGACAAATAGCGCACATTTCACACACTGCACGCTACACACACAACCACGCACAGGCACACCGCACATACGTCCTCACACAGGAGCACAACGCAGAACACACACACAACACAGAAACGCGCCACACAACAGTCACTATATACACACCACACCCTTGAGGGCACATAACTGCTCACAATGCACACGGAAAACATTGCACAGACCACGCACTGCGCACACCAGGAGACGTACTAAACAAGCACAACCACACACAGTCAACACGTCTCACACCATGTGCACAACTCGAACAGCCAAACACACACACAGCCTCTCTAACACAACAACACACCGATCACAATCACACTCACAAAACTGACACAGCACATACAAGTCCACACCCCACTGACGAAAACACATGCAACACACATATAACGCACCACACACAGCACACACAAGCGCAAGCATACAATACAGCGCGCACACAGACCCACACGCAGACAGCACGAACCGCAACCCACAAACACACACACAACAAACACATGCACACGGCACGTCCGACCCTGGCCAAATCCACAGCACAACCCAACGCTCAAATTACACAGCCCACCCAACATCTACCCAGTACGTAACGCACAGAAAGCAGATGGACAGCACGCACACAACCCAGAACACAGTACACAACAACACAACAGACAACAGGAAGGCCAGACACATTTCGACCGGAGGCAACACACCAAACACACAACATACACAACCGCCAACAGATAACTCGCCAAAAAAAGGCAGAATACACACTGCGCAAAGAACCACACAACGCACACAGCACAACTCACAAGTGCCGACATCACACGTAACACACCACACAGTGAAAAATACGCAGAGCAGTGTGCTCAGCGAGCCGTAAGGATCATACACCACACATGTTACACACAAAATACACACAACACGGACAACAACACAACCCACAGAAAACAAGCGAGACCCACAGATCATAGACATGACAACACAACGCAAAGCACACAGGGACACAGCACACACAGCGTACCACAACAGAGAATACACACCGAATCACAGAAAAACACCACAAATCGCTCACTGCCACATACCAACAACACATACAGCACACTACACACACAACCAACCCAAAAGACACAAAAGAGATCGGTCGGGTGTGTGTAGCCTTCTACTGCAATGTTTACTAAGTTTTCTGTATCACACAGGAGCAAGTTGCATGCCAGGGGAAATCAGCGCAGTATTCTCTCAGGGAGGGTCTCCTCGGCGCACGGTGGATGGTCTCCCCAGCAGAGTTTGGCGTAAGGCTCTTCTGCAGCAGTTTCTGACACGTCACTGCAGAGGCATCTTCAGGGCATTGCGTTTACTCACCAGGACACTCCGGTTCTGTGCGTCCTCTTCCAGCAGCCCCAGGAAACAAGGACCTCCCGGATGATTCCAAGCCTGCAGAGAAAAGAGCCAAGCACGAAAGGCTTTCTTCGGCGTGCTTGAATGCGGAAGCCTCAGGACTGCCCTTGAGCATTTAGCTTTAGGACCATGGCAAAGGATGGTTTCTCCCTGCAGATCACAAAGAGAGAGCCGGGCTGCACATGGTTCGTTCAGGCTGATAAGATTTCTGGCCCAGAGAAGAGCTCTGTTCTGATGAAAGGATGATCAGCTGAAGGAGTCCCCACAGCATCTTCCCTTAGACTAGTTTTCCTGAACAGCCAGGCTTCCTCAGCAAGGCCTCACGTTAGTGGCCACACAAGCGAGCGTCCGCCACTCAGCAGAAGAGAGCTCTACCCAGCAGACTTCACTCAGGCGCTTTAGAGAGCAGGCACACAGGGCAGACACGGAGAGCACATTGCAAGCTCGGTTTCAGCATCCGCTGCAACGACTTCGGTGACTCCTTGAATGGGAAATCCTGCACTGGATTCTTTCACGCACATAAGCTGAATCCAAAGCTGACTTGCCTCCACTGCGGCTAGTTCAAAGCGTCTGGTTCTGCAACTTCCCGTGTGGCTAGTGCTAAGGCCTATTCGAAGCCCACCCACAGGTGGCCTCTGAGACAGAGGGCGTACAGAGAAGACCGCCTTCTACTGCGACGCTTACCGTTTTCCGTATCACATAGGAGCAAATTGCATGCAAGGCGAAAGCAGCCTAGTATTCTCGCAGGGAGGGTCTCCTCAGGGCACGGTGGGTCGTTTCCCCGGCAAAGCCTGGCATAAGGCTCTCCTGCAGCAGTTTCTGACACTTTACTACAAAGGCGTCGGCGGGGCATTGCCGAAAAGAAGGGATGAGGTGGCTCTTTGCGTCCCCTTCCGTCGCCCTCAGGAAACAAGGCCCTCCTGGAGGGTTACAAACCTGTGGAGAAAACGGACAGGCACGAGAGGCTGTCTTCTGTGCACTTGCATGCAGAAGTCTCTCCACACACGAAACAGCCCATCACACAAAACATCAACACCCCCCCACACACACACACCGAGAACATAACTGCACACAATACACATGAACCACAGTTCTCAGAGGGAACACAACACACCAAGCGAGGCACACCTGACCCAGCTTGACCGCACGCGGTACGCACATCGCAAAAATACACTCATTACTCAAAGAGCCAACCACACACACAACCTGTCAAACACGACCACACACAAATCACCGTCACACATGTAACACACACCACACACACAACACATACAAACCCACATGCAAAACACCCACAAACCACGACAAAAAGAACACCGAGCTCATGCAACACACATTTCACACGCTACACACATCGCCCCAAACACACATAAAACATACAGCACACAGAGCCTCGCAGGATGCACAATGCCAAACACACAACTTGTGCACAGAGGGATCAGTCATAACACACGCTATCTCACTCAACTTGCAAAACACACAGACCACACGACACAAACGCAAATCACAGAACAACACATCACACAACACACACAGAAATTAATATCACAACTCATAACACACGCAACACCCCTGCATTAACAATGCGACACACACAGAGCAACGCAACCACCGCACGCCGCACACGAAGCCGCACACAGCACGCACTCAAGGAACAACCACAACACACACAAGAAAACGCCCACAAACAACATACATAGAGAACACACGGAACCTCTCCACACGCACACAGCACAACATAGGAAACAACATACACCACAAGCGTCACAGGACATAAAAAGCACACAATTCACACAAATCACAGGTCAGTGAGTACACACCACACACACAATGAGGCACACTAACAAGCACAAGCACGCACGGACAGCACGTCTCAACCAAACCCGCACACAACCTCTCAAACACGGCCAAACACCACACCCAATCACACATGCAAAACAGGCACACCACACACAAAACCACACGCAAAACACACCACCAACTGAAACCCCCATAGCGCACATGTCACACGCTACACACCACACACGCAACCACACACAGACACCCCACACTCATATCCATGCACGGGCTGCACTACGCACAGCGCACACACACAGAACCCAGAATGTATCAACGCAAGTCACAAGACACACACCGGACACATCAAAGCACGTAATTGCTCACAACACACGTGAACCACATCTCACAGAGCACACACAATGAGGCACACAAAACAAGCACAGCCACACAGACAACCAATCTCACGTCACACACGTAACACACACACACAACCACTCAAACACAACCACACCTAAACCACAATCACAAACACAAAACACACACAGCCCTCACACATGCAAAGGCCAAACACATAACCAGCAAAGGAGACAGCGCACATGTCACACACTGCACCCTACACACACAACCACATAGAGACACACCACCCAGATATCCTCACCCAAGAGCGCCAAACGGAACACACACACAACACAGAAACATGCGACGCAACAGTCACAAGACACGCACCAAACCCATCAAGGCACACAACTGCTCACGATACGCATGGAATTCATTGCCCAGACGACATACTGCACCCACCATGAGACATACTAAACAAGCACAACCCCACACAGTCAACACATCTCACATCATGCGCATAACACAGGCAGCCAAACATAACCTCAACCACTCAAACACGACCGCACACACAAATCACCATCACACACGCAGAACACACACACAGCACTCACAAACCCATAGGCAAAACACACATAACCAACAAAGAAGACAAATAGCGCACATTTCACACACTGCACGCTACACACACAACCACGCACAGGCACACCGCACATACGTCCTCACACAGGAGCACAACGCAGAACACACACACAACACAGAAACGCGCCACACAACAGTCACTATATACACACCACACCCTTGAGGGCACATAACTGCTCACAATGCACACGGAAAACATTGCACAGACCACGCACTGCGCACACCAGGAGACGTACTAAACAAGCACAACCACACACAGTCAACACGTCTCACACCATGTGCACAACTCGAACAGCCAAACACACACACAGCCTCTCTAACACAACAACACACCGATCACAATCACACTCACAAAACTGACACAGCACATACAAGTCCACACCCCACTGACGAAAACACATGCAACACACATATAACGCACCACACACAGCACACACAAGCGCAAGCATACAATACAGCGCGCACACAGACCCACACGCAGACAGCACGAACCGCAACCCACAAACACACACACAACAAACACATGCACACGGCACGTCCGACCCAGGCCAAATCCACAGCACAACCCAACGCTCAAATCACACAGCCCACCCAACATCTACCCAGTACGTAACGCACAGAAAGCAGATGGACAGCACGCACACAACCCAGAACACAGTACACAACAACACAACAGACAACAGGAAGGCCAGACACATTTCGACCGGAGGCAACACACCAAACACACAACATACACAACCGCCAACAGATAACTCGCCAAAAAAAGGCAGAATACACACTGCGCAAAGAACCACACAACACACACAGCACAACTCACAAGTGCCGACATCACACGTAACACACCACACAGTGAAAAATACGCAGAGCAGTGTGCTCAGCGAGCCGTAAGGATCATACACCACACATGTTACACACAAAATACACACAACACGGACAACAACACAACCCACAGAAAACAAGCGAGACCCACAGATCATAGACATGACAACACAACGCAAAGCACACAGGGACACAGCACACACAGCGTACCACAACAGAGAATACACACCGAATCACAGAAAAACACCACAAATCGCTCACTGCCACATACCAACAACACATACAGCACACTACACACACAACCAACCCAAAAGACACAAAAGAGATCGGTCGGGTGTGTGTAGCCTTCTACTGCAATGTTTACTAAGTTTTCTGTGTCACACAGGAGCAAGTTGCATGCCAGGGGAAATCAGCGTAGTATTCTCTCAGGGAGGGTCTCCTCGGCGCACGGTGGATGGTCTCCCCAGCAGAGTTTGGCGTAAGGCTCTTCTGCAGCAGTTTCTGACACGTCACTGCAGAGGCATCTTCAGGGCATTGCTTTTACTCACCAGGACACTCCGGTTCTGTGCGTCCTCTTCCAGCAGCCCCAGGAAACAAGGACCTCCCGGATGATTCCAAGCCTGCGGAGAAAAGAGCCAAGCACGAAAGGCTTTCTTCGGCGTGCTTGAATGCGGAAGCCTCAGGACTGCCCTTGAGCATTTAGCTTTAGGACCATGGCAAAGGATGGTTTCTCCCTGCAGATCACAAAGAGAGAGCCGGGCTGCACATGGTTCGTTCAGGCTGATAAGATTTCTGGCCCAGAGAAGAGCTCTGTTCTGATGAAAGGATGATCAGCTGAAGGAGTCCCCACAGCATCTTCCCTTAGACTAGTTTTCCTGAACAGCCAGGCTTCCTCAGCAAGGCCTCACGTTAGTGGCCACACAAGCGAGCGTCCGCCACTCAGCAGAAGAGAGCTCTACCCAGCAGACTTCACTCAGGCGCTTTAGAGAGCAGGCACACAGGGCAGACACGGAGAGCACATTGCAAGCTCGGTTTCAGCATCCACTGCAACGACTTCGGTGACTCCTTGAATGGGAAATCCTGCACTGGATTCTTTCACGCACATAAGCTGAATCCAAAGCTGACTTGCCTCCACTGCGGCTAGTTCAAAGCGTCTGGTTCTGCAACTTCCCGTGTGGCTAGTGCTAAGGCCTATTCGAAGCCCACCCACAGGTGGCCTCTGAGACAGGGGGCGTACAGAGAAGACCACCTTCTACTGCGACGCTTACCGTTTTCCATATCACATAGGAGCAAATTGCATGCAAGGCGAAAGCAGCCTTGTATTCTCACAGGGAGGGTCTCCTCAGGGCACGGTGGGTCGTTTCCCCGGCAAAGCCTGGCATAAGGCTCTCCTGCAGCAGTTTCTGACACTTTACTACAAAGGCGTCGGCGGGGCATTGCCGAAAAGAAGGGATGAGGTGGCTCTTTGCGTCCCCTTCCGTCGCCCTCAGGAAACAAGGCCCTCCTGGAGGGTTACAAACCTGTGGAGAAAACGGACAGGCACGAGAGGCTGTCTTCTGTGCACTTGCATGCAGAAGTCTCTCCACACACGAAACAGCCCATCACACAAAACATCAACACCCCACCCCAACACACACACCGAGAACATAACTGCACACAATACACATGAACCACAGTTCTCAGAGGGAACACAACACACCAAGCGAGGCACACCTGACCCAGCTTGACCGCACGCGGTACGCACATCGCAAAAATACACTCATTACTCAAAGAGCCAACCACACACACAACCTGTCAAACACGACCACACACAAATCACCGTCACACATGTAACACACACCACACACACAACACATACAAACCCACATGCAAAACACCCACAAACCACGACAAAAAGAACACCGAGCTCATGCAACACACATTTCACACGCTACACACATCGCCCCAAACACACATAAAACATACAGCACACAGAGCCTCGCAGGATGCACAATGCCAAACACACAACTTGTGCACAGAGGGATCAGTCATAACACACGCTATCTCACTCAACTTGCAAAACACACAGACCACACGACACAAACGCAAATCACAGAACAACACATCACACAACACACACAGAAATTAATATCACAACTCATAACACACGCAACACCCCTGCATTAACAATGCGACACACACAGAGCAACGCAACCACCGCACGCCGCACACGAAGCCGCACACAGCACGCACTCAAGGAACAACCACAACACACACAAGAAAACGCCCACAAACAACATACATAGAGAACACACGGAACCTCTCCACACGCACACAGCACAACATAGGAAACAACATACACCACAAGCGTCACAGGACATAAAAAGCACACAATTCACACAAATCACAGGTCAGTGAGTACACACCACACACACAATGAGGCACACTAACAAGCACAAGCACGCACGGACAGCACGTCTCAACCAAACCCGCACACAACCTCTCAAACACGGCCAAACACCACACCCAATCACACATGCAAAACAGGCACACCACACACAAAACCACACGCAAAACACACCACCAACAGAAACCCCCATAGCGCACATGTCACACGCTACACACCACACACGCAACCACACACAGACACCCCACACTCATATCCATGCACGGGCTGCACTACGCACAGCGCACACACACAGAACCCAGAATGTATCAACGCAAGTCACAAGACACACACCGGACACATCAAAGCACGTAATTGCTCACAACACACGTTGAACCACATCTCACAGAGCACACACAATGAGGCACACAAAACAAGCACAGCCACACAGACAACCAATCTCACGTCACACACGTAACACACACACACAACCACTCAAACACAACCACACCTAAACCACAATCACAAACACAAAACACACACAGCCCTCACACATGCAAAGGCCAAACACATAACCAGCAAAGGAGACAGCGCACATGTCACACACTGCACCCTACACACACAACCACATAGAGACACACCACCCAGATATCCTCACCCAAGAGCGCCAAACGGAACACACACACACAACACAGAAACATGCGACGAAACAGTCACAAGACACGCACCAAACCCATCAAGGCACACAACTGCTCACGATACGCATGGAATTCATTGCCCAGACGACATACTGCACCCACCATGAGACATACTAAACAACCACAACCCCCTCAACCACTCGAACACGACCGCACACACAAATCACCATCACACACGCAGAACACACACACAGCACTCACAAACCCATAGGCAAAACACACATAACCAACAAAGAAGACAAATAGCGCACATTTCACACACTGCACGCTACACACACAACCACGCACAGGCACACCGCACATACGTCCTCACACAGGAGCACAACGCAGAACACACACACAACACAGAAACGCGCCACACAACAGTCACTATATACACACCACACCCTTGAGGGCACATAACTGCTCACAATGCACACGGAAAACATTGCACAGACCACGCACTGCGCACACCAGGAGACGTACTAAACAAGCACAACCACACACAGTCAACACGTCTCACACCATGTGCACAACTCGAACAGCCAAACACACACACAGCCTCTCTAACACAACAACACACCGATCACAATCACACTCACAAAACTGACACAGCACATACAAGTCCACACCCCACTGACGAAAACACATGCAACACACATATAACGCACCACACACAGCACACACAAGCGCAAGCATACAATACAGCGCGCACACAGACCCACACGCAGACAGCACGAACCGCAACCCACAAACACACACACAACAAACACATGCACACGGCACGTCCGACCCAGGCCAAATCCACAGCACAACCCAACGCTCAAATCACACAGCCCACCCAACATCTACCCAGTACGTAACGCACAGAAAGCAGATGGACAGCACGCACACAAGCCAGAACACAGTACACAACAACACAACAGACAACAGGAAGGCCAGACACATTTCGACCGGAGGCAACACACCAAACACACAACATACACAACCGCCAACAGATAACTCGCCAAAAAAAGGCAGAATACACACTGCGCAAAGAACCACACAACGCACACAGCACAACTCACAAGTGCCGACATCACACGTAACACACCACACAGTGAAAAATACGCAGAGCAGTGTGCTCAGCGAGCCGTAAGGATCATACACCACACATGTTACACACAAAATACACACAACACGGACAACAACACAACCCACAGAAAACAAGCGAGACCCACAGATCATAGACATGACAACACAACGCAAAGCACACAGGGACACAGCACACACAGCGTACCACAACAGAGAATACACACCGAATCACAGAAAAACACCACAAATCGCTCACTGCCACATACCAACAACACATACAGCACACTACACACACAACCAACCCAAAAGACACAAAAGAGATCGGTCGGGTGTGTGTAGCCTTCTACTGCAATGTTTACTAAGTTTTCTGTGTCACACAGGAGCAAGTTGCATGCCAGGGGAAATCAGCGTAGTATTCTCTCAGGGAGGGTCTCCTCGGCGCACGGTGGATGGTCTCCCCAGCAGAGTTTGGCGTAAGGCTCTTCTGCAGCAGTTTCTGACACGTCACTGCAGAGGCATCTTCAGGGCATTGCGTTTACTCACCAGGACACTCCGGTTCTGTGCGTCCTCTTCCAGCAGCCCCAGGAAACAAGGACCTCCCGGATGATTTCAAGCCTGCGGAGAAAAGAGCCAAGCACGAAAGGCTTTCTTCGGCGTGCTTGAATGCAGAAGCCTCAGGACTGCCCTTGAGCATTTAGCTTTAGGACCATGGCAAAGGATGGTTTCTCCCTGCAGATCACAAAGAGAGAGCCGGGCTGCACATGGTTCGTTCAGGCTGATAAGATTTCTGGCCCAGAGAAGAGCTCTGTTCTGATGAAAGGATGATCAGCTGAAGGAGTCCCCACAGCATCTTCCCTTAGACTAGTTTTCCTGAACAGCCAGGCTTCCTCAGCAAGGCCTCACGTTAGTGGCCACACAAGCGAGCGTCCGCCACTCAGCAGAAGAGAGCTCTACCCAGCAGACTTCACTCAGGCGCTTTAGAGAGCAGGCACACAGGGCAGACACGGAGAGCACATTGCAAGCTCGGTTTCAGCATCCACTGCAACGACTTCAGTGACTCCTTGAATGGGAAATCCTGCACTGGATTCTTTCACGCACATAAGCTGAATCCAAAGCTGACTTGCCTCCACTGCGGCTAGTTCAAAGCGTCTGGTTCTGCAACTTCCCGTGTGGCTAGTGCTAAGGCCTATTCGAAGCCCACCCACAGGTGGCCTCTGAGAGAGAGGGCGTACAGAGAAGACCGCCTTCTACTGCGACGCTTACCGTTTTCCGTATCACATAGGAGCAAATTGCATGCAAGGCGAAAGCAGCCTAGTATTCTCGCAGGGAGGGTCTCCTCAGGGCACGGTGGGTCGTTTCCCCGGCAAAGCCTGGCATAAGGCTCTCCTGCAGCAGTTTCTGACACTTTACTACAAAGGCGTCGGCGGGGCATTGCCGAAAAGAAGGGATGAGGTGGCTCTTTGCGTCCCCTTCCGTCGCCCTCAGGAAACAAGGCCCTCCTGGAGGGTTACAAACCTGTGGAGAAAACGGACAGGCACGAGAGGCTGTCTTCTGTGCACTTGCATGCAGAAGTCTCTCCACACACGAAACAGCCCATCACACAAAACATCAACACCCACCCCCACACACACACACCGAGAACATAACTGCATACAATACACATGAACCACAGTTCTCAGAGGGAACACAACACACCAAGCGAGGCACACCTGACCCAGCTTGACCGCACGCGGTACGCACATCGCAAAAATACACTCATTACTCAAAGAGCCAACCACACACACAACCTGTCAAACACGACCACACACAAATCACCGTCACACATGTAACACACACCACACACACAACACATACAAACCCACATGCAAAACACCCACAAACCACGACAAAAAGAACACCGAGCTCATGCAACACACATTTCACACGCTACACACATCGCCCCAAACACACATAAAACATACAGCACACAGAGCCTCGCAGGATGCACAATGCCAAACACACAACTTGTGCACAGAGGGATCCGTCATAACACACGCTATCTCACTCAACTTGCAAAACACACAGACCACACGACACAAACGCAAATCACAGAACAACACATCACACAACACACACAGAAATTAATATCACAACTCATAACACACGCAACACCCCTGCATTAACAATGCGACACACACAGAGCAACGCAACCACCGCACGCCGCACACGAAGCCGCACACAGCACGCACTCAAGGAACAACCACAACACACACAAGAAAACGCCCACAAACAACATACATAGAGAACACACGGAACCTCTCCACACGCACACAGCACAACATAGGAAACAACATACACCACAAGCGTCACAGGACATAAAAAGCACACAATTCACACAAATCACAGGTCAGTGAGTACACACCACACACACAATGAGGCACACTAACAAGCACAAGCACGCACGGACAGCACGTCTCAACCAAACCCGCACACAACCTCTCAAACACGGCCAAACACCACACCCAATCACACATGCAAAACAGGCACACCACACACAAAACCACACGCAAAACACACCACCAACTGAAACCCCCATAGCGCACATGTCACACGCTACACACCACACACGCCACCACACACAGACACCCCACACTCATATCCATGCACGGGCTGCACTACGCACAGCGCACACACACAGAACCCAGAATGTATCAACGCAAGTCACAAGACACACACCGGACACATCAAAGCACGTAATTGCTCACAACACACGTGAACCACATCTCACAGAGCACACACAATGAGGCACACAAAACAAGCACAGCCACACAGACAACCAATCTCACGTCACACACGTAACACACACACACAACCACTCAAACACAACCACACCTAAACCACAATCACAAACACAAAACACACACAGCCCTCACACATGCAAAGGCCAAACACATAACCAGCAAAGGAGACAGCGCACATGTCACACACTGCACCCTACACACACAACCACATAGAGACACACCACCCAGATATCCTCACCCAAGAGCGCCAAACGGAACACACACACAACACAGAAACATGCGACGCAACAGTCACAAGACACGCACCAAACCCATCAAGGCACACAACTGCTCACGATACGCATGGAATTCATTGCCCAGACGACATACTGCACCCACCATGAGACATACTAAACAAGCACAACCCCACACAGTCAACACATCTCACATCATGCGCATAACACAGGCAGCCAAACATAACTTCAACCACTCAAACACGACCGCACACACAAATCACCATCACACACGCAGAACACACACACAGCACTCACAAACCCATAGGCAAAACACACATAACCAACAAAGAAGACAAATAGCGCACATTTCACACACGGCACGCTACACACACAACCACGCACAGGCACACTGCACATACGTCCTCACACAGGAGCACAACGCAGAACACACACACAACACAGAAACGCGCCACACAACAGTCACTATATACACACCACACCCTTGAGGGCACATAACTGCTCACAATGCACACGGAAAACATTGCACAGACCACGCACTGCGCACACCAGGAGACGTACTAAACAAGCACAACCACACACAGTCAACACGTCTCACACCATGTGCACAACTCGAACAGCCAAACACACACACAGCCTCTCTAACACAACAACACACCGATCACAATCACACTCACAAAACTGACACAGCACATACAAGTCCACACCCCACTGACGAAAACACATGCAACACACATATAACGCACCACACACAGCACACACAAGCGCAAGCATACAATACAGCGCGCACACAGACCCACACGCAGACAGCACGAACCGCAACCCACAAACACACACACAACAAACACATGCACACGGCACGTCCGACCCTGGCCAAATCCACAGCACAACCCAACGCTCAAATCACACAGCCCACCCAACATCTACCCAGTACGTAACGCACAGAAAGCAGATGGACAGCACGCACACAACCCAGAACACAGTACACAACAACACAACAGACAACAGGAAGGCCAGACACATTTCGACCGGAGGCAACACACCAAACACACAACATACACAACCGCCAACAGATAACTCGCCAAAAAAAGGCAGAATACACACTGCGCAAAGAACCACACAACGCACACAGCACAACTCACAAGTGCCGACATCACACGTAACACACCACACAGTGAAAAATACGCAGAGCAGTGTGCTCAGCGAGCCGTAAGGATCATACACCACACATGTTACACACAAAATACACACAACACGGACAACAACACAACCCACAGAAAACAAGCGAGACCCACAGATCATAGACATGACAACACAACGCAAAGCACACAGGGACACAGCACACACAGCGTACCAAAACAGAGAATACACACCGAATCACAGAAAAACACCACAAATCGCTCACTGCCACATACCAACAACACATACAGCACACTACACACACAACCAACCCAAAAAAGCAGAAAAGAGATCGGTCGGGTGTGTGTAGCCTTCTACTGCAATGTTTACTAAGTTTTCTGTATCACACAGGAGCAAGTTGCATGCCAGGGGAAATCAGCGTAGTATTCTCTCAGGGAGGGTCTCCTCGGCGCACGGTGGATGGTCTCCCCAGCAGAGTTTGGCGTAAGGCTCTTCTGCAGCAGTTTCTGACACGTCACTGCAGAGGCATCTTCAGGGCATTGCGTTTACTCACCAGGACACTCCGGTTCTGTGCGTCCTCTTCCAGCAGCCCCAGGAAACAAGGACCTCCCGGATGATTCCAAGCCTGCAGAGAAAAGAGCCAAGCACGAAAGGCTTTCTTCGGCGTGCTTGAATGCGGAAGCCTCAGGACTGCCCTTGAGCATTTAGCTTTAGGACCATGGCAAAGGATGGTTTCTCCCTGCAGATCACAAAGAGAGAGCCGGGCTGCACATGGTTCGTTCAGGCTGATAAGATTTCTGGCCCAGAGAAGAGCTCTGTTCTGATGAAAGGATGATCAGCTGAAGGAGTCCCCACAGCATCTTCCCTTAGACTAGTTTTCCTGAACAGCCAGGCTTCCTCAGCAAGGCCTCACGTTAGTGGCCACACAAGCGAGCGTCCGCCACTCAGCAGAAGAGAGCTCTACCCAGCAGACTTCACTCAGGCGCTTTAGAGAGCAGGCACACAGGGCAGACACGGAGAGCACATTGCAAGCTCGGTTTCAGCATCCACTGCAACGACTTCGGTGACTCCTTGAATGGGAAATCCTGCACTGGATTCTTTCACGCACATAAGCTGAATCCAAAGCTGACTTGCCTCCACTGCGGCTAGTTCAAAGCGTCTGGTTCTGCAACTTCCCGTGTGGCTAGTGCTAAGGCCTATTCGAAGCCCACCCACAGGTGGCCTCTGAGACAGAGGGCGTACAGAGAAGACCGCCTTCTACTGCGACGCTTACCGTTTTCCGTATCACATAGGAGCAAATTGCATGCAAGGCGAAAGCAGCCTAGTATTCTCGCAGGGAGGGTCTCCTCAGGGCACGGTGGGTCGTTTCCCCGGCAAAGCCTGGCATAAGGCTCTCCTGCAGCAGTTTCTGACACTTTACTACAAAGGCGTCGGCGGGGCATTGCCGAAAAGAAGGGATGAGGTGGCTCTTTGCGTCCCCTTCCGTCGCCCTCAGGAAACAAGGCCCTCCTGGAGGGTTACAAACCTGTGGAGAAAACGGACAGGCACGAGAGGCTGTCTTCTGTGCACTTGCATGCAGAAGTCTCTCCACACACGAAACAGCCCATCACACAAAACATCAACACCCACCCCCACACACACACACCGAGAACATAACTGCACACAATACACATGAACCACAGTTCTCAGAGGGAACACAACACACCAAGCGAGGCACACCTGACCCAGCTTGACCGCACGCGGTACGCACATCGCAAAAATACACTCATTACTCAAAGAGCCAACCACACACACAACCTGTCAAACACGACCACACACAAATCACCGTCACACATGTAACACACACCACACACACAACACATACAAACCCACATGCAAAACACCCACAAACCACGACAAAAAGAACACCGAGCTCATGCAACACACATTTCACACGCTACACACATCGCCCCAAACACACATAAAACATACAGCACACAGAGCCTCGCAGGATGCACAATGCCAAACACACAACTTGTGCACAGAGGGATCCGTCATAACACACGCTATCTCACTCAACTTGCAAAACACACAGACCACACGACACAAACGCAAATCACAGAACAACACATCACACAACACACACAGAAATTAATATCACAACTCATAACACACGCAACACCCCTGCATTAACAATGCGACACACACAGAGCAACGCAACCACCGCACGCCGCACACGAAGCCGCACACAGCACGCACTCAAGGAACAACCACAACACACACAAGAAAACGCCCACAAACAACATACATAGAGAACACACGGAACCTCTCCACACGCACACAGCACAACATAGGAAACAACATACACCACAAGCGTCACAGGACATAAAAAGCACACAATTCACACAAATCACAGGTCAGTGAGTACACACCACACACACAATGAGGCACACTAACAAGCACAAGCACGCACGGACAGCACGTCTCAACCAAACCCGCACACAACCTCTCAAACACGGCCAAACACCACACCCAATCACACATGCAAAACAGGCACACCACACACAAAACCACACGCAAAACACACCACCAACTGAAACCCCCATAGCGCACATGTCACACGCTACACACCACACACGCCACCACACACAGACACCCCACACTCATATCCATGCACGGGCTGCACTACGCACAGCGCACACACACAGAACCCAGAATGTATCAACGCAAGTCACAAGACACACACCGGACACATCAAAGCACGTAATTGCTCACAACACACGTGAACCACATCTCACAGAGCACACACAATGAGGCACACAAAACAAGCACAGCCACACAGACAACCAATCTCATGTCACACACGTAACACACACACACAACCACTCAAACACAACCACACCTAAACCACAATCACAAACACAAAACACACACAGCCCTCACACATGCAAAGGCCAAACACATAACCAGCAAAGGAGACAGCGCACATGTCACACACTGCACCCTACACACACAACCACATAGAGACACACCACCCAGATATCCTCACCCAAGAGCGCCAAACGGAACACACACACAACACAGAAACATGCGACGCAACAGTCACAAGACACGCACCAAACCCATCAAGGCACACAACTGCTCACGATACGCATGGAATTCATTGCCCAGACGACATACTGCACCCACCATGAGACATACTAAACAAGCACAACCCCACACAGTCAACACATCTCACATCATGCGCATAACACAGGCAGCCAAACATAACTTCAACCACTCAAACACGACCGCACACACAAATCACCATCACACACGCAGAACACACACACAGCACTCACAAACCCATAGGCAAAACACACATAACCAACAAAGAAGACAAATAGCGCACATTTCACACACGGCACGCTACACACACAACCACGCACAGGCACACTGCACATACGTCCTCACACAGGAGCACAACGCAGAACACACACACAACACAGAAACGCGCCACACAACAGTCACTATATACACACCACACCCTTGAGGGCACATAACTGCTCACAATGCACACGGAAAACATTGCACAGACCACGCACTGCGCACACCAGGAGACGTACTAAACAAGCACAACCACACACAGTCAACACGTCTCACACCATGTGCACAACTCGAACAGCCAAACACACACACAGCCTCTCTAACACAACAACACACCGATCACAATCACACTCACAAAACTGACACAGCACATACAAGTCCACACCCCACTGACGAAAACACATGCAACACACATATAACGCACCACACACAGCACACACAAGCGCAAGCATACAATACAGCGCGCACACAGACCCACACGCAGACAGCACGAACCGCAACCCACAAACACACACACAACAAACACATGCACACGGCACGTCCGACCCTGGCCAAATCCACAGCACAACCCAACGCTCAAATTACACAGCCCACCCAACATCTACCCAGTACGTAACGCACAGAAAGCAGATGGACAGCACGCACACAACCCAGAACACAGTACACAACAACACAACAGACAACAGGAAGGCCAGACACATTTCGACCGGAGGCAACACACCAAACACACAACATACACAACCGCCAACAGATAACTCGCCAAAAAAAGGCAGAATACACACTGCGCAAAGAACCACACAACGCACACAGCACAACTCACAAGTGCCGACATCACACGTAACACACCACACAGTGAAAAATACGCAGAGCAGTGTGCTCAGCGAGCCGTAAGGATCATACACCACACATGTTACACACAAAATACACACAACACGGACAACAACACAACCCACAGAAAACAAGCGAGACCCACAGATCATAGACATGACAACACAACGCAAAGCACACAGGGACACAGCACACACAGCGTACCAAAACAGAGAATACACACCGAATCACAGAAAAACACCACAAATCGCTCACTGCCACATACCAACAACACATACAGCACACTACACACACAACCAACCCAAAAAAGCAGAAAAGAGATCGGTCGGGTGTGTGTAGCCTTCTACTGCAATGTTTACTAAGTTTTCTGTATCACACAGGAGCAAGTTGCATGCCAGGGGAAATCAGCGTAGTATTCTCTCAGGGAGGGTCTCCTCGGCGCACGGTGGATGGTCTCCCCAGCAGAGTTTGGCGTAAGGCTCTTCTGCAGCAGTTTCTGACACGTCACTGCAGAGGCATCTTCAGGGCATTGCGTTTACTCACCAGGACACTCCGGTTCTGTGCGTCCTCTTCCAGCAGCCCCAGGAAACAAGGACCTCCCGGATGATTCCAAGCCTGCAGAGAAAAGAGCCAAGCACGAAAGGCTTTCTTCGGCGTGCTTGAATGCGGAAGCCTCAGGACTGCCCTTGAGCATTTAGCTTTAGGACCATGGCAAAGGATGGTTTCTCCCTGCAGATCACAAAGAGAGAGCCGGGCTGCACATGGTTCGTTCAGGCTGATAAGATTTCTGGCCCAGAGAAGAGCTCTGTTCTGATGAAAGGATGATCAGCTGAAGGAGTCCCCACAGCATCTTCCCTTAGACTAGTTTTCCTGAACAGCCAGGCTTCCTCAGCAAGGCCTCACGTTAGTGGCCACACAAGCGAGCGTCCGCCACTCAGCAGAAGAGAGCTCTACCCAGCAGACTTCACTCAGGCGCTTTAGAGAGCAGGCACACAGGGCAGACACGGAGAGCACATTGCAAGCTCGGTTTCAGCATCCACTGCAACGACTTCGGTGACTCCTTGAATGGGAAATCCTGCACTGGATTCTTTCACGCACATAAGCTGAATCCAAAGCTGACTTGCCTCCACTGCGGCTAGTTCAAAGCGTCTGGTTCTGCAACTTCCCGTGTGGCTAGTGCTAAGGCCTATTCGAAGCCCACCCACAGGTGGCCTCTGAGACAGAGGGCGTACAGAGAAGACCGCCTTCTACTGCGACGCTTACCGTTTTCCGTATCACATAGGAGCAAATTGCATGCAAGGCGAAAGCAGCCTAGTATTCTCGCAGGGAGGGTCTCCTCAGGGCACGGTGGGTCGTTTCCCCGGCAAAGCCTGGCATAAGGCTCTCCTGCAGCAGTTTCTGACACTTTACTACAAAGGCGTCGGCGGGGCATTGCCGAAAAGAAGGGATGAGGTGGCTCTTTGCGTCCCCTTCGGTCGCCCTCAGGAAACAAGGCCCTCCTGGAGGGTTACAAACCTGTGGAGAAAACGGACAGGCACGAGAGGCTGTCTTCTGTGCACTTGCATGCAGAAGTCTCTCCACACACGAAACAGCCCATCACACAAAACATCAACACCCCCCCCACACACACACCGAGAACATAACTGCACACAATACACATGAACCACAGTTCTCAGAGGGAACACAACACACCAAGCGAGGCACACCTGACCCAGCTTGACCGCATGCGGTACACACATCGCAAAAATACACTCATTACTCAAAGAGCCAACCACACACACAACCTGTCAAACACGACCACACACAAATCACCGTCACACATGTAACACACACCACACACACAACACATACAAACCCACATGCAAAACACCCACAAACCACGACAAAAAGAACACCGAGCTCATGCAACACACATTTCACACGCTACACACATCGCCCCAAACACACATAAAACATACAGCACACAGAGCCTCGCAGGATGCACAATGCCAAACACACAACTTGTGCACAGAGGGATCCGTCATAACACACGCTATCTCACTCAACTTGCAAAACACACAGACCACACGACACAAACGCAAATCACAGAACAACACATCACACAACACACACAGAAATTAATATCACAACTCATAACACACGCAACACCCCTGCATTAACAATGCGACACACACAGAGCAACGCAACCACCGCACGCCGCACACGAAGCCGCACACAGCACGCACTCAAGGAACAACCACAACACACACAAGAAAACGCCCACAAACAACATACATAGAGAACACACGGAACCTCTCCACACGCACACAGCACAACATAGGAAACAACATACAGCACAAGCGTCACAGGACATAAAAAGCACACAATTCACACAAATCACAGGTCAGTGAGTACACACCACACACACAATGAGGCACACTAACAAGCACAAGCACGCACGGACAGCACGTCTCAACCAAACCCGCACACAACCTCTCAAACACGGCCAAACACCACACCCAATCACACATGCAAAACAGGCACACCACACACAAAACCACACGCAAAACACACCACCAACTGAAACCCCCATAGCGCACATGTCACACGCTACACACCACACACGCAACCACACACAGACACCCCACACTCATATCCATGCACGGGCTGCACTACGCACAGCGCACACACACAGAACCCAGAATGTATCAACGCAAGTCACAAGACACACACCGGACACATCAAAGCACGTAATTGCTCACAACACACGTTGAACCACATCTCACAGAGCACACACAATGAGGCACACAAAACAAGCACAGCCACACAGACAACCAATCTCATGTCACACACGTAACACACACACACAACCACTCAAACACAACCACACCTAAACCACAATCACAAACACAAAACACACACAGCCCTCACACATGCAAAGGCCAAACACATAACCAGCAAAGGAGACAGCGCACATGTCACACACTGCACCCTACACACACAACCACATAGAGACACACCACCCAGATATCCTCACCCAAGAGCGCCAAACGGAACACACACACAACACAGAAACATGCGACGCAACAGTCACAAGACACGCACCAAACCCATCAAGGCACACAACTGCTCACGATACGCATGGAATTCATTGCCCAGACGACATACTGCACCCACCATGAGACATACTAAACAAGCACAACCCCACACAGTCAACACATCTCACATCATGCGCATAACACAGGCAGCCAAACATAACCTCAACCACTCAAACACGACCGCACACACAAATCACCATCACACACGCAGAACACACACACAGCACTCACAAACCCATAGGCAAAACACACATAACCAACAAAGAAGACAAATAGCGCACATTTCACACACTGCACGCTACACACACAACCACGCACAGGCACACCGCACATACGTCCTCACACAGGAGCACAACGCAGAACACACACACAACACAGAAACGCGCCACACAACAGTCACTATATACACACCACACCCTTGAGGGCACATAACTGCTCACAATGCACACGGAAAACATTGCACAGACCACGCACTGCGCACACCAGGAGACGTACTAAACAAGCACAACCACACACAGTCAACACGTCTCACACCATGTGCACAACTCGAACAGCCAAACACACACACAGCCTCTCTAACACAACAACACACCGATCACAATCACACTCACAAAACTGACACAGCACATACAAGTCCACACCCCACTGATGAAAACACATGCAACACACATATAACGCACCACACACAGCACACACAAGCGCAAGCATACAATACAGCGTGCACACAGACCCACACGCAGACAGCACGAACCGCAACCCACAAACACACACACAACAAACACATGCACACGGCACGTCCGACCCAGGCCAAATCCACAGCACAACCCAACGCTCAAATCACACAGCCCACCCAACATCTACCCAGTACGTAACGCACAGAAAGCAGATGGACAGCACGCACACAACCCAGAACACAGTACACAACAACACAACAGACAACAGGAAGGCCAGACACATTTCGACCGGAGGCAACACACCAAACACACAACATACACAACCGCCAACAGATAACTCGCCAAAAAAAGGCAGAATACACACTGCGCAAAGAACCACACAACGCACACAGCACAACTCACAAGTGCCGACATCACACGTAACACACCACACAGTGAAAAATACGCAGAGCAGTGTGCTCAGCGAGCCGTAAGGATCATACACCACACATGTTACACACAAAATACACACAACACGGACAACAACGCAACCCACAGAAAACAAGCGAGACCCACAGATCATAGACATGACAACACAACGCAAAGCACACAGGGACACAGCACACACAGCGTACCAAAACAGAGAATACACACCGAATCACAGAAAAACACCACAAATCGCTCACTGCCACATACCAACAACACATACAGCACACTACACACACAACCAACCCAAAAGACACAGAAGAGATCGGTCGGGTGTGTGTAGCCTTCTACTGCAATGTTTACTAAGTTTTCTGTGTCACACAGGAGCAAGTTGCATGCCAGGGGAAATCAGCGTAGTATTCTCTCAGGGAGGGTCTCCTCGGCGCACGGTGGATGGTCTCCCCAGCAGAGTTTGGCGTAAGGCTCTTCTGCAGCAGTTTCTGACACGTCACTGCAGAGGCATCTTCAGGGCATTGCGTTTACTCACCAGGACACTCCGGTTCTGTGCGTCCTCTTCCAGCAGCCCCAGGAAACAAGGACCTCCCGGATGATTCCAAGCCTGCGGAGAAAAGAGCCAAGCACGAAAGGCTTTCTTCGGCGTGCTTGAATGCGGAAGCCTCAGGACTGCCCTTGAGCATTTAGCTTTAGGACCATGGCAAAGGATGGTTTCTCCCTGCAGATCACAAAGAGAGAGCCGGGCTGCACATGGTTCGTTCAGGCTGATAAGATTTCTGGCCCAGAGAAGAGCTCTGTTCTGATGAAAGGATGATCAGCTGAAGGAGTCCCCACAGCATCTTCCCTTAGACTAGTTTTCCTGAACAGCCAGGCTTCCTCAGCAAGGCCTCACGTTAGTGGCCACACAAGCGAGCGTCCGCCACTCAGCAGAAGAGAGCTCTACCCAGCAGACTTCACTCAGGCGCTTTAGAGAGCAGGCACACAGGGCAGACACGGAGAGCACATTGCAAGCTCGGTTTCAGCATCCACTGCAACGACTTCGGTGACTCCTTGAATGGGAAATCCTGCACTGGATTCTTTCACGCACATAAGCTGAATCCAAAGCTGACTTGCCTCCACTGCGGCTAGTTCAAAGCGTCTGGTTCTGCAACTTCCCGTGTGGCTAGTGCTAAGGCCTATTCGAAGCCCACCCACAGGTGGCCTCTGAGACAGAGGGCGTACAGAGAAGACCGCCTTCTACTGCGACGCTTACCGTTTTCCGTATCACATAGGAGCAAATTGCATGCAAGGCGAAAGCAGCCTAGTATTCTCGCAGGGAGGGTCTCCTCAGGGCACGGTGGGTCGTTTCCCCGGCAAAGCCTGGCATAAGGCTCTCCTGCAGCAGTTTCTGACACTTTACTACAAAGGCGTCGGCGGGGCATTGCCGAAAAGAAGGGATGAGGTGGCTCTTTGCGTCCCCTTCCGTCGCCCTCAGGAAACAAGGCCCTCCTGGAGGGTTACAAACCTGTGGAGAAAACGGACAGGCACGAGAGGCTGTCTTCTGTGCACTTGCATGCAGAAGTCTCTCCACACACGAAACAGCCCATCACACAAAACATCAACACCCCCCCCCCACACACACACCGAGAACATAACTGCACACAATACACATGAACCACAGTTCTCAGAGGGAACACAACACACCAAGCGAGGCACACCTGACCCAGCTTGACCGCACGCGGTACGCACATCGCAAAAATACACTCATTACTCAAAGAGCCAACCACACTCACAACCTGTCAAACACGACCACACACAAATCACCGTCACACATGTAACACACACCACACACACAACACATACAAACCCACATGCAAAACACCCACAAACCACGACAAAAAGAACACCGAGCTCATGCAACACACATTTCACACGCTACACACATCGCCCCAAACACACATAAAACATACAGCACACAGAGCCTCGCAGGATGCACAATGCCAAACACACAACTTGTGCACAGAGGGATCAGTCATAACACACGCTATCTCACTCAACTTGCAAAACACACAGACCACACGACACAAACGCAAATCACAGAACAACACATCACACAACACACACAGAAATTAATATCACAACTCATAACACACGCAACACCCCTGCATTAACAATGCGACACACACAGAGCAACGCAACCACCGCACGCCGCACACGAAGCCGCACACAGCACGCACTCAAGGAACAACCACAACACACACAAGAAAACGCCCACAAACAACATACATAGAGAACACACGGAACCTCTCCACACGCACACAGCACAACATAGGAAACAACATACACCACAAGCGTCACAGGACATAAAAAGCACACAATTCACACAAATCACAGGTCAGTGAGTACACACCACACACACAATGAGGCACACTAACAAGCACAAGCACGCACGGACAGCACGTCTCAACCAAACCTGCACACAACCTCTCAAACACGGCCAAACACCACACCCAATCACACATGCAAAACAGGCACACCACACACAAAACCACACGCAAAACACACCACCAACAGAAAACCCCATAGCGCACATGTCACACGCTACACACCACACACGCAACCACACACAGACACCCCACACTCATATCCATGCACGGGCTGCACTACGCACAGCGCACACACACAGAACCCAGAATGTATCAACGCAAGTCACAAGACACACACCGGACACATCAAAGCACGTAATTGCTCACAACACACGTTGAACCACATCTCACAGAGCACACACAATGAGTCACACAAAACAAGCACAGCCACACAGACAACCAATCTCACGTCACACACGTAACACACACACACAACCACTCAAACACAACCACACCTAAACCACAATCACAAACACAAAACACACACAGCCCTCACACATGCAAAGGCCAAACACATAACCAGCAAAGGAGACAGCGCACATGTCACACACTGCACCCTACACACACAACCACATAGAGACACACCACCCAGATATCCTCACCCAAGAGCGCCAAACGGAACACACACACACAACACAGAAACATGCGACGAAACAGTCACAAGACACGCACCAAACCCATCAAGGCACACAACTGCTCACGATACGCATGGAATTCATTGCCCAGACGACATACTGCACCCACCATGAGATATACTAAACAAGCACAACCCCACACAGTCAACACATCTCACATCATGCGCATAACACAGGCAGCCAAACATAACCTCAAACACTCAAACACGACCGCACACACAAATCACCATCACACACGCAGAACACACACACAGCACTCACAAACCCATAGGCAAAACACACATAACCAACAAAGAAGACAAATAGCGCACATTTCACACACTGCACGCTACACACACAACCACGCACAGGCACACCGCACATACGTCCTCACACAGGAGCACAACGCAGAACACACACACAACACAGAAACGCGCCACACAACAGTCACTATATACACACCACACCCTTGAGGGCACATAACTGCTCACAATGCACACGGAAAACATTGCACAGACCACGCACTGCGCACACCAGGAGACGTACTAAACAAGCACAACCACACACAGTCAACACGTCTCACACCATGTGCACAACTCGAACAGCCAAACACACACACAGCCTCTCTAACACAACAACACACCGATCACAATCACACTCACAAAACTGACACAGCACATACAAGTCCACACCCCACTGACGAAAACACATGCAACACACATATAACGCACCACACACAGCACACACAAGCGCAAGCATACAATACAGCGCGCACACAGACCCACACGCAGACAGCACGAACCGCAACCCACAAACACACACACAACAAACACATGCACACGGCACGTCCGACCCTGGCCAAATCCACAGCACAACCCAACGCTCAAATTACACAGCCCACCCAACATCTACCCAGTACGTAACGCACAGAAAGCAGATGGACAGCACGCACACAACCCAGAACACAGTACACAACAACACAACAGACAACAGGAAGGCCAGACACATTTCGACCGGAGGCAACACACCAAACACACAACATACACAACCGCCAACAGATAACTCGCCAAAAAAAGGCAGAATACACACTGCGCAAAGAACCACACAACACACACAGCACAGCTCACAAGTGCCGACATCACACGTAACACACCACACAGTGAAAAATACGCAGAGCAGTGTGCTCAGCGAGCCGTAAGGATCATACACCACACATGTTACACACAAAATACACACAACACGGACAACAACACAACCCACAGAAAACAAGCGAGACCCACAGATCATAGACATGACAACACAACGCAAAGCACACAGGGACACAGCACACACAGCGTACCACAACAGAGAATACACACCGAATCACAGAAAAACACCACAAATCGCTCACTGCCACATACCAACAACACATACAGCACACTACACACACAACCAACCCAAAAGACACAAAAGAGATCGGTCGGGTGTGTGTAGCCTTCTACTGCAATGTTTACTAAGTTTTCTGTATCACACAGGAGCAAGTTGCATGCCAGGGGAAATCAGCGTAGTATTCTCTCAGGGAGGGTCTCCTCGGCGCACGGTGGATGGTCTCCCCAGCAGAGTTTGGCGTAAGGCTCTTCTGCAGCAGTTTCTGACACGTCACTGCAGAGGCATCTTCAGGGCATTGCGTTTACTCACCAGGACACTCCGGTTCTGTGCGTCCTCTTCCAGCAGCCCCAGGAAACAAGGACCTCCCGGATGATTCCAAGCCTGCAGAGAAAAGAGCCAAGCACGAAAGGCTTTCTTCGGCGTGCTTGAATGCGGAAGCCTCAGGACTGCCCTTGAGCATTTAGCTTTAGGACCATGGCAAAGGATGGTTTCTCCCTGCAGATCACAAAGAGAGAGCCGGGCTGCACATGGTTCGTTCAGGCTGATAAGATTTCTGGCCCAGAGAAGAGCTCTGTTCTGATGAAAGGATGATCAGCTGAAGGAGTCCCCACAGCATCTTCCCTTAGACTAGTTTTCCTGAACAGCCAGGCTTCCTCAGCAAGGCCTCACGTTAGTGGCCACACAAGCGAGCGTCCGCCACTCAGCAGAAGAGAGCTCTACCCAGCAGACTTCACTCAGGCGCTTTAGAGAGCAGGCACACAGGGCAGACACGGAGAGCACATTGCAAGCTCGGTTTCAGCATCCGCAGCAACGACTTCGGTGACTCCTTGAATGGGAAATCCTGCACTGGATTCTTTCACGCACATAAGCTGAATCCAAAGCTGACTTGCCTCCACTGCGGCTAGTTCAAAGCGTCTGGTTCTGCAACTTCCCGTGTGGCTAGTGCTAAGGCCTATTCGAAGCCCACCCACAGGTGGCCTCTGAGACAGGGGGCGTACAGAGAAGACCGCCTTCTACTGCGACGCTTACCGTTTTCCGTATCACATAGGAGCAAATTGCATGCAAGGCGAAAGCAGCCTAGTATTCTCGCAGGGAGTGTCTCCTCAGGGCACGGTGGGTCGTTTCCCCGGCAAAGCCTGGCATAAGGCTCTCCTGCAGCAGTTTCTGACACTTTATTACAAAGGCGTCGGCGGGGCATTGCCGAAAAGAAGGGATGAGGTGGCTCTTTGCGTCCCCTTCCGTCGCCCTCAGGAAACAAGGCCCTCCTGGAGGGTTACAAACCTGTGGAGAAAACGGACAGGCACGAGAGGCTGTCTTCTGTGCACTTGCATGCAGAAGTCTCTCCACACACGAAACAGCCCATCACACAAAACATCAACACCCCCCCCACACACACACCGAGAACATAACTGCACACAATACACATGAACCACAGTTCTCAGAGGGAACACAACACACCAAGCGAGGCACACCTGACCCAGCTTGACCGCATGCGGTACACACATCGCAAAAATACACTCATTACTCAAAGAGCCAACCACACACACAACCTGTCAAACACGACCACACACAAATCACCGTCACACATGTAACACACACCACACACACAACACATACAAACCCACATGCAAAACACCCACAAACCACGACAAAAAGAACACCGAGCTCATGCAACACACATTTCACACGCTACACACATCGCCCCAAACACACATAAAACATACAGCACACAGAGCCTCGCAGGATGCACAATGCCAAACACACAACTTGTGCACAGAGGGATCAGTCATAACACACGCTATCTCACTCAACTTGCAAAACACACAGACCACACGACACAAACGCAAATCACAGAACAACACATCACACAACACACACAGAAATTAATATCACAACTCATAACACACGCAACACCCCTGCATTAACAATGCGACACACACAGAGCAACGCAACCACCGCACGCCGCACACGAAGCCGCACACAGCACGCACTCAAGGAACAACCACAACACACACAAGAAAACGCCCACAAACAACATACATAGAGAACACACGGAACCTCTCCACACGCACACAGCACAACATAGGAAACAACATACACCACAAGCGTCACAGGACATAAAAAGCACACAATTCACACAAATCACAGGTCAGTGAGTACACACCACACACACAATGAGGCACACTAACAAGCACAAGCACGCACGGACAGCACGTCTCAACCAAACCCGCACACAACCTCTCAAACACGGCCAAACACCACACCCAATCACACATGCAAAACAGGCACACCACACACAAAACCACACGCAAAACACACCACCAACTGAAACCCCCATAGCGCACATGTCACACGCTACACACCACACACGCAACCACACACAGACACCCCACACTCATATCCATGCACGGGCTGCACTACGCACAGCGCACACACACAGAACCCAGAATGTATCAACGCAAGTCACAAGACACACACCGGACACATCAAAGCACGTAATTGCTCACAACACACGTTGAACCACATCTCACAGAGCACACACAATGAGGCACACAAAACAAGCACAGCCACACAGACAACCAATCTCACGTCACACACGTAACACACACACACAACCACTCAAACACAACCACACCTAAACCACAATCACAAACACAAAACACACACAGCCCTCACACATGCAAAGGCCAAACACATAACCAGCAAAGGAGACAGCGCACATGTCACACACTGCACCCTACACACACAACCACATAGAGACACACCACCCAGATATCCTCACCCAAGAGCGCCAAACGGAACACACACACAACACAGAAACATGCGACGCAACAGTCACAAGACACGCACCAAACCCATCAAGGCACACAACTGCTCACGATACGCATGGAATTCATTGCCCAGACGACATACTGCACCCACCATGAGACATACTAAACAAGCACAACCCCACACAGTCAACACATCTCACATCATGCGCATAACACAGGCAGCCAAACATAACCTCAACCACTCAAACACGACCGCACACACAAATCACCATCACACACGCAGAACACACACACAGCACTCACAAACCCATAGGCAAAACACACATAACCAACAAAGAAGACAAATAGCGCACATTTCACACACTGCACGCTACACACACAACCACGCACAGGCACACCGCACATACGTCCTCACACAGGAGCACAACGCAGAACACACACACAACACAGAAACGCGCCACACAACAGTCACTATATACACACCACACCCTTGAGGGCACATAACTGCTCACAATGCACACGGAAAACATTGCACAGACCACGCACTGCGCACACCAGGAGACGTACTAAACAAGCACAACCACACACAGTCAACACGTCTCACACCATGTGCACAACTCGAACAGCCAAACACACACACAGCCTCTCTAACACAACAACACACCGATCACAATCACACTCACAAAACTGACACAGCACATACAAGTCCACACCCCACTGACGAAAACACATGCAACACACATATAACGCACCACACACAGCACACACAAGCGCAAGCATACAATACAGCGCGCACACAGACCCACACGCAGACAGCACGAACCGCAACCCACAAACACACACACAACAAACACATGCACACGGCACGTCCGACCCTGGCCAAATCCACAGCACAACCCAACGCTCAAATTACACAGCCCACCCAACATCTACCCAGTACGTAACGCACAGAAAGCAGATGGACAGCACGCACACAACCCAGAACACAGTACACAACAACACAACAGACAACAGGAAGGCCAGACACATTTCGACCGGAGGCAACACACCAAACACACAACATACACAACCGCCAACAGATAACTCGCCAAAAAAAGGCAGAATACACACTGCGCAAAGAACCACACAACGCACACAGCACAACTCACAAGTGCCGACATCACACGTAACACACCACACAGTGAAAAATACGCAGAGCAGTGTGCTCAGCGAGCCGTAAGGATCATACACCACACATGTTACACACAAAATACACACAACACGGACAACAACACAACCCACAGAAAACAAGCGAGACCCACAGATCATAGACATGACAACACAACGCAAAGCACACAGGGACACAGCACACACAGCGTACCACAACAGAGAATACACACCGAATCACAGAAAAACACCACAAATCGCTCACTGCCACATACCAACAACACATACAGCACACTACACACACAACCAACCCAAAAGACACAAAAGAGATCGGTCGGGTGTGTGTAGCCTTCTACTGCAATTTTTACTAAGTTTTCTGTATCACACAGGAGCAAGTTGCATGCCAGGGGAAATCAGCGTAGTATTCTCTCAGGGAGGGTCTCCTCGGCGCACGGTGGATGGTCTCCCCAGCAGAGTTTGGCGTAAGGCTCTTCTGCAGCAGTTTCTGACACGTCACTGCAGAGGCATCTTCAGGGCATTGCGTTTACTCACCAGGACACTCCGGTTCTGTGCGTCCTCTTCCAGCAGCCCCAGGAAACAAGGACCTCCCGGATGATTCCAAGCCTGCAGAGAAAAGAGCCAAGCACGAAAGGCTTTCTTCGGCGTGCTTGAATGCGGAAGCCTCAGGACTGCCCTTAAGCATTTAGCTTTAGGACCATGGCAAAGGATGGTTTCTCCCTGCAGATCACAAAGAGAGAGCCGGGCTGCACATGGTTCGTTCAGGCTGATAAGATTTCTGGCCCAGAGAAGAGCTCTGTTCTGATGAAAGGATGATCAGCTGAAGGAGTCCCCACAGCATCTTCCCTTAGACTAGTTTTCCTGAACAGCCAGGCTTCCTCAGCAAGGCCTCACGTTAGTGGCCACACAAGCGAGCGTCCGCCACTCAGCAGAAGAGAGCTCTACCCAGCAGACTTCACTCAGGCGCTTTAGAGAGCAGGCACACAGGGCAGACACGGAGAGCACATTGCAAGCTCGGTTTCAGCATCCGCTGCAACCACTTCGGTGACTCCTTGAATGGGAAATCCTGCACTGGATTCTTTCACGCACATAAGCTGAATCCAAAGCTGACTTGCCTCCACTGCGGCTAGTTCAAAGCGTCTGGTTCTGCAACTTCCCGTGTGGCTAGTGCTAAGGCCTATTCGAAGCCCACCCACAGGTGGCCTCTGAGACAGAGGGCGTACAGAGAAGACCGCCTTCTACTGCGACGCTTACCGTTTTCCGTATCACATAGGAGCAAATTGCATGCAAGGCGAAAGCAGCCTAGTATTCTCGCAGGGAGGGTCTCCTCAGGGCACGGTGGGTCGTTTCCCCGGCAAAGCCTGGCATAAGGCTCTCCTGCAGCAGTTTCTGACACTTTACTACAAAGGCGTCGGCGGGGCATTGCCGAAAAGAAGGGATGAGGTGGCTCTTTGCGTCCCCTTCGGTCGCCCTCAGGAAACAAGGCCCTCCTGGAGGGTTACAAACCTGTGGAGAAAACGGACAGGCACGAGAGGCTGTCTTCTGTGCACTTGCATGCAGAAGTCTCTCCACACACGAAACAGCCCATCACACAAAACATCAACACCCCCCCACACACACACACCGAGAACATAACTGCACACAATACACATGAACCACAGTTCTCAGAGGGAACACAACACACCAAGCGAGGCACACCTGACCCAGCTTGACCGCACGCGGTACGCACATCGCAAAAATACACTCATTACTCAAAGAGCCAACCACACACACAACCTGTCAAACACGACCACACACAAATCACCGTCACACATGTAACACACACCACACACACAACACATACAAACCCACATGCAAAACACCCACAAACCACGACAAAAAGAACACCGAGCTCATGCAACACACATTTCACACGCTACACACATCGCCCCAAACACACATAAAACATACAGCACACAGAGCCTCGCAGGATGCACAATGCCAAACACACAACTTGTGCACAGAGGGATCAGTCATAACACACGCTATCTCACTCAACTTGCAAAACACACAGACCACACGACACAAACGCAAATCACAGAACAACACATCACACAACACACACAGAAATTAATATCACAACTCATAACACACGCAACACCCCTGCATTAACAATGCGACACACACAGAGCAACGCAACCACCGCACGCCGCACACGAAGCCGCACACAGCACGCACTCAAGGAACAACCACAACACACACAAGAAAACGCCCACAAACAACATACATAGAGAACACACGGAACCTCTCCACACGCACACAGCACAACATAGGAAACAACATACACCACAAGCGTCACAGGACATAAAAAGCACACAATTCACACAAATCACAGGTCAGTGAGTACACACCACACACACAATGAGGCACACTAACAAGCACAAGCACGCACGGACAGCACGTCTCAACCAAACCCGCACACAACCTCTCAAACACGGCCAAACACCACACCCAATCACACATGCAAAACAGGCACACCACACACAAAACCACACGCAAAACACACCACCAACTGAAACCCCCATAGCGCACATGTCACACGCTACACACCACACACGCAACCACACACAGACACCCCACACTCATATCCATGCACGGGCTGCACTACGCACAGCGCACACACACAGAACCCAGAATGTATCAACGCAAGTCACAAGACACACACCGGACACATCAAAGCACGTAATTGCTCACAACACACGTGAACCACATCTCACAGAGCACACACAATGAGGCACACAAAACAAGCACAGCCACACAGACAACCAATCTCACGTCACACACGTAACACACACACACAACCACTCAAACACAACCACACCTAAACCACAATCACAAACACAAAACACACACAGCCCTCACACATGCAAAGGCCAAACACATAACCAGCAAAGGAGACAGCGCACATGTCACACACTGCACCCTACACACACAACCACATAGAGACACACCACCCAGATATCCTCACCCAAGAGCGCCAAACGGAACACACACACAACACAGAAACATGCGACGCAACAGTCACAAGACACGCACCAAACCCATCAAGGCACACAACTGCTCACGATACGCATGGAATTCATTGCCCAGACGACATACTGCACCCACCATGAGACATACTAAACAAGCACAACCCCACACAGTCAACACATCTCACATCATGCGCATAACACAGGCAGCCAAACATAACCTCAACCACTCAAACACGACCGCACACACAAATCACCATCACACACGCAGAACACACACACAGCACTCACAAACCCATAGGCAAAACACACATAACCAACAAAGAAGACAAATAGCACACATTTCACACACTGCACGCTACACACACAACCACGCACAGGCACACCGCACATACGTCCTCACACAGGAGCACAACGCAGAACACACACACAACACAGAAACGCGCCACACAACAGTCACTATATACACACCACACCCTTGAGGGCACATAACTGCTCACAATGCACACGGAAAACATTGCACAGACCACGCACTGCGCACACCAGGAGACGTACTAAACAAGCACAACCACACACAGTCAACACGTCTCACACCATGTGCACAACTCGAACAGCCAAACACACACACAGCCTCTCTAACACAACAACACACCGATCACAATCACACTCACAAAACTGACACAGCACATACAAGTCCACACCCCACTGACGAAAACACATGCAACACACATATAACGCACCACACACAGCACACACAAGCGCAAGCATACAATACAGCGCGCACACAGACCCACACGCAGACAGCACGAACCGCAACACACAAACACACACACAACAAACACATGCACACGGCACGTCCGACCCAGGCCAAATCCACAGCACAACCCAACGCTCAAATTACACAGCCCACCCAACATCTACCCAGTACGTAACGCACAGAAAGCAGATGGACAGCACGCACACAAGCCAGAACATAGTACACAACAACACAACAGACAACAGGAAGGCCAGACACATTTCGACCGGAGGCAACACACCAAACACACAACATACACAACCGCCAACAGATAACTCGCCAAAAAAGGCAGAATACACACTGCGCAAAGAACCACACAACACACACAGCACAACTCACAAGTGCCGACATCACACGTAACACACCACACAGTGAAAAATACGCAGAGCAGTGTGCTCAGCGAGCCGTAAGGATCATACACCACACATGTTACACACAAAATACACACAACACGGACAACAACACAACCCACAGAAAACAAGCGAGACCCACAGATCATAGACATGACAACACAACGCAAAGCACACAGGGACAGAGCACACACAGCGTACCACAACAGAGAATACACACCGAATCACAGAAAAACACCACAAATCGCTCACTGCCACATACCAACAACACATACAGCACACTACACACACAACCAACCCAAAAGACACAAAAGAGATCGGTCGGGTGTGTGTAGCCTTCTACTGCAATGTTTACTAAGTTTTCTGTATCACACAGGAGCAAGTTGCATGCCAGGGGAAATCAGCGTAGTATTCTCTCAGGGAGGGTCTCCTCGGCGCACGGTGGATGGTCTCCCCAGCAGAGTTTGGCGTAAGGCTCTTCTGCAGCAGTTTCTGACACGTCACTGCAGAGGCATCTTCAGGGCATTGCTTTTACTCACCAGGACACTCCGGTTCTGTGCGTCCTCTTCCAGCAGCCCCAGGAAACAAGGACCTCCCGGATGATTCCAAGCCTGCGGAGAAAAGAGCCAAGCACGAAAGGCTTTCTTCGGCGTGCTTGAATGCGGAAGCGTCAGGACTGCCCTTGAGCATTAGCTTTAGGACCATGGCAAAGGATGGTTTCTCCCTGCAGATCACAAAGAGAGAGCCGGGCTGCACATGGTTCGTTCAGGCTGATAAGATTTCTGGCCCAGAGAAGAGCTCTGTTCTGATGAAAGGATGATCAGCTGAAGGAGTCCCCACAGCATCTTCCCTTAGACTAGTTTTCCTGAACAGCCAGGCTTCCTCAGCAAGGCCTCACGTTAGTGGCCACACAAGCGAGCGTCCGCCACTCAGCAGAAGAGAGCTCTACCCAGCAGACTTCACTCAGGCGCTTTAGAGAGCAGGCACACAGGGCAGACACGGAGAGCACATTGCAAGCTCGGTTTCAGCATCCACTGCAACGACTTCGGTGACTCCTTGAATGGGAAATCCTGCACTGGATTCTTTCACGCACATAAGCTGAATCCAAAGCTGACTTGCCTCCACTGCGGCTAGTTCAAAGCGTCTGGTTCTGCAACTTCCCGTGTGGCTAGTGCTAAGGCCTATTCGAAGCCCACCCACAGGTGGCCTCTGAGACAGGGGGCGTACAGAGAAGACCACCTTCTACTGCGACGCTTACCGTTTTCCGTATCACATAGGAGCAAATTGCATGCAAGGCGAAAGCAGCCTTGTATTCTCACAGGGAGGGTCTCCTCAGGGCACGGTGGGTCGTTTCCCCGGCAAAGCCTGGCATAAGGCTCTCCTGCAGCAGTTTCTGACACTTTACTACAAAGGCGTCGGCGGGGCATTGCCGAAAAGAAGGGATGAGGTGGCTCTTTGCGTCCCCTTCGGTCGCCCTCAGGAAACAAGGCCCTCCTGGAGGGTTACAAACCTGTGGAGAAAACGGACAGGCACGAGAGGCTGTCTTCTGTGCACTTGCATGCAGAAGTCTCTCCACACACGAAACAGCCCATCACACAAAACATCAACACCCCCCCCCCACACACACACCGAGAACATAACTGCACACAATACACATGAACCACAGTTCTCAGAGGGAACACAACACACCAAGCGAGGCACACCTGACCCAGCTTGACCGCACGCGGTACGCACATCGCAAAAATACACTCATTACTCAAAGAGCCAACCACACACACAACCTGTCAAACACGACCACACACAAATCACCGTCACACATGTAACACACACCACACACACAACACATACAAACCCACATGCAAAACACCCACAAACCACGACAAAAAGAACACCGAGCTCATGCAACACACATTTCACACGCTACACACATCGCCCCAAACACACATAAAACATACAGCACACAGAGCCTCGCAGGATGCACAATGCCAAACACACAACTTGTGCACAGAGGGATCAGTCATAACACACGCTATCTCACTCAACTTGCAAAACACACAGACCACACGACACAAACGCAAATCACAGAACAACACATCACACAACACACACAGAAATTAATATCACAACTCATAACACACGCAACACCCCTGCATTAACAATGCGACACACACAGAGCAACGCAACCACCGCACGCCGCACACGAAGCCGCACACAGCACGCACTCAAGGAACAACCACAACACACACAAGAAAACGCCCACAAACAACATACATAGAGAACACACGGAACCTCTCCACACGCACACAGCACAACATAGGAAACAACATACACCACAAGCGTCACAGGACATAAAAAGCACACAATTCACACAAATCACAGGTCAGTGAGTACACACCACACACACAATGAGGCACACTAACAAGCACAAGCACGCACGGACAGCACGTCTCAACCAAACCCGCACACAACCTCTCAAACACGGCCAAACACCACACCCAATCACACATGCAAAACAGGCACACCACACACAAAACCACACGCAAAACACACCACCAACAGAAAACCCCATAGCGCACATGTCACACGCTACACACCACACACGCAACCACACACAGACACCCCACACTCATATCCATGCACGGGCTGCACTACGCACAGCGCACACACACAGAACCCAGAATGTATCAACGCAAGTCACAAGACACACACCGGACACATCAAAGCACGTAATTGCTCACAACACACGTTGAACCACATCTCACAGAGCACACACAATGAGGCACACAAAACAAGCACAGCCACACAGACAACCAATCTCACGTCACACACGTAACACACACACACAACCACTCAAACACAACCACACCTAAACCACAATCACAAACACAAAACACACACAGCCCTCACACATGCAAAGGCCAAACACATAACCAGCAAAGGAGACAGCGCACATGTCACACACTGCACCCTACACACACAACCACATAGAGACACACCACCCAGATATCCTCACCCAAGAGCGCCAAACGGAACACACACACACAACACAGAAACATGCGACGAAACAGTCACAAGACACGCACCAAACCCATCAAGGCACACAACTGCTCACGATACGCATGGAATTCATTGCCCAGACGACATACTGCACCCACCATGAGACATACTAAACAACCACAACCCCCTCAACCACTCGAACACGACCGCACACACAAATCACCATCACACACGCAGAACACACACACAGCACTCACAAACCCATAGGCAAAACACACATAACCAACAAAGAAGACAAATAGCGCACATTTCACACACTGCACGCTACACACACAACCACGCACAGGCACACCGCACATACGTCCTCACACAGGAGCACAACGCAGAACACACACACAACACAGAAACGCGCCACACAACAGTCACTATATACACACCACACCCTTGAGGGCACATAACTGCTCACAATGCACACGGAAAACATTGCACAGACCACGCACTGCGCACACCAGGAGACGTACTAAACAAGCACAACCACACACAGTCAACACGTCTCACACCATGTGCACAACTCGAACAGCCAAACACACACACAGCCTCTCTAACACAACAACACACCGATCACAATCACACTCACAAAACTGACACAGCACATACAAGTCCACACCCCACTGACGAAAACACATGCAACACACATATAACGCACCACACACAGCACACACAAGCGCAAGCATACAATACAGCGCGCACACAGACCCACACGCAGACAGCACGAACCGCAACCCACAAACACACACACAACAAACACATGCACACGGCACGTCCGACCCAGGCCAAATCCACAGCACAACCCAACGCTCAAATCACACAGCCCACCCAACATCTACCCAGTACGTAACGCACAGAAAGCAGATGGACAGCACGCACACAACCCAGAACACAGTACACAACAACACAACAGACAACAGGAAGGCCAGACACATTTCGACCGGAGGCAACACACCAAACACACAACATACACAACCGCCAACAGATAACTCGCCAAAAAAAGGCAGAATACACACTGCGCAAAGAACCACACAACACACACAGCACAACTCACAAGTGCCGACATCACACGTAACACACCACACAGTGAAAAATACGCAGAGCAGTGTGCTCAGCGAGCCGTAAGGATCATACACCACACATGTTACACACAAAATACACACAACACGGACAACAACACAACCCACAGAAAACAAGCGAGACCCACAGATCATAGACATGACAACACAACGCAAAGCACACAGGGACACAGCACACACAGCGTACCACAACAGAGAATACACACCGAATCACAGAAAAACACCACAAATCGCTCACTGCCACATACCAACAACACATACAGCACACTACACACACAACCAACCCAAAAGACACAAAAGAGATCGGTCGGGTGTGTGTAGCCTTCTACTGCAATGTTTACTAAGTTTTCTGTGTCACACAGGAGCAAGTTGCATGCCAGGGGAAATCAGCGTAGTATTCTCTCAGGGAGGGTCTCCTCGGCGCACGGTGGATGGTCTCCCCAGCAGAGTTTGGCGTAAGGCTCTTCTGCAGCAGTTTCTGACACGTCACTGCAGAGGCATCTTCAGGGCATTGCGTTTACTCACCAGGACACTCCGGTTCTGTGCGTCCTCTTCCAGCAGCCCCAGGAAACAAGGACCTCCCGGATGATTCCAAGCCTGCGGAGAAAAGAGCCAAGCACGAAAGGCTTTCTTCGGCGTGCTTGAATGCAGAAGCCTCAGGACTGCCCTTGAGCATTTAGCTTTAGGACCATGGCAAAGGATGGTTTCTCCCTGCAGATCACAAAGAGAGAGCCGGGCTGCACATGGTTCGTTCAGGCTGATAAGATTTCTGGCCCAGAGAAGAGCTCTGTTCTGATGAAAGGATGATCAGCTGAAGGAGTCCCCACAGCATCTTCCCTTAGACTAGTTTTCCTGAACAGCCAGGCTTCCTCAGCAAGGCCTCACGTTAGTGGCCACACAAGCGAGCGTCCGCCACTCAGCAGAAGAGAGCTCTACCCAGCAGACTTCACTCAGGCGCTTTAGAGAGCAGGCACACAGGGCAGACACGGAGAGCACATTGCAAGCTCGGTTTCAGCATCCACTGCAACGACTTCAGTGACTCCTTGAATGGGAAATCCTGCACTGGATTCTTTCACGCACATAAGCTGAATCCAAAGCTGACTTGCCTCCACTGCGGCTAGTTCAAAGCGTCTGGTTCTGCAACTTCCCGTGTGGCTAGTGCTAAGGCCTATTCGAAGCCCACCCACAGGTGGCCTCTGAGACAGAGGGCGTACAGAGAAGACCGCCTTCTACTGCGACGCTTACCGTTTTCCGTATCACATAGGAGCAAATTGCATGCAAGGCGAAAGCAGCCTAGTATTCTCGCAGGGAGGGTCTCCTCAGGGCACGGTGGGTCGTTTCCCCGGCAAAGCCTGGCATAAGGCTCTCCTGCAGCAGTTTCTGACACTTTACTACAAAGGCGTCGGCGGGGCATTGCCGAAAAGAAGGGATGAGGTGGCTCTTTGCGTCCCCTTCCGTCGCCCTCAGGAAACAAGGCCCTCCTGGAGGGTTACAAACCTGTGGAGAAAATGGACAGGCACGAGAGGCTGTCTTCTGTGCACTTGCATGCAGAAGTCTCTCCACACACGAAACAGCCCATCACACAAAACATCAACACCCACCCCCACACACACACACCGAGAACATAACTGCATACAATACACATGAACCACAGTTCTCAGAGGGAACACAACACACCAAGCGAGGCACACCTGACCCAGCTTGACCGCATGCGGTACGCACATCGCAAAAATACACTCATTACTCAAAGAGCCAACCACACACACAACCTGTCAAACACGACCACACACAAATCACCGTCACACATGTAACACACACCACACACACAACACATACAAACCCACATGCAAAACACCCACAAACCACGACAAAAAGAACACCGAGCTCATGCAACACACATTTCACACGCTACACACATCGCCCCAAACACACATAAAACATACAGCACACAGAGCCTCGCAGGATGCACAATGCCAAACACACAACTTGTGCACAGAGGGATCCGTCATAACACACGCTATCTCACTCAACTTGCAAAACACACAGACCACACGACACAAACGCAAATCACAGAACAACACATCACACAACACACACAGAAATTAATATCACAACTCATAACACACGCAACACCCCTGCATTAACAATGCGACACACACAGAGCAACGCAACCACCGCACGCCGCACACGAAGCCGCACACAGCACGCACTCAAGGAACAACCACAACACACACAAGAAAACGCCCACAAACAACATACATAGAGAACACACGGAACCTCTCCACACGCACACAGCACAACATAGGAAACAACATACACCACAAGCGTCACAGGACATAAAAAGCACACAATTCACACAAATCACAGGTCAGTGAGTACACACCACACACACAATGAGGCACACTAACAAGCACAAGCACGCACGGACAGCACGTCTCAACCAAACCCGCACACAACCTCTCAAACACGGCCAAACACCACACCCAATCACACATGCAAAACAGGCACACCACACACAAAACCACACGCAAAACACACCACCAACTGAAACCCCCATAGCGCACATGTCACACGCTACACACCACACACGCAACCACACACAGACACCCCACACTCATATCCATGCATGGGCTGCACTACGCACAGCGCACACACACAGAACCCAGAATGTATCAACGCAAGTCACAAGACACACACCGGACACATCAAAGCACGTAATTGCTCACAACACACGTGAACCACATCTCACAGAGCACACACAATGAGGCACACAAAACAAGCACAGCCACACAGACAACCAATCTCACGTCACACACGTAACACACACACACAACCACTCAAACACAACCACACCTAAACCACAATCACAAACACAAAACACACACAGCCCTCTCACATGCAAAGGCCAAACACATAACCAGCAAAGGAGACAGCGCACATGTCACACACTGCACCCTACACACACAACCACATAGAGACACACCACCCAGATATCCTCACCCAAGAGCGCCAAACGGAACACACACACAACACAGAAACATGCGACGCAACAGTCACAAGACACGCACCAAACCCATCAAGGCACACAACTGCTCACGATACGCATGGAATTCATTGCCCAGACGACATACTGCACCCACCATGAGACATACTAAACAAGCACAACCCCACACAGTCAACACATCTCACATCATGCGCATAACACAGGCAGCCAAACATAACTTCAACCACTCAAACACGACCGCACACACAAATCACCATCACACACGCAGAACACACACACAGCACTCACAAACCCATAGGCAAAACACACATAACCAACAAAGAAGACAAATAGCGCACATTTCACACACGGCACGCTACACACACAACCACGCACAGGCACACTGCACATACGTCCTCACACAGGAGCACAACGCAGAACACACACACAACACAGAAACGCGCCACACAAGAGTCACTATATACACACCACACCCTTGAGGGCACATAACTGCTCACAATGCACACGGAAAACATTGCACAGACCACGCACTGCGCACACCAGGAGACGTACTAAACAAGCACAACCACACACAGTCAACACGTCTCACACCATGTGCACAACTCGAACAGCCAAACACACACACAGCCTCTCTAACACAACAACACACCGATCACAATCACACTCACAAAACTGACACAGCACATACAAGTCCACACCCCACTGACGAAAACACATGCAACACACATATAACGCACCACACACAGCACACACAAGCGCAAGCATACAATACAGCGCGCACACAGACCCACACGCAGACAGCACGAACCGCAACCCACAAACACACACACAACAAACACATGCACACGGCACGTCCGACCCTGGCCAAATCCACAGCACAACCCAACGCTCAAATTACACAGCCCACCCAACATCTACCCAGTACGTAATGCACAGAAAGCAGATGGACAGCACGCACACAACCCAGAACACAGTACACAACAACACAACAGACAACAGGAAGGCCAGACACATTTCGACCGGAGGCAACACACCAAACACACAACATACACAACCGCCAACAGATAACTCGCCAAAAAAAGGCAGAATACACACTGCGCAAAGAACCACACAACGCACACAGCACAACTCACAAGTGCCGACATCACACGTAACACACCACACAGTGAAAAATACGCAGAGCAGTGTGCTCAGCGAGCCGTAAGGATCATACACCACACATGTTACACACAAAATACACACAACACGGACAACAACACAACCCACAGAAAACAAGCGAGACCCACAGATCATAGACATGACAACACAACGCAAAGCACACAGGGACACAGCACACACAGCGTACCAAAACAGAGAATACACACCGAATCACAGAAAAACACCACAAATCGCTCACTGCCACATACCAACAACACATACAGCACACTACACACACAACCAACCCAAAAAAGCAGAAAAGAGATCGGTCGGGTGTGTGTAGCCTTCTACTGCAATGTTTACTAAGTTTTCTGTATCACACAGGAGCAAGTTGCATGCCAGGGGAAATCAGCGTAGTATTCTCTCAGGGAGGGTCTCCTCGGCGCACGGTGGATGGTCTCCCCAGCAGAGTTTGGCGTAAGGCTCTTCTGCAGCAGTTTCTGACACGTCACTGCAGAGGCATCTTCAGGGCATTGCGTTTACTCACCAGGACACTCCGGTTCTGTGCGTCCTCTTCCAGCAGCCCCAGGAAACAAGGACCTCCCGGATGATTCCAAGCCTGCGGAGAAAAGAGCCAAGCACGAAAGGCTTTCTTCGGCGTGCTTGAATGCGGAAGCCTCAGGACTGCCCTTGAGCATTTAGCTTTAGGACCATGGCAAAGGATGGTTTCTCCCTGCAGATCACAAAGAGAGAGCCGGGCTGCACATGGTTCGTTCAGGCTGATAAGATTTCTGGCCCAGAGAAGAGCTCTGTTCTGATGAAAGGATGATCAGCTGAAGGAGTCCCCACAGCATCTTCCCTTAGACTAGTTTTCCTGAACAGCCAGGCTTCCTCAGCAAGGCCTCACGTTAGTGGCCACACAAGCGAGCGTCCGCCACTCAGCAGAAGAGAGCTCTACCCAGCAGACTTCACTCAGGCGCTTTAGAGAGCAGGCACACAGGGCAGACACGGAGAGCACATTGCAAGCTCGGTTTCAGCATCCACTGCAACGACTTCGGTGACTCCTTGAATGGGAAATCCTGCACTGGATTCTTTCACGCACATAAGCTGAATCCAAAGCTGACTTGCCTCCACTGCGGCTAGTTCAAAGCGTCTGGTTCTGCAACTTCCCGTGTGGCTAGTGCTAAGGCCTATTCGAAGCCCACCCACAGGTGGCCTCTGAGACAGAGGGCGTACAGAGAAGACCGCCTTCTACTGAGACGCTTACCGTTTTCCGTATCACATAGGAGCAAATTGCATGCAAGGCGAAAGCAGCCTAGTATTCTCGCAGGGAGGGTCTCCTCAGGGCACGGTGGGTCGTTTCCCGGCAAAGCCTGGCATAAGGCTCTCCTGCAGCAGTTTCTGACACTTTACTACAAAGGCGTCGGCGGGGCATTGCCGAAAAGAAGGGATGAGGTGGCTCTTTGCGTCCCCTTCGGTCGCCCTCAGGAAACAAGGCCCTCCTGGAGGGTTACAAACCTGTGGAGAAAACGGACAGGCACGAGAGGCTGTCTTCTGTGCACTTGCATGCAGAAGTCTCTCCACACACGAAACAGCCCATCACACAAAACATCAACACCCCCCCCACACACACACCGAGAACATAACTGCACACAATACACATGAACCACAGTTCTCAGAGGGAACACAACACACCAAGCGAGGCACACCTGACCCAGCTTGACCGCATGCGGTACACACATCGCAAAAATACACTCATTACTCAAAGAGCCAACCACACACACAACCTGTCAAACACGACCACACACAAATCACCGTCACACATGTAACACACACCACACACACAACACATACAAACCCACATGCAAAACACCCACAAACCACGACAAAAAGAACACCGAGCTCATGCAACACACATTTCACACGCTACACACATCGCCCCAAACACACATAAAACATACAGCACACAGAGCCTCGCAGGATGCACAATGCCAAACACACAACTTGTGCACAGAGGGATCAGTCATAACACACGCTATCTCACTCAACTTGCAAAACACACAGACCACACGACACAAACGCAAATCACAGAACAACACATCACACAACACACACAGAAATTAATATCACAACTCATAACACACGCAACACCCCTGCATTAACAATGCGACACACACAGAGCAACGCAACCACCGCACGCCGCACACGAAGCCGCACACAGCACGCACTCAAGGAACAACCACAACACACACAAGAAAACGCCCACAAACAACATACATAGAGAACACACGGAACCTCTCCACACGCACACAGCACAACATAGGAAACAACATACACCACAAGCGTCACAGGACATAAAAAGCACACAATTCACACAAATCACAGGTCAGTGAGTACACACCACACACACAATGAGGCACACTAACAAGCACAAGCACGCACGGACAGCACGTCTCAACCAAACCCGCACACAACCTCTCAAACACGGCCAAACACCACACCCAATCACACATGCAAAACAGGCACACCACACACAAAACCACACGCAAAACACACCACCAACTGAAACCCCCATAGCGCACATGTCACACGCTACACACCACACACGCAACCACACACAGACACCCCACACTCATATCCATGCACGGGCTGCACTACGCACAGCGCACACACACAGAACCCAGAATGTATCAACGCAAGTCACAAGACACACACCGGACACATCAAAGCACGTAATTGCTCACAACACACGTGAACCACATCTCACAGAGCACACACAATGAGGCACACAAAACAAGCACAGCCACACAGACAACCAATCTCACGTCACACACGTAACACACACACACAACCACTCAAACACAACCACACCTAAACCACAATCACAAACACAAAACACACACAGCCCTCACACATGCAAAGGCCAAACACATAACCAGCAAAGGAGACAGCGCACATGTCACACACTGCACCCTACACACACAACCACATAGAGACACACCACCCAGATATCCTCACCCAAGAGCGCCAAACGGAACACACACACAACACAGAAACATGCGACGCAACAGTCACAAGACACGCACCAAACCCATCAAGGCACACAACTGCTCACGATACGCATGGAATTCATTGCCCAGACGACATACTGCACCCACCATGAGACATACTAAACAAGCACAACCCCACACAGTCAACACATCTCACATCATGCGCATAACACAGGCAGCCAAACATAACTTCAACCACTCAAACACGACCGCACACACAAATCACCATCACACACGCAGAACACACACACAGCACTCACAAACCCATAGGCAAAACACACATAACCAACAAAGAAGACAAATAGCGCACATTTCACACACGGCACGCTACACACACAACCACGCACAGGCACACTGCACATACGTCCTCACACAGGAGCACAACGCAGAACACACACACAACACAGAAACGCGCCACACAACAGTCACTATATACACACCACACCCTTGAGGGCACATAACTGCTCACAATGCACACGGAAAACATTGCACAGACCACGCACTGCGCACACCAGGAGACGTACTAAACAAGCACAACCACACACAGTCAACACGTCTCACACCATGTGCACAACTCGAACAGCCAAACACACACACAGCCTCTCTAACACAACAACACACCGATCACAATCACACTCACAAAACTGACACAGCACATACAAGTCCACACCCCACTGACGAAAACACATGCAACACACATATAACGCACCACACACAGCACACACAAGCGCAAGCATACAATACAGCGCGCACACAGACCCACACGCAGACAGCACGAACCGCAACCCACAAACACACACACAACAAACACATGCACACGGCACGTCCGACCCTGGCCAAATCCACAGCACAACCCAACGCTCAAATTACACAGCCCACCCAACATCTACCCAGTACGTAACGCACAGAAAGCAGATGGACAGCACGCACACAAGCCAGAACACAGTACACAACAACACAACAGACAACAGGAAGGCCAGACACATTTCGACCGGAGGCAACACACCAAACACACAACATACACAACCGCCAACAGATAACTCGCCAAAAAAAGGCAGAATACACACTGCGCAAAGAACCACACAACGCACACAGCACAACTCACAAGTGCCGACATCACACGTAACACACCACACAGTGAAAAATACGCAGAGCAGTGTGCTCAGCGAGCCGTAAGGATCATACACCACACATGTTACACACAAAATACACACAACACGGACAACAACACAACCCACAGAAAACAAGCGAGACCCACAGATCATAGACATGACAACACAACGCAAAGCACACAGGGACACAGCACACACAGCGTACCACAACAGAGAATACACACCGAATCACAGAAAAACACCACAAATCGCTCACTGCCACATACCAACAACACATACAGCACACTACACACACAACCAACCCAAAAAAGCAGAAAAGAGATCGGTCGGGTGTGTGTAGCCTTCTACTGCAATGTTTACTAAGTTTTCTGTATCACACAGGAGCAAGTTGCATGCCAGGGGAAATCAGCGTAGTATTCTCTCAGGGAGGGTCTCCTCGGCGCACGGTGGATGGTCTCCCCAGCAGAGTTTGGCGTAAGGCTCTTCTGCAGCAGTTTCTGACACGTCACTGCAGAGGCATCTTCAGGGCATTGCGTTTACTCACCAGGACACTCCGGTTCTGTGCGTCCTCTTCCAGCAGCCCCAGGAAACAAGGACCTCCCGGATGATTCCAAGCCTGCAGAGAAAAGAGCCAAGCACGAAAGGCTTTCTTCGGCGTGCTTGAATGCGGAAGCCTCAGGACTGCCCTTGAGCATTTAGCTTTAGGACCATGGCAAAGGATGGTTTCTCCCTGCAGATCACAAAGAGAGAGCCGGGCTGCACATGGTTCGTTCAGGCTGATAAGATTTCTGGCCCAGAGAAGAGCTCTGTTCTGATGAAAGGATGATCAGCTGAAGGAGTCCCCACAGCATCTTCCCTTAGACTAGTTTTCCTGAACAGCCAGGCTTCCTCAGCAAGGCCTCACGTTAGTGGCCACACAAGCGAGCGTCCGCCACTCAGCAGAAGAGAGCTCTACCCAGCAGACTTCACTCAGGCGCTTTAGAGAGCAGGCACACAGGGCAGACACGGAGAGCACATTGCAAGCTCGGTTTCAGCATCCACTGCAACGACTTCGGTGACTCCTTGAATGGGAAATCCTGCACTGGATTCTTTCACGCACATAAGCTGAATCCAAAGCTGACTTGCCTCCACTGCGGCTAGTTCAAAGCGTCTGGTTCTGCAACTTCCCGTGTGGCTAGTGCTAAGGCCTATTCGAAGCCCACCCACAGGTGGCCTCTGAGACAGAGGGCGTACAGAGAAGACTGCCTTCTACTGCGACGCTTACCGTTTTCCGTATCACATAGGAGCAAATTGCATGCAAGGCGAAAGCAGCCTAGTATTCTCGCAGGGAGGGTCTCCTCAGGGCACGGTGGGTCGTTTCCCGGCAAAGCCTGGCATAAGGCTCTCCTGCAGCAGTTTCTGACACTTTACTACAAAGGCGTCGGCGGGGCATTGCCGAAAAGAAGGGATGAGGTGGCTCTTTGCGTCCCCTTCGGTCGCCCTCAGGAAACAAGGCCCTCCTGGAGGGTTACAAACCTGTGGAGAAAACGGACAGGCACGAGAGGCTGTCTTCTGTGCACTTGCATGCAGAAGTCTCTCCACACACGAAACAGCCCATCACACAAAACATCAACACCCCCCCCACACACACACCGAGAACATAACTGCACACAATACACATGAACCACAGTTCTCAGAGGGAACACAACACACCAAGCGAGGCACACCTGACCCAGCTTGACCGCATGCGGTACACACATCGCAAAAATACACTCATTACTCAAAGAGCCAACCACACACACAACCTGTCAAACACGACCACACACAAATCACCGTCACACATGTAACACACACCACACACACAACACATACAAACCCACATGCAAAACACCCACAAACCACGACAAAAAGAACACCGAGCTCATGCAACACACATTTCACACGCTACACACATCGCCCCAAACACACATAAAACATACAGCACACAGAGCCTCGCAGGATGCACAATGCCAAACACACAACTTGTGCACAGAGGGATCAGTCATAACACACGCTATCTCACTCAACTTGCAAAACACACAGACCACACGACACAAACGCAAATCACAGAACAACACATCACACAACACACACAGAAATTAATATCACAACTCATAACACACGCAACACCCCTGCATTAACAATGCGACACACACAGAGCAACGCAACCACCGCACGCCGCACACGAAGCCGCACACAGCACGCACTCAAGGAACAACCACAACACACACAAGAAAACGCCCACAAACAACATACATAGAGAACACACGGAACCTCTCCACACGCACACAGCACAACATAGGAAACAACATACACCACAAGCGTCACAGGACATAAAAAGCACACAATTCACACAAATCACAGGTCAGTGAGTACACACCACACACACAATGAGGCACACTAACAAGCACAAGCACGCACGGACAGCACGTCTCAACCAAACCTGCACACAACCTCTCAAACACGGCCAAACACCACACCCAATCACACATGCAAAACAGGCACACCACACACAAAACCACACGCAAAACACACCACCAACTGAAACCCCCATAGCGCACATGTCACACGCTACACACCACACACGCCACCACACACAGACACCCCACACTCATATCCATGCACGGGCTGCACTACGCACAGCGCACACACACAGAACCCAGAATGTATCAACGCAAGTCACAAGACACACACCGGACACATCAAAGCACGTAATTGCTCACAACACACGTGAACCACATCTCACAGAGCACACACAATGAGGCACACAAAACAAGCACAGCCACACAGACAACCAATCTCACGTCACACACGTAACACACACACACAACCACTCAAACACAACCACACCTAAACCACAATCACAAACACAAAACACACACAGCCCTCACACATGCAAAGGCCAAACACATAACCAGCAAAGGAGACAGCGCACATGTCACACACTGCACCCTACACACACAACCACATAGAGACACACCACCCAGATATCCTCACCCAAGAGCGCCAAACGGAACACACACACAACACAGAAACATGCGACGCAACAGTCACAAGACACGCACCAAACCCATCAAGGCACACAACTGCTCACGATACGCATGGAATTCATTGCCCAGACGACATACTGCACCCACCATGAGACATACTAAACAAGCACAACCCCACACAGTCAACACATCTCACATCATGCGCATAACACAGGCAGCCAAACATAACTTCAACCACTCAAACACGACCGCACACACAAATCACCATCACACACGCAGAACACACACACAGCACTCACAAACCCATAGGCAAAACACACATAACCAACAAAGAAGACAAATAGCGCACATTTCACACACGGCACGCTACACACACAACCACGCACAGGCACACCGCACATACGTCCTCACACAGGAGCACAACGCAGAACACACACACAACACAGAAACGCGCCACACAACAGTCACTATATACACACCACACCCTTGAGGGCACATAACTGCTCACAATGCACACGGAAAACATTGCACAGACCACGCACTGCGCACACCAGGAGACGTACTAAACAAGCACAACCACACACAGTCAACACGTCTCACACCATGTGCACAACTCGAACAGCCAAACACACACACAGCCTCTCTAACACAACAACACACCGATCACAATCACACTCACAAAACTGACACAGCACATACAAGTCCACACCCCACTGACGAAAACACATGCAACACACATATAACGCACCACACACAGCACACACAAGCGCAAGCATACAATACAGCGCGCACACAGACCCACACGCAGACAGCACGAACCGCAACCCACAAACACACACACAACAAACACATGCACACGGCACGTCCGACCCTGGCCAAATCCACAGCACAACCCAACGCTCAAATTACACAGCCCACCCAACATCTACCCAGTACGTAACGCACAGAAAGCAGATGGACAGCACGCACACAACCCAGAACACAGTACACAACAACACAACAGACAACAGGAAGGCCAGACACATTTCGACCGGAGGCAACACACCAAACACACAACATACACAACCGCCAACAGATAACTCGCCAAAAAAAGGCAGAATACACACTGCGCAAAGAACCACACAACGCACACAGCACAACTCACAAGTGCCGACATCACACGTAACACACCACACAGTGAAAAATACGCAGAGCAGTGTGCTCAGCGAGCCGTAAGGATCATACACCACACATGTTACACACAAAATACACACAACACGGACAACAACACAACCCACAGAAAACAAGCGAGACCCACAGATCATAGACATGACAACACAACGCAAAGCACACAGGGACACAGCACACACAGCGTACCACAACAGAGAATACACACCGAATCACAGAAAAACACCACAAATCGCTCACTGCCACATACCAACAACACATACAGCACACTACACACACAACCAACCCAAAAAAGCAGAAAAGAGATCGGTCGGGTGTGTGTAGCCTTCTACTGCAATGTTTACTAAGTTTTCTGTATCACACAGGAGCAAGTTGCATGCCAGGGGAAATCAGCGTAGTATTCTCTCAGGGAGGGTCTCCTCGGCGCACGGTGGATGGTCTCCCCAGCAGAGTTTGGCGTAAGGCTCTTCTGCAGCAGTTTCTGACACGTCACTGCAGAGGCATCTTCAGGGCATTGCGTTTACTCACCAGGACACTCCGGTTCTGTGCGTCCTCTTCCAGCAGCCCCAGGAAACAAGGACCTCCCGGATGATTCCAAGCCTGCAGAGAAAAGAGCCAAGCACGAAAGGCTTTCTTCGGCGTGCTTGAATGCGGAAGCCTCAGGACTGCCCTTGAGCATTTAGCTTTAGGACCATGGCAAAGGATGGTTTCTCCCTGCAGATCACAAAGAGAGAGCCGGGCTGCACATGGTTCGTTCAGGCTGATAAGATTTCTGGCCCAGAGAAGAGCTCTGTTCTGATGAAAGGATGATCAGCTGAAGGAGTCCCCACAGCATCTTCCCTTAGACTAGTTTTCCTGAACAGCCAGGCTTCCTCAGCAAGGCCTCACGTTAGTGGCCACACAAGCGAGCGTCCGCCACTCAGCAGAAGAGAGCTCTACCCAGCAGACTTCACTCAGGCGCTTTAGAGAGCAGGCACACAGGGCAGACACGGAGAGCACATTGCAAGCTCGGTTTCAGCATCCACTGCAACGACTTCGGTGACTCCTTGAATGGGAAATCCTGCACTGGATTCTTTCACGCACATAAGCTGAATCCAAAGCTGACTTGCCTCCACTGCGGCTAGTTCAAAGCGTCTGGTTCTGCAACTTCCCGTGTGGCTAGTGCTAAGGCCTATTCGAAGCCCACCCACAGGTGGCCTCTGAGACAGAGGGCGTACAGAGAAGACTGCCTTCTACTGCGACGCTTACCGTTTTCCGTATCACATAGGAGCAAATTGCATGCAAGGCGAAAGCAGCCTAGTATTCTCGCAGGGAGGGTCTCCTCAGGGCACGGTGGGTCGTTTCCCGGCAAAGCCTGGCATAAGGCTCTCCTGCAGCAGTTTCTGACACTTTACTACAAAGGCGTCGGCGGGGCATTGCCGAAAAGAAGGGATGAGGTGGCTCTTTGCGTCCCCTTCCGTCGCCCTCAGGAAACAAGGCCCTCCTGGAGGGTTACAAACCTGTGGAGAAAACGGACAGGCACGAGAGGCTGTCTTCTGTGCACTTGCATGCAGAAGTCTCTCCACACACGAAACAGCCCATCACACAAAACATCAACACCCCCCCCACACACACACCGAGAACATAACTGCACACAATACACATGAACCACAGTTCTCAGAGGGAACACAACACACCAAGCGAGGCACACCTGACCCAGCTTGACCGCATGCGGTACACACATCGCAAAAATACACTCATTACTCAAAGAGCCAACCACACACACAACCTGTCAAACACGACCACACACAAATCACCGTCACACATGTAACACACACCACACACACAACACATACAAACCCACATGCAAAACACCCACAAACCACGACAAAAAGAACACCGAGCTCATGCAACACACATTTCACACGCTACACACATCGCCCCAAACACACATAAAACATACAGCACACAGAGCCTCGCAGGATGCACAATGCCAAACACACAACTTGTGCACAGAGGGATCAGTCATAACACACGCTATCTCACTCAACTTGCAAAACACACAGACCACACGACACAAACGCAAATCACAGAACAACACATCACACAACACACACAGAAATTAATATCACAACTCATAACACACGCAACACCCCTGCATTAACAATGCGACACACACAGAGCAACGCAACCACCGCACGCCGCACACGAAGCCGCACACAGCACGCACTCAAGGAACAACCACAACACACACAAGAAAACGCCCACAAACAACATACATAGAGAACACACGGAACCTCTCCACACGCACACAGCACAACATAGGAAACAACATACACCACAAGCGTCACAGGACATAAAAAGCACACAATTCACACAAATCACAGGTCAGTGAGTACACACCACACACACAATGAGGCACACTAACAAGCACAAGCACGCACGGACAGCACGTCTCAACCAAACCCGCACACAACCTCTCAAACACGGCCAAACACCACACCCAATCACACATGCAAAACAGGCACACCACACACAAAACCACACGCAAAACACACCACCAACTGAAACCCCCATAGCGCACATGTCACACGCTACACACCACACACGCAACCACACACAGACACCCCACACTCATATCCATGCACGGGCTGCACTACGCACAGCGCACACACACAGAACCCAGAATGTATCAACGCAAGTCACAAGACACACACCGGACACATCAAAGCACGTAATTGCTCACAACACACGTGAACCACATCTCACAGAGCACACACAATGAGGCACACAAAACAAGCACAGCCACACAGACAACCAATCTCACGTCACACACGTAACACACACACACAACCACTCAAACACAACCACACCTAAACCACAATCACAAACACAAAACACACACAGCCCTCACACATGCAAAGGCCAAACACATAACCAGCAAAGGAGACAGCGCACATGTCACACACTGCACCCTACACACACAACCACATAGAGACACACCACCCAGATATCCTCACCCAAGAGCGCCAAACGGAACACACACACAACACAGAAACATGCGACGCAACAGTCACAAGACACGCACCAAACCCATCAAGGCACACAACTGCTCACGATACGCATGGAATTCATTGCCCAGACGACATACAGCACCCACCATGAGACATACTAAACAAGCACAACCCCACACAGTCAACACATCTCACATCATGCGCATAACACAGGCAGCCAAACATAACCTCAACCACTCAAACACGACCGCACACACAAATCACCATCACACACGCAGAACACACACACAGCACTCACAAACCCATAGGCAAAACACACATAACCAACAAAGAAGACAAATAGCGCACATTTCACACACTGCACGCTACACACACAACCACGCACAGGCACACCGCACATACGTCCTCACACAGGAGCACAACGCAGAACACACACACAACACAGAAACGCGCCACACAACAGTCACTATATACACACCACACCCTTGAGGGCACATAACTGCTCACAATGCACACGGAAAACATTGCACAGACCACGCACTGCGCACACCAGGAGACGTACTAAACAAGCACAACCACACACAGTCAACACGTCTCACACCATGTGCACAACTCGAACAGCCAAACACACACACAGCCTCTCTAACACAACAACACACCGATCACAATCACACTCACAAAACTGACACAGCACATACAAGTCCACACCCCACTGACGAAAACACATGCAACACACATATAACGCACCACACACAGCACACACAAGCGCAAGCATACAATACAGCGCGCACACAGACCCACACGCAGACAGCACGAACCGCAACCCACAAACACACACACAACAAACACATGCACACGGCACGTCCGACCCAGGCCAAATCCACAGCACAACCCAACGCTCAAATTACACAGCCCACCCAACATCTACCCAGTACGTAACGCACAGAAAGCAGATGGACAGCACGCACACAAGCCAGAACACAGTACACAACAACACAACAGACAACAGGAAGGCCAGACACATTTCGACCGGAGGCAACACACCAAACACACAACATACACAACCGCCAACAGATAACTCGCCAAAAAAGGCAGAATACACACTGCGCAAAGAACCACACAACACACACAGCACAACTCACAAGTGCCGACATCACACGTAACACACCACACAGTGAAAAATACGCAGAGCAGTGTGCTCAGCGAGCCGTAAGGATCATACACCACACATGTTACACACAAAATACACACAACACGGACAACAACACAACCCACAGAAAACAAGCGAGACCCACAGATCATAGACATGACAACACAACGCAAAGCACACAGGGACACAGCACACACAGCGTACCACAACAGAGAATACACACCGAATCACAGAAAAACACCACAAATCGCTCACTGCCACATACCAACAACACATACAGCACACTACACACACAACCAACCCAAAAGACACAAAAGAGATCGGTCGGGTGTGTGTAGCCTTCTACTGCAATGTTTACTAAGTTTTCTGTGTCACACAGGAGCAAGTTGCATGCCAGGGGAAATCAGCGTAGTATTCTCTCAGGGAGGGTCTCCTCGGCGCACGGTGGATGGTCTCCCCAGCAGAGTTTGGCGTAAGGCTCTTCTGCAGCAGTTTCTGACACGTCACTGCAGAGGCATCTTCAGGGCATTGCTTTTACTCACCAGGACACTCCGGTTCTGTGCGTCCTCTTCCAGCAGCCCCAGGAAACAAGGACCTCCCGGATGATTCCAAGCCTGCGGAGAAAAGAGCCAAGCACGAAAGGCTTTCTTCGGCGTGCTTGAATGCAGAAGCCTCAGGACTGCCCTTGAGCATTTAGCTTTAGGACCATGGCAAAGGATGGTTTCTCCCTGCAGATCACAAAGAGAGAGCCGGGCTGCACATGGTTCGTTCAGGCTGATAAGATTTCTGGCCCAGAGAAGAGCTCTGTTCTGATGAAAGGATGATCAGCTGAAGGAGTCCCCACAGCATCTTCCCTTAGACTAGTTTTCCTGAACAGCCAGGCTTCCTCAGCAAGGCCTCACGTTAGTGGCCACACAAGCGAGCGTCCGCCACTCAGCAGAAGAGAGCTCTACCCAGCAGACTTCACTCAGGCGCTTTAGAGAGCAGGCACACAGGGCAGACACGGAGAGCACATTGCAAGCTCGGTTTCAGCATCCACTGCAACGACTTCGGTGACTCCTTGAATGGGAAATCCTGCACTGGATTCTTTCACGCACATAAGCTGAATCCAAAGCTGACTTGCCTCCACTGCGGCTAGTTCAAAGCGTCTGGTTCTGCAACTTCCCGTGTGGCTAGTGCTAAGGCCTATTCGAAGCCCACCCACAGGTGGCCTCTGAGACAGAGGGCGTACAGAGAAGACTGCCTTCTACTGCGACGCTTACCGTTTTCCGTATCACATAGGAGCAAATTGCATGCAAGGCGAAAGCAGCCTAGTATTCTCGCAGGGAGGGTCTCCTCAGGGCACGGTGGGTCGTTTCCCGGCAAAGCCTGGCATAAGGCTCTCCTGCAGCAGTTTCTGACACTTTACTACAAAGGCGTCGGCGGGGCATTGCCGAAAAGAAGGGATGAGGTGGCTCTTTGCGTCCCCTTCGGTCGCCCTCAGGAAACAAGGCCCTCCTGGAGGGTTACAAACCTGTGGAGAAAACGGACAGGCACGAGAGGCTGTCTTCTGTGCACTTGCATGCAGAAGTCTCTCCACACACGAAACAGCCCATCACACAAAACATCAACACCCCCCCCACACACACACCGAGAACATAACTGCACACAATACACATGAACCACAGTTCTCAGAGGGAACACAACACACCAAGCGAGGCACACCTGACCCAGCTTGACCGCATGCGGTACACACATCGCAAAAATACACTCATTACTCAAAGAGCCAACCACACACACAACCTGTCAAACACGACCACACACAAATCACCGTCACACATGTAACACACACCACACACACAACACATACAAACCCACATGCAAAACACCCACAAACCACGACAAAAAGAACACCGAGCTCATGCAACACACATTTCACACGCTACACACATCGCCCCAAACACACATAAAACATACAGCACACAGAGCCTCGCAGGATGCACAATGCCAAACACACAACTTGTGCACAGAGGGATCAGTCATAACACACGCTATCTCACTCAACTTGCAAAACACACAGACCACACGACACAAACGCAAATCACAGAACAACACATCACACAACACACACAGAAATTAATATCACAACTCATAACACACGCAACACCCCTGCATTAACAATGCGACACACACAGAGCAACGCAACCACCGCACGCCGCACACGAAGCCGCACACAGCACGCACTCAAGGAACAACCACAACACACACAAGAAAACGCCCACAAACAACATACATAGAGAACACACGGAACCTCTCCACACGCACACAGCACAACATAGGAAACAACATACACCACAAGCGTCACAGGACATAAAAAGCACACAATTCACACAAATCACAGGTCAGTGAGTACACACCACACACACAATGAGGCACACTAACAAGCACAAGCACGCACGGACAGCACGTCTCAACCAAACCCGCACACAACCTCTCAAACACGGCCAAACACCACACCCAATCACACATGCAAAACAGGCACACCACACACAAAACCACACGCAAAACACACCACCAACTGAAACCCCCATAGCGCACATGTCACACGCTACACACCACACACGCAACCACACACAGACACCCCACACTCATATCCATGCACGGGCTGCACTACGCACAGCGCACACACACAGAACCCGGAATGTATCAACGCAAGTCACAAGACACACACCGGACACATCAAAGCACGTAATTGCTCACAACACACGTGAACCACATCTCACAGAGCACACACAATGAGGCACACAAAACAAGCACAGCCACACAGACAACCAATCTCACGTCACACACGTAACACACACACACAACCACTCAAACACAACCACACCTAAACCACAATCACAAACACAAAACACACACAGCCCTCACACATGCAAAGGCCAAACACATAACCAGCAAAGGAGACAGCGCACATGTCACACACTGCACCCTACACACACAACCACATAGAGACACACCACCCAGATATCCTCACCCAAGAGCGCCAAACGGAACACACACACAACACAGAAACATGCGACGCAACAGTCACAAGACACGCACCAAACCCATCAAGGCACACAACTGCTCACGATATGCATGGAATTCATTGCCCAGACGACATACTGCACCCACCATGAGACATACTAAACAAGCACAACCCCACACAGTCAACACATCTCACATCATGCGCATAACACAGGCAGCCAAACATAACCTCAACCACTCAAACACGACCGCACACACAAATCACCATCACACACGCAGAACACACACACAGCACTCACAAACCCATAGGCAAAACACACATAACCAACAAAGAAGACAAATAGCGCACATTTCACACACTGCACGCTACACACACAACCACGCACAGGCACACCGCACATACGTCCTCACACAGGAGCACAACGCAGAACACACACACAACACAGAAACGCGCCACACAACAGTCACTATATACACACCACACCCTTGAGGGCACATAACTGCTCACAATGCACACGGAAAACATTGCACAGACCACGCACTGCGCACACCAGGAGACGTACTAAACAAGCACAACCACACACAGTCAACACGTCTCACACCATGTGCACAACTCGAACAGCCAAACACACACACAGCCTCTCTAACACAACAACACACCGATCACAATCACACTCACAAAACTGACACAGCACATACAAGTCCACACCCCACTGACGAAAACACATGCAACACACATATAACGCACCACACACAGCACACACAAGCGCAAGCATACAATACAGCGCGCACACAGACCCACACGCAGACAGCACGAACCGCAACCCACAAACACACACACAACAAACACATGCACACGGCACGTCCGACCCAGGCCAAATCCACAGCACAACCCAACGCTCAAATTACACAGCCCACCCAACATCTACCCAGTACGTAACGCACAGAAAGCAGATGGACAGCACGCACACAAGCCAGAACACAGTACACAACAACACAACAGACAACAGGAAGGCCAGACACATTTCGACCGGAGGCAACACACCAAACACACAACATACACAACCGCCAACAGATAACTCGCCAAAAAAGGCAGAATACACACTGCGCAAAGAACCACACAACACACACAGCACAACTCACAAGTGCCGACATCACACGTAACACAACACACAGTGAAAAATACGCAGAGCAGTGTGCTCAGCGAGCCGTAAGGATCATACACCACACATGTTACACACAAAATACACACAACACGGACAACAACAAAACCCACAGAAAACAAGCGAGACCCACAGATCATAGACATGACAACACAACGCAAAGCACACAGGGACACAGCACACACAGCGTACCACAACAGAGAATACACACCGAATCACAGAAAAACACCACAAATCGCTCACTGCCACATACCAACAACACATACAGCACACTACACACACAACCAACCCAAAAGACACAAAAGAGATCGGTCGGGTGTGTGTAGCCTTCTACTGCAATGTTTACTAAGTTTTCTGTGTCACACAGGAGCAAGTTGCATGCCAGGGGAAATCAGCGTAGTATTCTCTCAGGGAGGGTCTCCTCGGCGCACGGTGGATGGTCTCCCCAGCAGAGTTTGGCGTAAGGCTCTTCTGCAGCAGTTTCTGACACGTCACTGCAGAGGCATCTTCAGGGCATTGCTTTTACTCACCAGGACACTCCGGTTCTGTGCGTCCTCTTCCAGCAGCCCCAGGAAACAAGGACCTCCCGGATGATTCCAAGCCTGCGGAGAAAAGAGCCAAGCACGAAAGGCTTTCTTCGGCGTGCTTGAATGCGGAAGCCTCAGGACTGCCCTTGAGCATTTAGCTTTAGGACCATGGCAAAGGATGGTTTCTCCCTGCAGATCACAAAGAGAGAGCCGGGCTGCACATGGTTCGTTCAGGCTGATAAGATTTCTGGCCCAGAGAAGAGCTCTGTTCTGATGAAAGGATGATCAGCTGAAGGAGTCCCCACAGCATCTTCCCTTAGACTAGTTTTCCTGAACAGCCAGGCTTCCTCAGCAAGGCCTCACGTTAGTGGCCACACAAGCGAGCGTCCGCCACTCAGCAGAAGAGAGCTCTACCCAGCAGACTTCACTCAGGCGCTTTAGAGAGCAGGCACACAGGGCAGACACGGAGAGCACATTGCAAGCTCGGTTTCAGCATCCACTGCAACGACTTCGGTGACTCCTTGAATGGGAAATCCTGCACTGGATTCTTTCACGCACATAAGCTGAATCCAAAGCTGACTTGCCTCCACTGCGGCTAGTTCAAAGCGTCTGGTTCTGCAACTTCCCGTGTGGCTAGTGCTAAGGCCTATTCGAAGCCCCCCCACAGGTGGCCTCTGAGACAGGGGGCGTACAGAGAAGACCGCCTTCTACTGCGACGCTTACCGTTTTCCGTATCACATAGGAGCAAATTGCATGCAAGGCGAAAGCAGCCTTGTATTCTCACAGGGAGGGTCTCCTCAGGGCACGGTGGGTCATTTCCCCGGCAAAGCCTGGCATAAGGCTCTCCTGCAGCAGTTCCTGACACTTTACTACAAAGGCGTCGGCGGGGCATTGCCGAAAAGAAGGGATGAGGTGGCTCTTTGCGTCCCCTTCCGTCGCCCTCAGGAAACAAGGCCCTCCTGGAGGGTTACAAACCTGTGGAGAAAACGGACAGGCACGAGAGGCTGTCTTCTGTGCACTTGCATGCAGAAGTCTCTCCACACACGAAACAGCCCATCACACAAAACATCAACACCCACCCCCACACACACACACCGAGAACATAACTGCACACAATACACATGAACCACAGTTCTCAGAGGGAACACAACACACCAAGCGAGGCACACCTGACCCAGCTTGACCGCACGCGGTACGCACATCGCAAAAATACACTCATTACTCAAAGAGCCAACCACACACACAACCTGTCAAACACGACCACACACAAATCACCGTCACACATGTAACACACACCACACACACAACACATACAAACCCACATGCAAAACACCCACAAACCACGACAAAAAGAACACCGAGCTCATGCAACACACATTTCACACGCTACACACATCGCCCCAAACACACATAAAACATACAGCACACAGAGCCTCGCAGGATACACAATGCCAAACACACAACTTGTGCACAGAGGGATCAGTCATAACACACGCTATCTCACTCAACTTGCAAAACACACAGACCACACGACACAAACGCAAATCACAGAACAACACATCACACAACACACACAGAAATTAATATCACAACTCATAACACACGCAACACCCCTGCATTAACAATGCGACACACACAGAGCAACGCAACCACCGCACGCCGCACACGAAGCCGCACACAGCACGCACTCAAGGAACAACCACAACACACACAAGAAAACGCCCACAAACAACATACATAGAGAACACACGGAACCTCTCCACACGCACACAGCACAACATAGGAAACAACATACACCACAAGCGTCACAGGACATAAAAAGCACACAATTCACACAAATCACAGGTCAGTGAGTACACACCACACACACAATGAGGCACACTAACAAGCACAAGCACGCACGGACAGCACGTCTCAACCAAACCCGCACACAACCTCTCAAACACGGCCAAACACCACACCCAATCACACATGCAAAACAGGCACACCACACACAAAACCACACGCAAAACACACCACCAACTGAAACCCCCATAGCGCACATGTCACACACTACACACCACGCACACAACCACACACAGACACCCCACACTCATATCCATGCACGGGCTGCACTACGCACAGCGCACACACACAGAACCCAGAATGTATCAACGCAAGTCACAAGACACACACCGGACACATCAAAGCACGTAATTGCTCACAACACACGTGAACCACATCTCACAGAGCACACACAATGAGGCACACAAAACAAGCACAGCCACACAGACAACCAATCTCACGTCACACACGTAACACACACACACAACCACTCAAACACAACCACACCTAAACCACAATCACAAACACAAAACACACACAGCCCTCACACATGCAAAGGCCAAACACATAACCAGCAAAGGAGACAGCGCACATGTCACACACTGCACCCTACACACACAACCACATAGAGACACACCACCCAGATATCCTCACCCAAGAGCGCCAAACGGAACACACACACAACACAGAAACATGCGACGCAACAGTCACAAGACACGCACCAAACCCATCAAGGCACACAACTGCTCACGATATGCATGGAATTCATTGCCCAGACGACATACTGCACCCACCATGAGACATACTAAACAAGCACAACCCCACACAGTCAACACATCTCACATCATGCGCATAACACAGGCAGCCAAACATAACCTCAACCACTCAAACACGACCGCACACACAAATCACCATCACACACGCAGAACACACACACAGCACTCACAAACCCATAGGCAAAACACACATAACCAACAAAGAAGACAAATAGCGCACATTTCACACACTGCACGCTACACACACAACCACGCACAGGCACACCGCACATACGTCCTCACACAGGAGCACAACGCAGAACACACACACAACACAGAAACGCGCCACACAACAGTCACTATATACACACCACACCCTTGAGGGCACATAACTGCTCACAATGCACACGGAAAACATTGCACAGACCACGCACTGCGCACACCAGGAGACGTACTAAACAAGCACAACCACACACAGTCAACACGTCTCACACCATGTGCACAACTCGAACAGCCAAACACACACACAGCCTCTCTAACACAACAACACACCGATCACAATCACACTCACAAAACTGACACAGCACATACAAGTCCACACCCCACTGACGAAAACACATGCAACACACATATAACGCACCACACACAGCACACACAAGCGCAAGCATACAATACAGCGCGCACACAGACCCACACGCAGACAGCACGAACCGCAACCCACAAACACACACACAACAAACACATGCACACGGCACGTCCGACCCAGGCCAAATCCACAGCACAACCCAACGCTCAAATTACACAGCCCACCCAACATCTACCCAGTACGTAACGCACAGAAAGCAGATGGACAGCACGCACACAAGCCAGAACACAGTACACAACAACACAACAGACAACAGGAAGGCCAGACACATTTCGACCGGAGGCAACACACCAAACACACAACATACACAACCGCCAACAGATAACTCGCCAAAAAAAGGCAGAATACACACTGCGCAAAGAACCACACAACACACACAGCACAACTCACAAGTGCCGACATCACACGTAACACACCACACAGTGAAAAATACGCAGAGCAGTGTGCTCAGCGAGCCGTAAGGATCATACACCACACATGTTACACACAAAATACACACAACACGGACAACAACACAACCCACAGAAAACAAGCGAGACCCACAGATCATAGACATGACAACACAACGCAAAGCACACAGGGACACAGCACACACAGCGTACCACAACAGAGAATACACACCGAATCACAGAAAAACACCACAAATCGCTCACTGCCACATACCAACAACACATACAGCACACTACACACACAACCAACCCAAAAGACACAAAAGAGATCGGTCGGGTGTGTGTAGCCTTCTACTGCAATGTTTACTAAGTTTTCTGTGTCACACAGGAGCAAGTTGCATGCCAGGGGAAATCAGCGTAGTATTCTCTCAGGGAGGGTCTCCTCGGCGCACGGTGGATGGTCTCCCCAGCAGAGTTTGGCGTAAGGCTCTTCTGCAGCAGTTTCTGACACGTCACTGCAGAGGCATCTTCAGGGCATTGCGTTTACTCACCAGGACACTCCGGTTCTTTGCGTCCTCTTCCAGCAGCCCCAGGAAACAAGGACCTCCCGGATGATTCCAAGCCTGCGGAGAAAAGAGCCAAGCACGAAAGGCTTTCTTCGGCGTGCTTGAATGCGGGAGCCTCAGGACTGCCCTTGAGCATTTAGCTTTAGGACCATGGCAAAGGATGGTTTCTCCCTGCAGATCACAAAGAGAGAGCCGGGCTGCACATGGTTCGTTCAGGCTGATAAGATTTCTGGCCCAGAGAAGAGCTCTGTTCTGATGAAAGGATGATCAGCTGAAGGAGTCCCCACAGCATCTTCCCTTAGACTAGTTTTCCTGAACAGCCAGGCTTCCTCAGCAAGGCCTCACGTTAGTGGCCACACAAGCGAGCGTCCGCCACTCAGCAGAAGAGAGCTCTACCCAGCAGACTTCACTCAGGCGCTTTAGAGAGCAGGCACACAGGGCAGACACGGAGAGCACATTGCAAGCTCGGTTTCAGCATCCACTGCAACGACTTCGGTGACTCCTTGAATGGGAAATCCTGCACTGGATTCTTTCACGCACATAAGCTGAATCCAAAGCTGACTTGCCTCCACTGCGGCTAGTTCAAAGCGTCTGGTTCTGCAACTTCCCGTGTGGCTAGTGCTAAGGCCTATTCGAAGCCCACCCACAGGTGGCCTCTGAGACAGAGGGCGTACAGAGAAGACCGCCTTCTACTGCGACGCTTACCGTTTTCCGTATCACATAGGAGCAAATTGCATGCAAGGCGAAAGCAGCCTAGTATTCTCGCAGGGAGGGTCTCCTCAGGGCACGGTGGGTCGTTTCCCCGGCAAAGCCTGGCATAAGGCTCTCCTGCAGCAGTTTCTGACACTTTACTACAAAGGCGTCGGCGGGGCATTGCCGAAAAGAAGGGATGAGGTGGCTCTTTGCGTCCCCTTCCGTCGCCCTCAGGAAACAAGGCCCTCCTGGAGGGTTACAAACCTGTGGAGAAAACGGACAGGCACGAGAGGCTGTCTTCTGTGCACTTGCATGCAGAAGTCTCTCCACACACGAAACAGCCCATCACACAAAACATCAACACCCCCCCCACACACACACCGAGAACATAACTGCACACAATACACATGAACCACAGTTCTCAGAGGGAACACAACACACCAAGCGAGGCACACCTGACCCAGCTTGACCGCACGCGGTACGCACATCGCAAAAATACACTCATTACTCAAAGAGCCAACCGCACACACATCCTGTCAAACACGACTACACACAAATCACCGTCACACATGTAACACACACCACACACACAACACATACAAACCCACATGCAAAACACCCACAAACCACGACAAAAAGAACACCGAGCTCATGCAACACACATTTCACACGCTACACACATCGCCCCAAACACACATAAAACATACAGCACACAGAGCCTTGCAGGATGCACAATGCCAAACACACAACTTGTGCACAGAGGGATCAGTCATAACACACGCTATCTCACTCAACTTGCAAAACACACAGACCACAAGACACAAACGCAAATCACAGAACAACACATCACACAACACTCACAGAAATTAATATCACAACTCATAACACACGCAACACCCCTGCATTAACAATGCGACACACACAGAGCAACGCAACCACCCCACGCCGCACATGAAGCCGCACACAGCACGCACTCTAGGAACAACCACAACACACACAAGAAAACGCCCACAAACAACATACATAGAGAACACACGGAACCTCTCCACACGCACACAGCACAACATAGGAAACAACATACACCACAAGCGTCACAGGACATAAAAAGCACACAATTCACACAAATCACAGGTCAGTGAGTACACACCACTCACACAATGAGGCACACTAACAAGCACAAGCACGCACGGACAGCACGTCTCAACCAAACACGCACACAACCTCTCAAACACGGCCAAACACAAAACCCAATCACACATGCAAAACAGGCACACCACACACAAAACCACACGCAAAACACACCACCAACAGAAACCCACATAGCGCACATGTCACACGCTACACACCACACACGCAACCACACACAGACACCCCACACTCATATCCATGCACGGGCTGCACTACGCACAGCACACACACACAGAACCCAGAATGTATCAACGCAAGTCACAAGACACACACCGGACACATCAAAGCACGTAATTGCTCACAACACACATTGAACCACATCTCACAGAGCACACACAATGAGGCACACAAAACAAGCACAGCCACACAGACAACCAATCTCACGTCACACACGTAACACACACACACAACCACTCAAACACAACCACACCTAAACCACAATCACAAACACAAAACACACACAGCCCTCTCACATGCAAAGGCCAAACACATAACCAGCAAAGGAGACAGCGCACATGTCACACACTGCACCCTACACACACAACCACATAGAGACACACCACCCAGATATCCTCACCCAAGAGCGCCAAACGGAACACACACACACAACACAGAAACATGCGACGCAACAGTCACAAGACACGCACCAAACCCATCAAGGCACACAACTGCTCACGATACGCATGGAATTCATTGCCCAGACGACATACTGCACCCACCATGAGACATACTAAACAAGCACAACCCCACACAGTCAACACATCTCACATCATGCGCATAACACAGGCAGCCAAACATAACCTCAACCACTCAAACACGACCGCACACACAAATCACCATCACACACGCAGAACACACACACAGCACTCACAAACCCATAGGCAAAACACACATAACCAACAAAGAAGACAAATAGCGCACATTTCACACACTGCACGCTACACACACAACCACGCACAGGCACACCGCACATACGTCCTCACACAGGAGCACAACGCAGAACACACACACAACACAGAAACGCGCCACACAACAGTCACTATATACACACCACACCCTTGAGGGCACATAACTGCTCACAATGCACACGGAAAACATTGCACAGACCACGCACTGCGCACACCAGGAGACGTACTAAACAAGCACAACCACACACAGTCAACACGTCTCACACCATGTGCACAACTCGAACAGCCAAACACACACACAGCCTCTCTAACACAACAACACACCGATCACAATCACACTCACAAAACTGACACAGCACATACAAGTCCACACCCCACTGACGAAAACACATGCAACACACATATAACGCACCACACACAGCACACACAAGCGCAAGCATACAATACAGCGCGCACACAGACCCACACGCAGACAGCACGAACCGCAACCCACAAACACACACACAACAAACACATGCACACGGCACGTCCGACCCAGGCCAAATCCACAGCACAACCCAACGCTCAAATTACACAGCCCACCCAACATCTACCCAGTACGTAACGCACAGAAAGCAGATGGACAGCACGCACACAAGCCAGAACACAGTACACAACAACACAACAGACAACAGGAAGGCCAGACACATTTCGACCGGAGGCAACACACCAAACACACAACATACACAACCGCCAACAGATAACTCGCCAAAAAAAGGCAGAATACACACTGCGCAAAGAACCACACAACGCACACAGCACAACTCACAAGTGTCGACATCACACGTAACACACCACACAGTGAAAAATACGCAGAGCAGTGTGCTCAGCGAGCCGTAAGGATCATACACCACACATGTTACACACAAAATACACACAACACGGACAACAACACAACCCACAGAAAACAAGCGAGACCCACAGATCATAGACATGACAACACAACGCAAAGCACACAGGGACACAGCACACACAGCGTACCACAACAGAGAATACACACCGAATCACAGAAAAACACCACAAATCGCTCACTGCCACATACCAACAACACATACAGCACACTACACACACAACCAACCCAAAAGACACAAAAGAGATCGGTCGTGTGTGTGTAGCCTTCTACTGCAATGTTTACTAAGTTTTCTGTGTCACACAGGAGCAAGTTGCATGCCAGGGGAAATCAGCGCAGTATTCTCTCAGGGAGGGTCTCCTCGGCGCACGGTGGATGGTCTCCCCAGCAGAGTTTGGCGTAAGGCTCTTCTGCAGCAGTTTCTGACACGTCACTGCAGAGGCATCTTCAGGGCATTGCTTTTACTCACCAGGACACTCCGGTTCTGTGCGTCCTCTTCCAGCAGCCCCAGGAAACAAGGACCTCCCGGATGATTCCAAGCCTGCGGAGAAAAGAGCCAAGCACGAAAGGCTTTCTTCGGCGTGCTTGAATGCGGAAGCCTCAGGACTGCCCTTGAGCATTTAGCTTTAGGACCATGGCAAAGGATGGTTTCTCCCTGCAGATCACAAAGAGAGAGCCGGGCTGCACATGGTTCGTTCAGGCTGATAAGATTTCTGGCCCAGAGAAGAGCTCTGTTCTGATGAAAGGATGATCAGCTGAAGGAGTCCCCACAGCATCTTCCCTTAGACTAGTTTTCCTGAACAGCCAGGCTTCCTCAGCAAGGCCTCACGTTAGTGGCCACACAAGCGAGCGTCCGCCACTCAGCAGAAGAGAGCTCTACCCAGCAGACTTCACTCAGGCGCTTTAGAGAGCAGGCACACAGGGCAGACACGGAGAGCACATTGCAAGCTCGGTTTCAGCATCCACCGCAACGACTTCGGTGACTCCTTGAATGGCAAATCCTGCACTGGATTCTTTCACGCACATAAGCTGAATCCAAAGCTGACTTGCCTCCACTGCGGCTAGTTCAAAGCGTCTGGTTCTGCAACTTCCCGTGTGGCTAGTGCTAAGGCCTATTCGAAGCCCACCCACAGGTGGCCTCTGAGACAGAGGGCGTACAGAGAAGACAGCCTTCTACTGCGACGCTTACCGTTTTCCGTATCACATAGGAGCAAATTGCATGCAAGGCGAAAGCAGCCTAGTATTCTCGCAGGGAGGGTCTCCTCAGGGCACGGTGGGTCGTTTCCCCGGCAAAGACTGGCATAAGGCTCTCCTGCAGCAGTTTCTGACACTTTACTACAAAGGCGTCGGCGGGGCATTGCCGAAAAGAAGGGATGAGGTGGCTCTTTGCGTCCCCTTCCGTCGCCCTCAGGAAACAAGGCCCTCCTGGAGGGTTACAAACCTGTGGAGAAAACGGACAGGCACGAGAGGCTGTCTTCTGTGCACTTGCATGCAGAAGTCTCTCCACACACGAAACAGCCCATCACACAAAACATCAACACCCCCCCCACACACACACCGAGAACATAACTGCACACAATACACATGAACCACAGTTCTCAGAGGGAACACAACACACCAAGCGAGGCACACCTGACCCAGCTTGACCGCACGCGGTACGCACATCGCAAAAATACACTCATTACTCAAAGAGCCAACCACACACACAACCTGTCAAACACGACCACACACAAATCACCGTCACACATGTAACACACACCACACACACAACACATACAAACCCACATGCAAAACACCCACAAACCACGACAAAAAGAACACCGAGCTCATGCAACACACATTTCACACGCTACACACATCGCCCCAAACACACATAAAACATACAGCACACAGAGCCTCGCAGGATGCACAATGCCAAACACACAACTTGTGCACAGAGGGATCAGTCATAACACACGCTATCTCACTCAACTTGCAAAACACACAGACCACACGACACAAACGCAAATCACAGAACAACACATCACACAACACTCACAGAAATTAATATCACAACTCATAACACACGCAACACCCCTGCATTAACAATGCGACACACACAGAGCAACGCAACCACCGCACGCCGCACACGAAGCCGCACACAGCACGTACTCAAGGAACAACCACAACACACACAAGAAAACGCCCACAAACAACATACATAGAGAACACACGGAACCTCTCCACACGCACACAGCACAACATAGGAAACAACATACACCACAAGCGTCACAGGACATAAAAAGCACACAATTCACACAAATCACAGGTCAGTGAGTACACACCACACACACAATGAGGCACACTAACAAGCACAAGCACGCACGGACAGCACGTCTCAACCAAACACGCACACAACCTCTCAAACACGGCCAAACACAAAACCCAATCACACATGCAAAACAGGCACACCACACACAAAACCACACGCAAAACACACCACCAACTGAAACCCCCATAGCGCACATGTCACACGCTACACACCACACACGCAACCACACACAGACACCCCACACTCATATCCATGCACGGGCTGCACTACGCACAGTGCACACACACAGAACCCAGAATGTATCAACGCAAGTCACAAGACACACACCGGACACATCAAAGCACGTAATTGCTCACAACACACGTGAACCACATCTCACAGAGCACACACAATGAGGCACACAAAACAAGCACAGCCACACAGACAACCAATCTCACATCACACACGTAACACACACACACAACCACTCAAACACAACCACACCTAAACCACAATCACAAACACAAAACACACACAGCCCTCTCACATGCAAAGGCCAAACACATAACCAGCAAAGGAGACAGCGCACATGTCACACACTGCACCCTACACACACAACCACATAGAGACACACCACCCAGATATCCTCACCCAAGAGCGCCAAACGGAACACACACACAACACAGAAACATGCGACGCAACAGTCACAAGACACGCACCAAACCCATCAAGGCACACAACTGCTCACGATACGCATGGAATTCATTGCCCAGACGACATACTGCACCCACCATGAGACATACTAAACAAGCACAACCCCACACAGTCAACACATCTCACATCATGCGCATAACACAGGCAGCCAAACATAACCTCAACCACTCAAACACGACCGCACACACAAATCACCATCACACACGCAGAACACACACACAGCACTCACAAACCCATAGGCAAAACACACATAACCAACAAAGAAGACAAATAGCGCACATTTCACACACTGCACGCTACACACACAACCACGCACAGGCACACCGCACATACGTCCTCACACAGGAGCACAACGCAGAACACACACACAACACAGAAACGCGCCACACAACAGTCACTATATACACACCACACCCTTGAGGGCACATAACTGCTCACAATGCACACGGAAAACATTGCACAGACCACGCACTGCGCACACCAGGAGACGTACTAAACAAGCACAACCACACACAGTCAACACGTCTCACACCATGTGCACAACTCGAACAGCCAAACACACACACAGCCTCTCTAACACAACAACACACCGATCACAATCACACTCACAAAACTGACACAGCACATACAAGTCCACACCCCACTGACGAAAACACATGCAACACACATATAACGCACCACACACAGCACACACAAGCGCAAGCATACAATACAGCGCGCACACAGACCCACACGCAGACAGCACGAACCGCAACCCACAAACACACACACAACAAACACATGCACACGGCACGTCCGACCCAGGCCAAATCCACAGCACAACCCAACGCTCAAATTACACAGCCCACCCAACATCTACCCAGTACGTAACGCACAGAAAGCAGATGGACAGCACGCACACAAGCCAGAACACAGTACACAACAACACAACAGACAACAGGAAGGCCAGACACATTTCGACCGGAGGCAACACACCAAACACACAACATACACAACCGCCAACAGATAACTCGCCAAAAAAGGCAGAATACACACTGCGCAAAGAACCACACAACACACACAGCACAACTCACAAGTGCCGACATCACACGTAACACACCACACAGTGAAAAATACGCAGAGCAGTGTGCTCAGCGAGCCGTAAGGATCATACACCACACATGTTACACACAAAATACACACAACACGGACAACAACACAACCCACAGAAAACAAGCGAGACCCACAGATCATAGACATGACAACACAACGCAAAGCACACAGGGACACAGCACACACAGCGTACCACAACAGAGAATACACACCGAATCACAGAAAAACACCACAAATCGCTCACTGCCACATACCAACAACACATACAGCACACTACACACACAACCAACCCAAAAGACACAAAAGAGATCGGTCGGGTGTGTGTAGCCTTCTACTGCAATGTTTACTAAGTTTTCTGTGTCACACAGGAGCAAGTTGCATGCCAGGGGAAATCAGCGTAGTATTCTCTCAGGGAGGGTCTCCTCGGCGCACGGTGGATGGTCTCCCCAGCAGAGTTTGGCGTAAGGCTCTTCTGCAGCAGTTTCTGACACGTCACTGCAGAGGCATCTTCAGGGCATTGCTTTTACTCACCAGGACACTCCGGTTCTGTGCGTCCTCTTCCAGCAGCCCCAGGAAACAAGGACCTCCCGGATGATTCCAAGCCTGCGGAGAAAAGAGCCAAGCACGAAAGGCTTTCTTCGGCGTGCTTGAATGCGGAAGCCTCAGGACTGCCCTTGAGCATTTAGCTTTAGGACCATGGCAAAGGATGGTTTCTCCCTGCAGATCACAAAGAGAGAGCCGGGCTGCACATGGTTCGTTCAGGCTGATAAGATTTCTGGCCCAGAGAAGAGCTCTGTTCTGATGAAAGGATGATCAGCTGAAGGAGTCCCCACAGCATCTTCCCTTAGACTAGTTTTCCTGAACAGCCAGGCTTCCTCAGCAAGGCCTCACGTTAGTGGCCACACAAGCGAGCGTCCGCCACTCAGCAGAAGAGAGCTCTACCCAGCAGACTTCACTCAGGCGCTTTAGAGAGCAGGCACACAGGGCAGACACGGAGAGCACATTGCAAGCTCGGTTTCAGCATCCACTGCAACGACTTCGGTGACTCCTTGAATGGCAAATCCTGCACTGGATTCTTTCACGCACATAAGCTGAATCCAAAGCTGACTTGCCTCCACTGCGGCTAGTTCAAAGCGTCTGGTTCTGCAACTTCCCGTGTGGCTAGTGCTAAGGCCTATTCGAAGCCCACCCACAGGTGGCCTCTGAGACAGAGGGCGTACAGAGAAGACCGCCTTCTACTGCGACGCTTACCGTTTTCCGTATCACATAGGAGCAAATTGCATGCAAGGCGAAAGCAGCCTAGTATTCTCGCAGGGAGGGTCTCCTCAGGGCACGGTGGGTCGTTTCCCCGGCAAAGACTGGCATAAGGCTCTCCTGCAGCAGTTTCTGACACTTTACTACAAAGGCGTCGGCGGGGCATTGCCGAAAAGAAGGGATGAGGTGGCTCTTTGCGTCCCCTTCCGTCGCCCTCAGGAAACAAGGCCCTCCTGGAGGGTTACAAACCTGTGGAGAAAACGGACAGGCACGAGAGGCTGTCTTCTGTGCACTTGCATGCAGAAGTCTCTCCACACACGAAACAGCCCATCACACAAAACATCAACACCCCCCACACACACACACCGAGAACATAACTGCACACAATACACATGAACCACAGTTCTCAGAGGGAACACAACACACCAAGCGAGGCACACCTGACCCAGCTTGACCGAATGCGGTATGCACATCGCAAAAATACACTCATTACTCAAAGAGCCAACCGCACACACAACCTGTCAAACACGACCACACACAAATCACCGTCACACATGTAACACACACCACACACACAACACATACAAAACCACATGCAAAACACCCACAAACCACGACAAAAAGAACACCGAGCTCATGCAACACACATTTAACACGCTACACACATCGCCCCAAACACACATAAAACATACAGCACACAGAGCCTCGCAGGATGCACAATGCCAAACACACAACTTGTGCACAGAGGGATCAGTCATAACACACGCTATCTCACTCAACTTGCAAAACACACAGACCACACGACACAAACGCAAATCACAGAACAACACATCACACAACACTCACAGAAATTAATATCACAACTCATAACACACGCAACACCCCTGCATTAACAATGCGACACACACAGAGCAACGCAACCACCGCACGCCGCACATGAAGCCGCACACAGCACGTACTCAAGGAACAACCACAACACACACAAGAAAACGCCCACAAACAACATACATAGAGAACACACGGAACCTCTCCACACGCACACAGCACAACATAGGAAACAACATACACCACAAGCGTCACAGGACATAAAAAGCACACAATTCACACAAATCACAGGTCAGTGAGTACACACCACACACACAATGAGGCACACTAACAAGCACAAGCACGCACGGACAGCACGTCTCAACCAAACACGCACACAACCTCTCAAACACGGCCAAACACAAAACCCAATCACACATGCAAAACAGGCACACCACACACAAAACCACACGCAAAACACACCACCAACTGAAACCCCCATAGCGCACATGTCACACGCTACACACCACACACGCAACCACACACAGACACCCCACACTCATATCCATGCACGGGCTGCACTACGCACAGTGCACACACACAGAACCCAGAATGTATCAACGCAAGTCACAAGACACACACCGGACACATCAAAGCACGTAATTGCTCACAACACACGTGAACCACATCTCACAGAGCACACACAATGAGGCACACAAAACAAGCACAGCCACACAGACAACCAATCTCACATCACACACGTAACACACACACACAACCACTCAAACACAACCACACCTAAACCACAATCACAAACACAAAACACACACAGCCCTCTCACATGCAAAGTCCAAACACATAACCAGCAAAGGAGACAGCGCACATGTCACACACTGCACCCTACACACACAACCACATAGAGACACACCACCCAGATATCCTCACCCAAGAGCGCCAAACGGAACACACACACAACACAGAAACATGCGACGCAACAGTCACAAGACACGCACCAAACCCATCAAGGCACACAACTGCTCACGATACGCATGGAATTCATTGCCCAGACGACATACTGCACCCACCATGAGACATACTAAACAAGCACAACCCCACACAGTCAACACATCTCACATCATGCGCATAACACAGGCAGCCAAACATAACCTCAACCACTCAAACACGACCGCACACACAAATCACCATCACACACGCAGAACACACACACAGCACTCACAAACCCATAGGCAAAACACACATAACCAACAAAGAAGACAAATAGCGCACATTTCACACACTGCACGCTACACACACAACCACGCACAGGCACACCGCACATACGTCCTCGCACAGGAGCACAACGCAGAACACACACACAACACAGAAACGCGCCACACAACAGTCACTATATACACACCACACCCTTGAGGGCACATAACTGCTCACAATGCACACGGAAAACATTGCACAGACCACGCACTGCGCACACCAGGAGACGTACTAAACAAGCACAACCACACACAGTCAACACGTCTCACACCATGTGCACAACTCGAACAGCCAAACACACACACAGCCTCTCTAACACAACAACACACCGATCACAATCACACTCACAAAACTGACACAGCACATACAAGTCCACACCCCACTGACGAAAACACATGCAACACACTTATAACGCACCACACACAGCACACACAAGCGCAAGCATACAATACAGCGCGCACACAGACCCACACGCAGACAGCACGAACCGCAACCCACAAACACACACACAACAAACACATGCACACGGCACGTCCGACCCAGGCCAAATCCACAGCACAACCCAACGCTCAAATTACACAGCCCACCCAACATCTACCCAGTACGTAACGCACAGAAAGCAGATGGACAGCACGCACACAACCCAGAACACAGTACACAACAACACAACAGACAACAGGAAGGCCAGACACATTTCGACCGGAGGCAACACACCAAACACACAACATACACAACCGCCAACAGATAACTCGCCAAAAAAAGGCAGAATACACACTGCGCAAAGAACCACACAACACACACAGCACAGCTCACAAGTGCCGACATCACACGTAACACACCACACAGTGAAAAATACGCAGAGCAGTGTGCTCAGCGAGCCGTAAGGATCATACACCACACATGTTACACACAAAATACACACAACACGGACAACAACACAACCCACAGAAAACAAGCGAGACCCACAGATCATAGACATGACAACACAACGCAAAGCACACAGGGACACAGCACACACAGCGTACCACAACAGAGAATACACACCGAATCACAGAAAAACACCACAAATCGCTCACTGCCACATACCAACAACACATACAGCACACTACACACACAACCAACCCAAAAGACACAAAAGAGATCGGTCGGGTGTGTGTAGCCTTCTACTGCAATGTTTACTAAGTTTTCTGTGTCACACAGGTGCAAGTTGCATGCCAGGGGAAATCAGCGTAGTATTCTCTCAGGGAGGGTCTCCTCGGCGCACGGTGGATGGTCTCCCCAGCAGAGTTTGGCGTAAGGCTCTTCTGCAGCAGTTTCTGACACGTCACTGCAGAGGCATCTTCAGGGCATTGCTTTTACTCACCAGGACACTCCGGTTCTGTGCGTCCTCTTCCAGCAGCCCCAGGAAACAAGGACCTCCCGGATGATTCCAAGCCTGCGGAGAAAAGAGCCAAGCACGAAAGGCTTTCTTCAGCGTGCTTGAATGCGGAAGCCTCAGGACTGCCCTTGAGCATTTAGCTTTAGGACCATGGCAAAGGATGGTTTCTCCCTGCAGATCACAAAGAGAGAGCCGGGCTGCACATGGTTCGTTCAGGCTGATAAGATTTCTGGCCCAGAGAAGAGCTCTGTTCTGATGAAAGGATGATCAGCTGAAGGAGTCCCCACAGCATCTTCCCTTAGACTAGTTTTCCTGAACAGCCAGGCTTCCTCAGCAAGGCCTCACGTTAGTGGCCACACAAGCGAGCGTCCGCCACTCAGCAGAAGAGAGCTCTACCCAGCAGACTTCACTCAGGCGCTTTAGAGAGCAGGCACACAGGGCAGACACGGAGAGCACATTGCAAGCTCGGTTTCAGCATCCACTGCAACGACTTCGGTGACTCCTTGAATGGCAAATCCTGCACTGGATTCTTTCACGCACATAAGCTGAATCCAAAGCTGACTTGCCTCCACTGCGGCTAGTTCAAAGCGTCTGGTTCTGCAACTTCCCGTGTGGCTAGTGCTAAGGCCTATTCGAAGCCCACCCACAGGTGGCCTCTGAGACAGAGGGCGTACAGAGAAGACCGCCTTCTACTGCGACGCTTACCGTTTTCCGTATCACATAGGAGCAAATTGCATGCAAGGCGAAAGCAGCCTAGTATTCTCGCAGGGAGGGTCTCCTCAGGGCACGGTGGGTCGTTTCCCCGGCAAAGCCTGGCATAAGGCTCTCCTGCAGCAGTTTCTGACACTTTACTACAAAGGCGTCGGCGGGGCATTGCCGAAAAGAAGGGATGAGGTGGCTCTTTGCGTCCCCTTCCGTCGCCCTCAGGAAACAAGGCCCTCCTGGAGGGTTACAAACCTGTGGAGAAAACGGACAGGCACGAGAGGCTGTCTTCTGTGCACTTGCATGCAGAAGTCTCTCCACACACGAAACAGCCCATCACACAAAACATCAACACCCCCCCACACACACACACCGAGAACATAACTGCACACAATACACATGAACCACAGTTCTCAGAGGGAACACAACACACCAAGCGAGGCACACCTGACCCAGCTTGACCGCACGCGGTACGCACATCGCAAAAATACACTCATTACTCAAAGAGCCAACCACACACACAACCTGTCAAACACGACCACACACAAATCACCGTCACACATGTAACACACACCACACACACAACACATACAAACCCACATGCAAAACACCCACAAACCACGACAAAAAGAACACCGAGCTCATGCAACACACATTTCACACGCTACACACATCGCCCCAAGCACACATAAAACATACAGCACACAGAGCCTCGCAGGATGCACAATGCCAAACACACAACTTGTGCACAGAGGGATCAGTCATAACACACGCTATCTCACTCAACTTGCAAAACACACAGACCACACGACACAAACGCAAATCACAGAACAACACATCACACAACACTCACAGAAATTAATATCACAACTCATAACACACGCAACACCCCTGCATTAACAATGCGACACACACAGAGCAACGCAACCACCGCACGCCGCACACGAAGCCGCACACAGCACGCACTCAAGGAACAATCACAACACACACAAGAAAACGCCCACAAACAACATACATAGAGAACACACGGAACCTCTCCACACGCACACAGCACAACATAGGAAACAACATACACCACAAGCGTCACAGGACATAAAAAGCACACAATTCACACAAATCACAGGTCAGTCAGTACACACCACACACACAATGAGGCACACTAACAAGCACAAGCACGCATGGACAGCACGTCTCAACCAAACCCGCACACAACCTCTCAAACACGGCCAAACACAAAACCCAACCACACATGCAAAACAGGCACACCACACACAAAACCACATGCAAAATACACAACCAACAGAAACCCCCATAGCGCTTCACACTACACACACAACCTCACACAGTCATGCCAACTCATATCCATGCACGGGCTGCACTACGCACAGTGCACACTCACAATACCCAGAATGTAGCAATGCTAGTTAACTCTGGTATTTCCAGAGGTCCCCTTGAGCATGTCATAGAAATTTTTTTCATTGGGATAGTATTTGGCTAATTTGGCTTATTTGTATTTTATGTAATTACCTGCTTAATTTCTAATTAATTACCTGGACAGTACCGTCAAAAGAAATGATGTTAAACTTTTTTACTGAATGTTTTGTGTTACAGAAATATCCCAATTTCCTTATGTCAACTGTCTTACAGTAAGCTCTCATTATATGTTTAACCATTGTCATTTGGAAGTCTTTTGTCATTTATAGTCACTGCTTTATTACTTCTAAACTTGTAAAGAACTAGATTTCAGCAGAAGAGCTATTGGTTACATAGGGTTAAGTAAACTAAGGAAAATGATTTTGTGGCTTTGTGTTTCAAATGTTGCTGATAAAGTGTTTTAAGATTTTTCTCTTAAACTGACAACAGTTTAGTAAATGACAGTACCTTTGTAAGCAAATCAAAACATTTATCTTTCTCTCTACCTGATCCCTCCAGAATTTAAAAACTCTCACTATTTTTTATATTTCATTGCAGTATGTTTATTTGCATAAATTCAATAAGAATCTGCTTTCATTTTAGCAGGATCAATTAAAAACACTGGTTATATTACTAAGTTTTTTACTTTAATGTCATACCTGAGAGACACATGTGTAAACTCAGATATGACCAGACAGTTCTAAGGAACTAAGGTTGACTTTACTAAGACAACAAAACCCCTAGGAAGAACTGGCCTGGTACCTTGCTTACAGGGTTCCCAGCAGCCTTACCAGGTGAGTAAGGAAGCTCACTTCCTGGCATGTGCAGGAACCTTAGGAATGTCTTGGGAACCTCAAGAAGAGAGGAATTTGCCCAAATCTACAGGTACTGCAGGCAAAACCTGATGGTAAGTCTGGCTTGGCGTTCTGGCCTGAAGAGGCCTTTAAAAGTTCAATCTGAAACTCCTTATAAAAAGTTCCAGCAAAGCACATTTAAAAGAGCCTACATAATCAATTACTCTTGCTGCACTTTTGCAAATAATCAAGCCAAGTGTTAATTATTTTCTTAATCTGGTTACTTCTACTAAAAATGAGGGTGATTTTAGAGAAAAGTATTGTTACAATAATGCAGCGTTATCTATACTGAGTCCTAATACTAGTCATTCGGACATAGACTAGATCCAGAATTCTAGTTTCCCCAAGATATCTAGCTATGATTCGCAATTAGAGTTATACTATTTCTAATCCTCATATTCAGCCATGCATTCTTTAATCTTCTTGTCAAGTCTGTTCTTCCAGACTCTGTCCTTCATTGGGAAGCCAGAGAAAACAAATTGGACAATTCGTTCTCTATTTCTTAACCCAAAAGAATGAGCTGTCACCACCCAGAGTTGCTTTAGTCTACAGGTTTAGTGACAGGAAACGTATTCTGTTTAGAAACTTTCTTAGCAGTATGTTTAGTCATACGCTTGCTTTGTGTAGTACAGAGGGTACAACTTTGAATGTCATAATCTGATTCGGATAGCCAATGGCAACCAATTAAAATGTACTGTTAACAGAAACTGTACATACTTGTTCAAGTCCCTACAGTAACAGGTATACGTCAAGATAGACAAACTAGCAATTGAACAGAAGATTTTAAAACAAAATCAGAGAAAGATCTTGAGTTTCTTAGACTCATAAACACATTGTGGGAGAGGTGAAAGAGAGAGTTTGTACTCAGTTTTTTAAGCATGATTTTTTTCAAAAGGGTCGTTTGCAGTGGGGAAAGACATTCTGATGTCCTTGAGACACGACCCAGAGAGCTTGAGGACCTCTCTCTAAGTTCTTAAAATTTTTAAAGAATCCTCTTGATGCAAACTTTTGAAATTGTAGTAATGTATATATTAATCTCAGTGTGTAGAAACTTGTGGCTTTGTGTAAATAAAGGTAGGGTATACTCAGGATAATCAAGCATTTTGATACTAATGAAAGGGATTTTTAAATTTTGAAGTTACTTTCTAGGTAAATGCAAGAAACTATGAAATGAGAAATGCTGACAGAAGTCCAGTATTGAAATTCATAGCATTAAATAGTTTTATACAAGTTTTCTAGGAAAAATTTGCTATTGAAGTCTGAGTTTTTCTACTTCAGACTTTTACTAAAATGTAGAAGACCTCACATTTGACATCAATTCACTTATGTTAATACTCTGATTAGCCAGTTGAAATCTTTATCTGTGTGTGATCAACTCGTCTCTTCAGAGTTGCCTGTTCCTACCTGTTCCCATTCCTTCATTCATTTAACAAGTACTGAGTACTGGGTGCTAGGCACCATTCTGGGAGCTTGGGATTTATGAGCATAGCTTGAAAGACTAAGATTCCTGCTTTCTGGATTTTGTATTGTTGGGAGGACAGGGTTGGAGAGAATTTCATTAAACCTTTAGCTGAAGAGAATAATAATATGTGATAGGTTAGACATAGTATGAAAATGATTTCTTTTTAGTTGTAATTTGGACCCTCTCTGTCTATAACTGTCCTCTGTTTTTCTAAAATCCTTTAGTGATGTTTGTCCCTGCCTAGTGTTTGATAGTCAGCAGTTACTATCTGCTAATTTTAAAGTATAAGAATTTTTCATGATTTCATTGTTTCATCCCTCATAAGTAGTTCCTACTAAAAAGAACCATTATATTTTTTAATATATTAATTTTAAAGTCATAGTTCTTTGAGGCTTTATTAAGGATAGAGATATGCCTCAGCTGTATGGTATTTCACTGACTTATCCTTTGGTAAATGTTTGAGAATTTAACAACCCTTTGAAATTTTCTTTCCTTCCAGCTTAGCAATCTTTTATGTAACTGTAGTCTGCTCGATTGCTAGTCAAAAGTAGTAAATTCATAGTATTACATGAAAAAACACTGCATATGTGTATACAAAGGTACATATTTACAACTATTTTATTCTACATTACTATTTGGATATATAGTTACTGTAATTTAAAAGAAATTATAGTTTAACCAAAGGTCTCAAGTGCTTATTTTGGATTCTGTTTTATAAAATTGATACATAAAAAGTATAAAAATAGGTTTTGGGATTTTTTTTTCACTGCAAAATAGGTAAATGAACTCACAGGATATTTTGTATATTTGTAAGCCTACTCCCAATACAGTCCTATCAGTAAAGTCAGGTTCTATTTTTACCATCTTGAATGCATATTTTGAGTGTGCATTCATTGTTGTTCACAAGAGTAAGTTATGTCATACCAGTTTATATACAATTTGCATTTTAAGTAGAGCTTTTCATAAGATCTCAAGAGAAACTGGTTCTTTTCAAGACGGAAAACAATAAAGAATTTTCTGTATTTATAAATTGTTGATAAAAGAAAAGTTTGTGCCAATTTGTAAGCTTTTCTGCAGTGCACAAAATATATGTCATTTCATATCTTTCTTATTTTTTGGTACCCAAAATAACAGCAAAGGCCACAGAACTGTTTAAAGGAAGGATGCTTCTATGAACTTCCTGGAAACTATGGATTTGGACCAAAGAATGCTCCCCCCAGGAAGTTCCTATTCTTCTTTCCTTGCTGTTTCCATGTGTCTTCATCCTGAGCCTTAGTTCCACTGTGTAGGATTAGTTGCTTTCAGGTGAACCTTTTGTCTTACCTTTGAACCGCTATTCCTCACCATCTGTACTTTCCAGAGTTTTGCCCACTTTGGCTTGAGAAGCTTGATTGGATTGGAGGAGATATGTTTGAATGGAAGTGCTGGCCTCTCCTCTGATTTGCCTTTCTTGGCTTAGCCTTCAGAGTTTAGGAGACATTATGAAAGTTATTGTCTTTAGAGTGTGATTTGGAAATGGCTTTACTTACTAGTTTATAGAAGCATGCTAAATCTGACAAAATCTCTGGTCGTGATGTCCACTCCGTAATTCTAGGTGAGCTTCACAGAGCCCTGTGTGGTGTGAATGGTGAATGATGTGGAAGTTACAGGTACATGGATCCCAGTAAGCAACTGATGTTCAAAAGAGATGAGTTTTAAGGTTATTTGTGATATACTTAAGAGCACAAAGTTCAGTGACAAATGGAGAATGTTAATGTTTTTAATGTTTTTGTTTCTGTTTTTCCGAGCTAGGAAAATTTTCCAGATTTGGGGGAGCAGCTTTGATCTTCATAATAGGTTTCTCTTCCTTAGGGAAAGTAATTGTTGCCTACCACTACCTGGACTATGCATACAGGAAAGCTGAATATTAGTCTGGCAAATCATGCAGGGCAGGCAATTAACTGTTGTTTGTTTTTTATGCCCTATTTCTTACAGAGAAATTATGGAGTAAGGTTTAGAAGATTAATTAAAGTGTTGCTTATACTTGGACTGATATTTATTCCGTTTAATAGTTTGGGGATTGCCAGTTGTGTTGGAGCTATTAGTACCTCCCTGGTTTTAGAAGATAAAAAATAGAATCATAAATTAGTTTCATAAATGCGTTCATTTTACATTATCTTCCTAGATAGAAGTTCTGAGGAGCATGGAAAATATTAGTACCAATATTGAATTTGAAGCTATTTTAGTAGTATAGAATATCATATGAGAATTTGCTCTTTTATATAATACATTAGTCATGTGGTCGATTCTTTTAAACAAAATAGAGAAATTTTCATTTGTATGTTATTCATTAAATGTAGCTAAGTAATAACAGCATTTCTGTAGTTCAGGAAGGTTATACAGTTGAGACTAGGAACAGTAAAGGCCTTCCCTCTGTATCATAAACAGGGAGAACTTAGGGATAACGTTTTGCTGTTACTTTCATTCAAGATTATTTGGATGTTCTTTAGTGGTATTAGATTTTTATACAAGTTAGTGGACAATTGTTTTAAATGCAATTTTAAAAATAATTGTACTTAGAAGGTCAGCACAAAAGTAAAGGTGTTACTAGTAAAAACAAACCAATGAGACAAAATATAAACTACAGTTAGTGTCTGTTATTGGGAAAACTTCAATCATAGTCTGTCAAAGCAATAAATTCATTCTAGGGCTTTTCTAATGATGCATATTCATGATAGAAAACCTTATAAATATCTAAATTTATAATTAAGGAAATAGAAATCACCTGTAACCCTACCACTTGTGAATAAATAATATTTACTAGATGTATTTCCTTTTAATGTTTCATACTCAGATGAGCACAGTAAAATTGACATACTATATGATTTTGTCTATTGCCTTTTAAAAAACAGTATCTTACTGTACATGTATTTCCATTTCAAATATGTCAAAAACATTATTTTTATGTGTAATACCCTATAGTACCTCAGTTTGCTTCACTATCTCCCTTACACAGGTATTTTGATTGATGCCAGTGAATCCATATTTCCTCTTTTAGGTAATGCAACTGACTAGGCACATAAATATTTAAACACATCATGATTATGGAATTACTGGGCTAAAGATAATTGATACATATTATCAAATTGAACTCCGGAAAGGTAGGAATAAACATAGCTAACACTTACTTAATGCTTATCGTGTGCAGCACACTGCTGTCTGTGCTTTGCATGTGTAAACTATTTAATTTGTACAACTGCAGAATACTATAATCAACTGTTTTACAAATGAGGCCTTGAGAAGGGAAGTAATTTGCTTAAGGTCACTGTACTTGTAAATGGCAGAACTAGGATCCTACTACAGGCAGTATGGCTCTAAAGTGAATGCTCATAAGAATTAATCATACCTCTCAAGGTTGTATCAGCTTAATTTCTACTGTGTAGCAGTGTCTTTACCAACATATCTTTAATTTCATAGGTGAAAAAATAGTACTTTAATGTTTTGATTTGCATTTTCTTGACTACTTGTAAGAACAAAACTATGGATAGCCTGTAGGGAATTTCATTTAGTTTTACATTACAATATTCAGTATATGTGTTAGAAGGAGACTGACTGAAAAGTAGAGAGATTGCAAGCATAATAGTTAACACTGTGGGCTCTGGACTGCCAAGGTTTGAACATGAGCTCCACCTCTAGCTATGTTATTTTTATTTATTTTTCATTTTTTAAATTTTGGTATCATTAATCTACAATTACATGAGCAACATTATGTTCATCAAGTCCCCCCTACATACTCCATTAGTCCATCAGCATAGTAAGATGCTATAGAATTACTACTTGTCTTCTCTGTGTTGTAGAGCCCTCCCCGTGCCCCCCCCCACATTATGTCTGCTAATACTAATGCCCCTTCTTTTCGCCTTATCCCTCCCTTCCCACGCATCCTCCCCAGTCCCTTTCCCTTTGGTAACTGTTAGTCCATTCTTGGGTTCTGTGAGTCTGCAGCTGTTTTGTTCCTTCAGTTTTTTTCTTTGTTTTTATACTCCACAGATGAGTGAAATCATTTTGTATTTGTCTTTCTCCACCTGGCTTATTTCACTGAGCATAACACCCTCCAGCTCCATCCATGTTGTTGCAAATGGTAGGATTTTTTTTCTTCTTCTGGGTGAATAATATTACATTGTGTGTATGTACCACATCTTCTTTACCCATTAATTCCTGATGGACACTTAGGTTGCTTCCATTTCTTGGCTATTGTAAATAGTGCTGCGGTAAACATAGGGGTGCATCTGTCTTTTTCAAACTGGGATATGGTGTTCTTAGGGTAAATTCCTAGAAGTCGAATTCCTGGGTCAAATGGTATTTCTATTTTGAGTCTTTTGAGGAAACTCCATACTGCTTTCCACAATGGTTGTACTAGGAGGGTTCCCCTTTCTCCACAACCTTACCAACATTTGTTGTTTGTCTTTTGGATGGTGGCGATCCTTACTTGTGTGAGGTGATATCTCATTGTGGTTTTAATTTGCATTTCTCTGATGATTAGTGATGTGGAGCATCTTTTTATGCACCTGTTGGCCATCTGAATTTCTTCTTTGGAGAAGTGTCTGTTCAGATCCTCTGCCCATTTTTTAATTGGCTTATTTGCTTTTTGTTTGTTGAGGTGCATGAGCTCTTTATATATTTTGGATGTCAACCCTTTATAGGGTCTATCATTTATGAATATATTCTCCCTTACTGCAGGATAGCTTTCTGTTCTATTGATGGTGTCCTTTGCTGTACAGAAGCTTTTCAGCTTGATATAGTCCCACTTGTTCATTTTTGCTTTTGTTTGCCTTCCCCAGGGAGATATATTCATGAAGAAGTTGCTCATGTTTATGTCCAAGAGATTTTTGCCTATGTTTTTTCTAAGAGTTTTATGGTTTCATGACTTACATTCAGGTCTTTGATTCTTTTCAAATTTACAATGATCCAGTTTCATTCTCTTACATGTAGCTGTCCAGTTTTGCCAACACCAGCTGTTGAAGAGGCTGTCATTTCCCCATTGTATGTCCATGGCTCCTTTATCGTATCTTAATTGACCATATATGTTTGGGTTAATAGCTGGACTCTCTTTTCAGTTCCACTGGTCTGTGGGTCTGTTCCTGTGCCAGTACCAAATTGTCTTGATTAATGTGGCTTTGTAGTAGAGTTTGAAGTTGGGAAGTGAGATCCCTCTTGCCTTATTCTTCCTTTTCAGGATTTCTTTGGCTATTCGGGGTCTTTGGTGTTTCCATATGAATTTTAGAACTATTTGTTCCAGTTCGTTGAAGAATGCTGTCGGTATTTTGATAGGGATTGCATTGAATCTGTGGATTGCTTTAGGCAAGATGGCCATTTTGACAATATTAATTCTTCCTAGCCAAGAGCATGGGATGAGTTTCCATTTGTTAGTGTCCTCTTTAATTTCTCTTTAGAGTATCTTGTAGTTTTCAGGGTATTAGTCTTTCAGTTCCTTGGTTAAGTTTATTCCTAGGTATTTTGTTCTTTTTGATGCAGCTGTGAATGGAATTGTTTTCCTGATTTCTCTTTCTGCTATTTCATCTTTATTGCATAGGAAAGCAACAGATTTATGTGTAATAATTTTGTATCTTGCAACTTTGCTGAATTCAGATATTAGTTCTAGTTGTTTTGGATTCTTTTGGGTTTTTTATGTACCGTATCATGTCATCTACAAAAGGCATTGGGTTTGCCTAACACATGGCAAGCAGTTAGTAAGTACATAAATGAAGGAATATCAGCATAGCTAATTACTGTAGTTCTCTGTTTAGTACTAAATATTTTCAGCAACTAACCAGTTACCTGTGATTCTAAATTAAATTTTTAAATCCTAGTTCCAGTTGTCCTGACTTTCCACTAGCCATCTAAGTACAAAATGTCTTAGTTGTGTTAGGCCATGCTCTTCAGCAGGGTGTCAAGATATTTACTATGTAGTACTTTATAGAAAAGATCCTTGATCTGGATACCACTGTTTTATCTCTTATTTTCAAAAGTTCCTGATTGTAAAACCTTTTTATATGATTGTCAAGTTTTGACACTATAGGCTCCCAGTAAGCTCTACTCTAACACTAGACATATAGAAAAGTATTCTAACTCCATATTTTAATCTTGTGAAAAAATGATATAAAAAATATGGATAGAGTCCAGAGTTTTCATTTTAAATAAAAGCAATATAATGAGATAAACCAGTTTTGAAAAAACAGATGTTATCGGCTTAGGCCATTACCTGGGAAATACTAGGAATTGCTCTGGGGAAAATGTTAAGGAATAAGAACTTATGCTTTAATTCATAATTTCATATAGACTTTACCATGATGTGTAATGAAATAAACCTCACTGTGTTTTTGTTTGCTTGTTGTCTTGGTTGGTGTTTGAACTTTTGAGATAAGAATGTTGAAAAATATCTAAGATTTTAAGTTGGTTTTTAAATTTCTTCCTTATTATGTTGACTACCAGTTATGCCATAATTAAAGGTATCTTTTTGATTGACATTTTGTAGAATAACCATGTTCTAGATTAGAATTATATAGGGTAAATTATGTAGAAACTCAAAACAGTTTTCATTTATTTGTGGCTTTATGGTTTACACTCTTTGGGCATCATCTTTTCCATGTAAACTGAAATATGTTAATGATATTTTATTGATATTCAAAAGTACTAATCTGAAAGCTGCATTTCATGAGTTGAAATACTAATCATTAGCCCTAATATTTTTTCCCTTTCCAGTTTGGAGGAGGTTTTTTTTCTTTTAGTAATTTTTCTTGTACCAAGCAAGGCCTCTTCAAGAATCACAGATCAGCATGATGAGAGATTAACATCTTTTTCCTAATATTTAATGTAGCTGGTTTTTGTGTTTTCTGATTACAGACCTTGCTTGCATGTACAAGTTATTTAGTCATGTGCCAAATGGTTTGAAGACAATGTGTGAGCGTATGAGTTCTTATTTGAGGGAACAAGGAACCCCATTGATTATATTCAGGTCAGTAAATATAGAAGGTTCTCTTTAATTTTATGACAAAATAGTTTTGACAAGTGCTAAAAAGCTCACTTTTACTAAGCTATATATTATGTATTTTTTACTTTGTCCCAAGGGTAAATTAATATGTGTAATTATCTTAAATATTTTAGAATTTTGCAAAGTAGACATATTTATATCTGGTTGCCAGACTCAGCTGCTATTTTCACTTGCTAACCTATTTGATGAAGCCCTTATATGCCTTAGTGTTCATACACCTCCTGTGTAGGAAGAAAAACTGTTTGTTTCAAAATGGTTTTGCTTTCAATTAGCATTATGAATAAATTATACTGCAGTTTTTCCATGTTTTAAGTATAAATAAGAAGCTTTTTTTGACCATTTTTAAAGCTCTTGTTGAATTCACCCATTAGTTGAGACAATGAAATGAAAATAAGTTGAAAACAAAACATAGAATTTATGTTTAACAGTGAATGCACACATTTATCAACAAAGTGATAATAATCATACATGATCACAAGTATATTGTTAATAGAAATATTATTAATATATCCTAAATTTCTTTTTCTTTTTGAAAGGGCTTATTGGATCTGTAGAGTAGGTTAGATCACTTCTTCCAAGAATCATTTAATAATTACCGGCTCTTTAAAGAAACTATTGCAGGTGACTTCGAGTATTTTCTCAACCTCAACTCCAGGTCCCCTGAATACCTCTCATTATTTATTGATGATAACTGAAAAAGGGAGTGAAAAGAGTAAGTATAAATGTATGTGAAAACACATTAAATTTTATTTGTAAATATAAAATTAGTGTATTTTTTAAGTATGAAATTAAGCATACATTATTCTTTGCTGTACTGTGTACTTCAGTTACATGTGTACTGTGATCTTTGAAAGGGATTGTTTAAGTATTTGAAGTTATAAGAAGTACTTTGCCATTTCCCTTAATGTGTAATAGACATAAAAACAAAGAACTACATAGCATAGTTACTGAACCGTCTGATGCTGAAGAGTCAAATATGCTATAGAGAGGTAACTAGAAAACAGCTATCTGCAGCACAGAACATTGTTGGCTGTCATGTGGTTCTGGGGTTTGTGTATCAAACAATACCTGGATGCCAAGAATTTGAAGGCATAAAATAGAATGGCTATCGAAAAGTAGTTTGAAAGCATATACTGAAGCTCATTTTTAAGCCTTTATTATATATATTGGGACCTTGGAAGCTCATCACAGCATAGAAAATCATATTAAGCATATTGTGATCACACATAAAAATTTTTTAAATCTCATTTTGGAACTTATGAAGCAAATAGGAAACACAAATGGCTGTAGGTTCTCAGGCAGGAAGCTGCAACAAAGAAACAGGAAGAAGATGACCAAGAACACAGAATAGAAAAGACACACCTGGTTAGTCTTCCATAATTTTTAATACAAGTTTTATACCACCTGCACCAGTATCATCTTGCCCTTACTTAAAAGATAAGGGCAACAGGCAAGGGGTCTTTTGGCTCTTTTAATTAATAACAAATTATTACCCTTCTTTGGCAAAATGTAGGTTTTGATTGAGCTTACATGAAAATAAGCAGTATTTTGGCTGTATAAGTTTCCAGCCAAATATTGTGCAAAGACATTGCAAGATTTTGTGATTAACATTTCATTGCATCTGTTCTAAGTCATCCTTTAATCCTGCTGCATATCACTTCATGCCTCCATCTCAGCAGAGCCCTGGGGCCTGAAACTCCACTCTGTCCCTAGATGAGGGCTGTGCTGGGCGAGGATGTGGGAGCTGTGCTCGTGCTGTCTGAAGCAGGAGGCTCGCTCTCAGACTGGTTCCCTCCTCCTTAGAGTTCTCAATCAGATGATTTGTTACCAAACAGTACTGATTTTAAATCATAGATAAACTATGGTGCTATTTTGGTAGAACTAAAATGTTTTAATTGTTAAATATTTTCATTGATTTTACAGCTAACAGAACAAGAAGTAGAAACTTCTTTCTCACTGTTTTTCAACTTCACCTTTAACCTTAAGTTTTAGAGAATTCCAGCTTTTCTTTGACGTTTACTCTCTTAAATAGTATATACTGCTTTGTAATTAAGATATGCCACAACCATAAAAGAAATTTGGAGATATTTCCTTTGATATTTAAATATGAGGTCACTTCTACTGGTTCCACAGTTTCTTCACAGGTAAAACATGTGAAAATACCTAAGTCTGTAGAAATGGGTGTTTATATATATTAAGACATTACTGGGACTTCTGGTCCCTCTCCATTTTAAATAGTTATATGATTTGCCTCATATTTGTAGTGTAGAAGGGCTGAGAGCAGGAAAGATAAAAGTCTGTGGTAAATAGAAATTTGGGTGGGGAGAAACTGAATAATGTGATGATCCTAGATACTTTTGTCTTTTTTAGATTGTTTAGGGATTTGTAACTTTATTAGAATGCATTGATACATATTTTCATGTGATTCAATTTTTCTCTGCTCATTCTTATTCTTCCACTAACTTTACATATATTGAGAGCTACAGGGAGATAACTAGTCGGAATAAGTACTCTGTTGAAACTACCTGTAAGGGAAGGTTCAACACCCTTACTGTTTTAAGTATTGTTGAAAATTACCTGGCCTGTGATCTTGAAGGCCCTTTGACAAGAAAATTAGGTTCTTTGCTCTTGACTACTTTGTTGGGGTTGTCTCATTTAAAATGAGAGAGATAATGATTGTTCAACATAATTATTTCATCAGATCAGTTTGCCTTTCAGTTGTTGAAAGTTTGTGAGTTTTCCAGACCTTAATCTTGATTGTTCAGAAATATCTTTCACTCTGGTAGAGTATTTGTTTAGTAATTTGTTAACTACAGTAAGGAGCATATTTATCAAGACGCCCAGTTTTTTCTGTTAATTTGGTTGCAGCTTCCACTTAACTATAAAGCAACTATTTACAAGGAATTATTAGCTTTTTTATAATTGTTTATTCTAAGGACCTTAAGCTTTATGTTTCCTAAACCTTAATCTGCATTAGACAGAATTGATGAAAAGTGACAGATTAATCAAAACAGATCTTGAGCTTTCTGAAATGTTTGAGCCCTTTTAAAATATCAATATCACCAGTCCTGCAGCTGATGATTCTCTGTAACTTTCTTAAACGTTCTCGGTCTGTTGAAATATACCAAGAGACTGGCTCATCACTTTCTTTTAGAAGTCATAAAATAATACTTTCCCGAAGTTATAATGATAATTGCGGTATATTTTATTTAGATATATCTTAAACTGAAAGAAATTTAAGTATTTGTCCATTTTTTCCTCTGTTTTTATTTTTAAAACAGGGTCAGAGTAAGGAAAACCATCTTACAATCATATTTCTGTTTATATCACAAATCATATCATATCCTAACAGACATTTCTGGTACCTCTGTCTGTGTATTTGCCCCTTTCATGTGCTCTCTGAATATAGGCTGAGTGGCCTCAAAATATTGCTAAGATAGTTGGAAAGATGATACAAACTTCTAGTAATAGTTCTTTAAGGTTTTTTTTTCCTTCCATTTAACAAGTAATTCATCAAGTGTTTTCTGTGCAAAGCATTGTTCTAGAACTGAGTATACAAAGCAGAGGACAAAATAGACACAAATCCTGCTATGATGGAGCTTACATTCTGATCTGGGAGACATATAATGAACCAGGTAAATAAACATAGCTCCTTAGGTGCTGATAGGAGATACAGAGGAAATCTGCAGCAGGGAAAAGTGGTTAGGGAAGGCCTCCTTTAAGAAAAAAAATGACATTTTGAGCAAAGACTCGAATATTAAGAAATTGTATGGATAGATGGGAGAAAGATGAAAAGACTTCATTGTCTAGGATGTATAGAATCAAGTTGTGACACCCCCACTCCCAGTCCTCAATTTCGACAAATACAGTTATCCAACCTACTCTTTTCAGCCTCTGAGAATCTCTGCTATGATCATCTCTCCTATGCATTATCTAAGATTTCTAGTTGCAGTTTTTCTACAGTGGAGTAAACAATTAGTAGATATGTGGGGAGAAATCTGTGGAATACTTCTTTATATTATAGACTGAATTCCTTTTTTTTAAGAGTCTGTTATCACCAAATCATGAAGGTTTATCACAAAATTGGAGTAATGGTTTAGAACAAGCTGTGAATATCAATAAAAAATAAAGAAAATACTTGACCCTTAAAAATTCCTATTGATACACTTTGTTTTCTTAAAAATTAAATTTGTGAGGCAGAGCCAACATGGCGGCATGAGTAGGACAGTGGGAATCTCCTCCCAAAAACATATATATTTTTGAAAATACAACAAATACAACTAATCCTAAAAGAGAGACCAGAAGACACAGGACAACAGCCTGACTACATCCACACGTGCAAGAGCCCAGCGCCTGGTGAAAGGGGTAAGATACAACCCCTGGGCCAGCAGGACCCAAGCACACCTCCCCACAGCTCCCGGTGGGAGGGAGAGGGAGCCCAGGACTGCTAAACACCCAGCCCCAGCCACACGCACCAGAGTGCAGAAACAGTGCAGGCATGGAGGGCTGGAAACTAGGGAAATAGGGCAGCAAGACCTCTGAGTGGGTGCCAAAGCTGATGCCCCTGTGACAAAGAAAAGTGAGTGCTTTTTGAAAGTGTTAAAGGGACAGGGATTTAACAGCTAGATGGAAACAACACAGGTCACAGCCCAGTGGCTGGAAATTACAGGGAAAACCGGGCACACTAACCCCCTCAGCAACAGTTCTGAGACCCCTCACGAAGGTAAACAGCCAAACAGCCAACCCTCCCCCCCCCCGTCCATTACCTCTCTGGGCGCTGCAAAAGCAGAGAAACAGCCTAAGGCAAACCACACCCACAGAAAGGGAGATCACTCCATATCGGCCAGGCAAGACACAAAGACCCAGCCTACACTCAATTACCCAACACAAGCCACTAGGGGTCGCAGTTGTCCCAGTAAAGAAAGGCCAGTAGCAAGTGAAAAGTTTGGCCCTCCCAGCTGACAGTCAATAGCACCTGTTACATGAAAAGGCAAAAAATATGATCCAGAAAAGAATAACACAGACAGCTTCGGCATCTGCTACATCTTCCCCTGAGAAGGAACCTGAGGAGATAGATTTAGCCAGCCTTCCTGAAAAAGAATTCAAAACAAAAGTCATAACCATGCTGATGGACTTGCAGAGAAATATGCAAGAACTAAGGAAGGAGAATACAGAAATAAAACAAGCTCTGGAAGGACTTCAAAACAGAATGGACGAGATGCAAGAGACCATTAATGGACTAGAAAACAGAGAACAGGAACGCAGAGAAGCTGATGCAGAGAGAGATATAAGGATCTCCAGGAATGAAAGAATTTTAAGAGAGCTGAATGACCAATCAAAAAGGAACAATAGATGCATTATAGGGATACCAGAAGAAGAAGAGAAAGGAAAAGGGATAGAAAGTGTCTTTGAAGAAATAATTGCTGAAAACTTCCCCAAACTACAGGAAGAAATGGCCTCTCAGACCACAGAGGTACACAGAATTAAACATGAAAAGGGATCCAAGGAGGGCAACACCAAGACACATAATAATTAAAATGGCAAAGATCAAAGACAAGGACAAAGTATTAAAGGCAGCCAGAGAGAAAAAAAAGGTTACCTACAAAGGAAAACCCATCAGGCTATCATCAGACTTCTTAAAAGAACCCTACAGGCCAGAAGAGAATGGCATGATATACTTAATGCAATGAAACAGAAGGGCCTTGAACCAAGAATACTGTATCCAGCACGAATATCATTTAAATATGAAGGAGGGATTAAACAATTCCCAGACAAACAAAAGTTGAGGGAATTTGCTTCCCACAAACCACCTCTTCAGGGCATCCTACAGGGACTGCTCTAGATGGGAGCACTCCCAAAAAGAGCACAGAACAAAACACCCAACAAATGAAGAATGGAGGAGGAGGAATAAGAAGGGAGAGAATAAAAGAATCTGCAGACAGTGTATATAACAGCTCAATAAGCGAGCTAAGTTAGGCAGTAAGATACTAAAGAGGCTGACTTTGAACCTTTGGAAACCACGAATCTAAAGCCTGCAATGGCAAAAAGTACGTATCTTTCAATAATCACCCAAAATGTAAATGGACTGAATGCACCAATCAAAAGACACAGAGTAATGGAATGGATAAAAAAGCAATATCCATCCATATGCTGCTTAAAAGAGACTCATCTCAAACCAAAAGACATGCACAGACTTAAAGTCAAGGGATGGAAAAAGATATTTCAAGCAAACAACAGAGAGAAGAAAGCAGATGTTGCAATTCTGGTATCAGACAAAGCAGACTTCAAAATAAAGAAAGTAACAAAAGACAAAGAAGGACATTACATAATGATAAAAGGCTCAGTCCAACAAGAGGATATAATCATTATAATTATATATGCACCCAATACAGGAGCACCAACATACCTGAAACAAATATTAACAGAACTAAAGGAGGAAACAGAATGCAATGCATTCATTCTAAGAGACTTCAACACACCACTCACTCCAAAGGACAGATCCACCAGACAGAAAATAAGGACACAGAGGCACTGAACAACACACTAGAACAGATGGACCTAATAGACATCTACAGAACTCTACATCCAAAAGCAACAGGATACACATTCTTCTCAAGTACACATGGAACATTCTCCAGAATAGGCCACATACTAGGCCACAAAAAGAGCTTTGGTAAATTCCAAAAGATTGAAATCCTACCAACCAACTTTTCAGACCACAAAGGCATAAAACTAGAAATAAACTGTACAAAGAAAGCAAAAAGGCTCACAAACACATGGAGGCTTAACAACACGCTCCTAAATAATCAATGGATCAATGACCAAATCAAAATGGAGATTTAGCAATATATGGAAACAAATGAAAACAACAACACTAAGCCCAACTTCTGTGGGACACAGCAAAAGCAGTCGTAAGAGGAAAGAATATACCAATCCAAGCATATTTTAAAAAGGAAGAACAATCCCAAATGAATGGTCTAATGTCACAATTATCGAAATTGGAAAAAGAAGAACACATGAGGCCTCAGATTAGTAGAAGGAGGGACATAGTAAAGATAAGAGAAGAAATAAATAAAATTGAGAGGAATAAAACAGTAGCAAAATTCAATGAAACCAAGAGCTGGTTCTTCGAGAAAATAAACAAAATAGATGAGCCTCTAGCCAGACTTATTAAGAGGAAAAGAGAGTCAACACAAATCAACAGTATCAGAAACGAGAAAGGAAAAATCACGACGGACCCCACAGAAATACAAATAATTATTAGAGAATACTATGAAAACCTATATGCTAACAAGCTGGGAAACCTAGGAGAAATGGACAACTTCCTAGAAAAATACAACCTTCGAAGACTGACCCAGAAAGAAACAGAAAATCTAAACAGACCAATTACCAGCAACGAAATTGAATCGGTAATCAAAAAACTACCAAAGAACATAAACCCCGGGCCAGATGGATTTACCTCGGAATTTTATCAGACATACAGGGAAGACATAATACCCATTCTCCTTAAAGTTTTCCAAAAAATAGAAGAGGAGGGGATACTCCCAAACTCATTCTATGAAGCTAACATCACCCTAATACAAAAACCAGGCAAAGACCCCACCCAAAAAGAAAACTACAGACCAATATCCCTGATGAACGTAGATGCAAAAATGCTCAACAAAATATTAGCAAACCGAATTCAAACATACATCAAAAGGATCGTACAACATGACCAAGTGGGATTCATCCCAGGAATGCAAGGATGGTACAACATTCGAAAGTCCATCAACGTCATCCACCACATCAACAAAAAGAAAGACAAAACCACATGATCATTTCCAAAGATGCTGAAAAAGCATTGACAAAGTTCAACATCCATTCATGATAAAAACTGTCAGCAAAATGGGAATAGAGGGCAAGCCCCTCAACATAATAAAGGCCATGTATGATAAACCCACAGCCAACATTATATTGAACAGCGAGAAGCTGAAAGCTTTTCCCCTGAGATCGGGAAATAGCCAGGGATGCCCAATCTCCCCACTGTTATTTAACATAGTACTGGAGGTCCTAGCCACGGCAATCAGACAAAACAAAAAAACAGAAGGAATCCAGATTGGTAAAGAAGAAGTTAAACTGTCACTATTTGCAGATGACATGATACTGTACATAAAAAACCCTAATGACTCCACCCCAAAACCACTAGAACTGATATCGGTATAGAGCAAAGTTGCAGGATACAAAATCAACACACAGAAATCTGTGGCTTTCCTATATAATAACAATGAACCAACAGAAAGAGAAATCAGGAAAACAACTCCATTCACAATTGCATCAAAAAGAATAAAATACCTAGGAATAAACATAACCAAAGAAGTGAAAGACTTATACTCTGAAAACTACAAGTCACTCTTGGGAGAAATTAAAGGGGACACTGACAGATAGAAACTCATCCCATGCTCATGGCTAGGAAGAATTAATGTCGTCAAAATGGCCATCCTGCCCAAAGCAATATATAGACTTGTTGCAATCCCTATGAAACTACCAGCAACATTCTTCAATGAACTGGAACAAATAATTCAAAAATTCATATGGAAACACCAAAGATCCTGAATAGCCAAAGCAATCCTGAGAAAGAAGAATAAAGTAGGGGGGATCTCACTCCCCAACTTCAAGCTCTACTATAAAGCCATAGCAATCAAGACAATTTGGTACTGGCACAAGAAAACAGCCACAGACCAATGGAACAGACTAGAGAATTCAGATATATATGGTCAATTAATATTTGATAAAGGAGCCACGGACATTCAATGGCAAAATGACAGTCTCTTCAACAGATGGTGCTGGCAAAACTGGACAGCTACATGTAAGAGAATGAAACTGTACCATTGTCTAACCCCATATACAAAAGTAAACTCAAAATGGATCAAAGACCTGAATATAAGTCATGAAACCATTAAACTCTTGTAAAAAAACATAGGCAAAAGCCTCTCATACATAAACATGAGTGACCTCTTCTTGAACATATTGCCCTGGGTAAGGAAAACAACAGCAAAAATGAACAAGTGGGACTATATTAAGCTGAAAGGCCTCTGTACAGCAAAAGACACCATCAATAGAACAAAAAGGAACCCTACAGTATGGGAGAATATATTTGAAAATGACAGATCCGATAAAGGCTTGACGTCCAGAATATATAAAGAGCTCACACGCCTCAACAAACAAAAAACAAATAACCCAATTAAAAAATGGGCAGAGGAACTGAACAGTTTTCCAAAAAAGAAATACAGACGTCCAACAGACACATGAAAAGATGCTTCACATCGCTAATTATCAGAGAAATGCAAATTAAAACTACAATGAGGTATCACCTCACACCAGTAAGGATGGCTGCCATCCAAAAGACAAAGAACAACAAATGTTGGCGAGGCTGTGGAGAAAGGGGAACCCTCCTACACTGCTGGTGAGAATGTAAATTAGTTCAACCACTGTGGAAAGCAGTATGGAGGTACATCAAAATGCTCAAAACAGACTTATCATTTGACCCAGGAATTGCACTCCTAGGAATTTACCCTAAGAATGCAGCAATCAAGTATGAGAAAGACCAATGCACCCCTATGTTTATTGCAGCACTATTTACAATAGCCAAGAATTGGAAGCAACCTAAATGTCCATCGATAGATGAATGGATAAAGAAGATGTTTACATATACACAATGGAATACTACTCAGCCATAAGAAAAGGGCAAATCCAATCATTTGCAGCAACATGGATGGAGCTGGAGGGTATTATGCTCAGTGAAACAAGCCAAGCGGAGAAAGAGAAATACCAAATGATTTCAGTCATCTGTGGAATATAAGAACAAAGGAAAAACTGAAGGAACATAACAGCAGCAGAATCACAGAACTCAAGAATGGACTAACAGGTACCAAAGGGAAAGGGAGTGGGGAGGATGGGTAGGTAGGGAGGGTAAGGGGGGGGGAGAAAAAGGGGTATTAAGATTAGCATGCATGGGGGGTGGGAGAAAGGTGAGGGCTGTACAACACAGAGAAGACAAGTAGTGATTCTACAACATATTGCTACGCTGATGAACAATGACTGTAAAGGGGTATATAGGGGGGACCTGGTATAGGGGAGAGCCTAGTAAACAAAATATTCATCATGTAAGTATTGATTAATGATAAAAAAAAAAGAAAAAAAAGCAGTTCCTGTGTGGTGACCTCCAGTGAATTCTACACAATGATATACAGGGCCTATAAAAGTGTAGGTAAAGGGTCTGTTTGTGTTTATACAGAGGATCAAAGCCTAATTTGGCTACCCCGAAAATGAACTAAGACACGATATGAAAAAGAACTTCCAACATCAGCACTCTCGGGAAGACTCAGGCCAGAAGATGATCATCCAAAAACCCCAACAAAGATCCACATACTGCTACAGGTGTAGATGCACTCATCCCACCAGTTCCTGGACTTGCCATTGGAATGAAGGAGATAGCTAAGCTGGCCTGTCCATAAAGGAAAACAACAAATTTCACTGGATCTATACTGTTGGAACTCAAACAAGAATTAGGAGAAGTGCAAATTGTAGCGCTCCAAAATCTTACAACTACAGACCATTTACTGTTAAAAGAACATATGGGATGTGAACAGTTCCCAGGAATGGGTTGTTTTAATTTGTCTGATTTCTCTCAGACTATTCAAGTTCAGTTGGACAATATCCACCATATCATAGATAAGTTTTCACAAATGCCTAAGGTGCCTAACTGGTTTCCTTGGTTTCACTGGAGATGGCTGGTAATTACAGGTATGCTTTGGTTATGTAACTGTACTCCTATTATGTTAATGTGTGTGCACAATTTAATTAGTAGTTTAAAACCTATACATGCTGAAGTTACTCTACAAGAAGATATGTCAAAGAAATAATCAATCTTCCCATGTTGTCTTCCGCCTGCTACTTCTATAGCTTTTCTTCTTCCTTCCTAATTACAACCCTTAAATAGAATTCGTGCCTCATATCAAATTTACCGAGTATCATAATTCTTCCAAGTGGTAAAGACACCTCAAGACAAATGCTGGGCATAGAAGCCACAGGGCATAAATATGCAAAGAAGTAAAAAGCTAACCTTTTCAAACAATAAGGCTTCTCTCTCACTTACCAACTAAACATTTCCCTGTATGGCCCTGCAAGATGACTGGTTAGCCAGAGACGGGTAAGATTCCTCAAGGGACTAACAACCTAAGACAGGCACAGTAGCAGGGGGGCCATCAGGTGAGAAATTGTGGATCAACAGAGGTGAGGCTTAGAACCTCACCCCCCCTGTTCTGAGAGAAATCTGCATACGTGTATTCTTTATTGCCGTTGTCTAGCTTGGATTAACACATAGTCTACAGGCACACACCTGATCATCTACATTTGCTCTCTTACAACACTAAACTATCTTTTCTACCTTTATCTTGTATCTACCTACCACTTCAGCATTTTATTAAAAATAATAATAAAGAGAGAAATGTGGTATCCACATATAAATCAAGTATAAAAATCAAATGAGTATTCATATTTGAACTGACTGTTTATAGTTCATAATGCATGACCAATACTGAAAGTTTCTGTGATGACTGCCCTTGTACTGTTCACCATGTAACTTATTCACTATGTAAGAATTTGTTCTCCATGTAAGAACTTGTCTTTATGCTTCAGAAGATTGGAGACTGATGAAAATTAGGCTTGGGGTGGATTAATGAGTGTGCATTGAGCATTGGCCACCCTATACAGAATTTTATTGTTGTTAACAACCATTTGGTCAATAAATTTGAGAGATGCCCTCACAAAAAAAAATGTACACACTTGCAATTGTAAAACAAATAAGTAACTGGAATGTAATGTATAGCATAAGGAATATAGTCAAAATATTGTAACAACTTGGTATGGTGATAGCTGGTACCTAGAATTATCATGTATATAAATGTTGAATCACTGTGCTGTACACCTGAAACTAATGTAATCAACTACCCTTCAATAAAAAATAGTTATCTAAAAAAAAATTAAATTTGTTTAAAGAATAAGTAATTGTGGCAGTAGTGCTAACGTATATTCTCTAGAGGTAGTCATAAATTATACAAATATTTAGAGCACCTTCTATGTAGAACTGGATATAAAGAGTCCCGTGCAGAGGTTGTTACAATGTGAACTACATGTAAAAAACAAGTTTTGTCAATGTAGTTGAAATGTGAATGGGATATTAGAAATATGTTGCTTGTATGTTAAGATGGTTTAAAAGATTTTAAAGCTGAGATAAAAGATACTATCCTAGAAATGTCTTTAAAATGATGGTGATATATGGTCCCTTGATATTTTATCTGAAAATCAGCTTACAAACCAAAATTTTACATTTCTTAGTAACATCAGTAAGACTTTGCTCACATGCATAGAGTTATCCTTTGATTAGTATTTGATAAAGCCTACAATGTAAGCAATAATTATAAATATTTGCCAAATAGTTAAAATTTGGAATACACTAGGATGGGTCTAACCTTTAAGAAGATTTATGTGCTAGCTATTGGACATGGAGTTAACTACTTTAATAACTCTAACAGTGTCAATGTGGAATGGGTAACAAATCCTAGTTAATTGGGGGGCATATCTCCTCTTCTGCACAGGTATCTTTAGGTGGCATTGGCCTCACAGTCTGGGTGCTAATGACAGGATACTGGCCCATTCAGTCAGCCACACCAAAATGCAGCATCCCACCAGCCCCAAGACATGCTTTTGAGATATTCAGAAGGTAAACAGAAATACAACTTTGTTTTGTTTTTCTGAGTGCAAATAATTGTCCAAAATTGAAATAAATTTGAGCATTGGTAGTGTCCTGACAGAGGCTATACTCTATTTTTAACCTCATGTTCTAAAGGAGAAGTTATTATTCCTATGCTTTTAATTTGTAAGAAAGAGCTGGATACATTGTTTTCGGAGGAATATTTATTAATGTATTTCCTTCAGCATGCAGTGCATAGTTAGGAGTATATTTGGTGGTGTTGATGTCTGCCAGTGGCTTAGGGTGAATTGATTATGAATAAAGGTGGTCTTAAGAACAGCAGTGACCGAGCAGGAGGTCAGGGGCAAGTGTACCAGTAGAAATTATTTAGTATGCTACGTTTATCATTTAAAACCTAGCGGAATCACTTAGGTCTTTTTCCCTCTATCTCCCTCTCCCTCCCCACTCCTTCTTTTGTTTCCTTTCCTGTAAGTTACTGGAGCTGAGCTTGATTACTGAGATCTCCTTTAGCTTTTAAAGTCTCCCTTAGACACACATCTGTTAAAGTTATCCCATAGTTATAATTTCCCATGTATAAATTCATGATTCTCTGAAATCTGATTTGATTTGCTGAAAGTTTTACTTGGCCAAACACAGTGGCCGACAGCTCACACTCCAGCATCATATGGGTCCTGCAGACCTCAGTACCAGCTTTTATGGACGAGTTAAAAAGGTAAAAATCGATAGTTTGAACATATTTATATTAAGTAACTTAAAAGTAGTTTGTAAAAGTGATTTGTGGATTTTGTGGATGTGGATAAATTATTACAAATAATTTTAGTACTTATTAAATACGGAAACGTAGCTCATTAATTTATTTACTTCTTTTCTTTCAGTTGCTAACTTAATTTGACAGTATAGAGTACACCAGCAATCTTCCTTAAGGAAAAAATAATAGATACTTACCCATTTTATTCATCATTTTAGACTTGAAATAGTTTTGCATAAAATAAAATGTAAGTTGATTTGAGTGGATACAAAGCTGAGTCTTTTTAAAATTCTCAGTCTCCTGTAATCCTTATTTCCAATAAATAAAAATCAGGAAAGTTAACATTTGAAATTTGTGAGATGTACAAAATGTTACTAAAGTGATTATTTGAAAACTAACAATATTCTAGTGAATTGCCTTATTTTACAAAGTGATTGCTTTTTCATATCTAAAATCATGAGGTTTAGAGTAATAATTTACTTGTATTACTCGATGTAATCAGTCACTGGCCTTAAAATAGAAAAATAATTTTAAAAACTTAAACATTAAAGAAAAATATGTAAGTTGTCATCTAGGGAAAAAATAGCAGATTTTTTCTATATTTTAAATACAGCCTTACTAGTTTTATATGATATTAGAAATGTCTATGCATATTCTAATTTTCATATTTAATGAAAATGGGAAATATTCCTTAAAATTCATTTAGGTGAATAATGTTTGACAGTATTATATATTTAAGTGTAAGTGGGAAGGTTATACTGAAGAACTTAGCTCTCAATTATTGCTTGTTTTTGTTTTAAAGGAGAGATTTTTTCCTAAACAATCATGTTGTATTTTGAAGTTTTATTAAACAGATCAATAGGTCTTAAAAAAAATTCAGTTGTTAATTATTGAAGATGTAAATTTCTACTTTGTACTTCATGAACTGTAGAGCAGGAACAAACTTTAAAGAGGACAGTTTTTTTTTAAATTTCCCCAGTCCTCTATGGTTATTTGATCTCATCCTGTTCATTTTATGTACAATATCATGTCATCTGCAACAGGGACAGTTTGACTTCTTCCTTACCAATCTGGATGCCTTTTATTTCTTTGTGTTGTCTGATTGCCATGGCTAGGACCTCCAGCACTATGTTGAATAAAAGTGGGGAGAGTGGGCATCCCTGTCTTGTTCCCAATCTTAAAGGGAAAAGCTTTCAGCTTCTCACTCTTAAGTGTGATGTCAGCCATGGGTTTGTCAGATATGGCCTTTATTATGTTCAGTTACTTGCCCTCTATACCCATTTTGTTGAGAGCTTTTATCATGAATGGATGTTGAATTTTGTCGAATGCTTTTTCAGCATCTATGGAGATGATCATGTGGTTTTTGTCCTTTTTTTATTGATGTGGTGCATGATGATGGATTTTTGAATGTTGTACCATCCTTGCATCCCTGAGATGAATCCCTCTTGATCATGGTGTATGATCCTCTTGATGTATTTTTTAATTCAGTTTGCTAATATTTTGTTGAGTATTTATGCATCTATGTTCATCAGGGATATTGGTCTGTAGTTTTTTTTTGTGGTGTCTTGGCCTGGTTTTGATATAGGAGTGATGCTGGCTTCATAGAATGAGTTTGGAAGTATTTCCCTCCTCTTCTGTTTTTGGAAACTGTTAAGGAGAATGGGTATTATGTCTTCTCTAAATGTCTGATACAATTAAATGGTGAATCCATCTGGTCCTGGGATTTTGTTTTTCAGTAGATTTTTGATTACCGATTCAATTTCATTGCTAGTAATTGGTCTGTTTAGATTCTCTGTTTCTTCCTTGGTCAGTCTTGGAAGGTTGTATTTTTCTAGGAAGTTGTCCATTTCGTCTAGGCTTTCCAGTTTCTTAGCATATAGATTTTCATAGTATTCTCTAATAAGTCGCTAATTCTGTGGTGTCTGTTGTGATATTTTCTTTCTCATTTCTGATTCTGTTTATGTGTGTAGATTCCCTTTTTTTCTTAATAAGTCTGGCTAGGGGTTTACCTATTTTGTTTATTTTCTCAAGGAACCAGTTCTTGGTTTCATTAACTTTTTCTATTGTTTTATTCTCTCAATTTTATTTATTTCTTCTCTGATCTTTATTATGTCCCTTCTTTTGCTGACTTTTGGCTTCATTTGTTCTTCTTTTTCCATTTTCAGTAATTGTGAAATTAGAGTATTAATTTTGCATTGTTCTTCCTTCTTTAAATATGCCTGGATTGCTATATACTTCCCTCTTAGAACTGCCTTCTCTGCATTCCACAGAAGTTGGGGCTTTGTGCTGTTGTTGTCATTTGTCTCCATATATTGCTTGATCTCTGTTTTAATTTGCTCATTGATCCATTGATTATTTAGGAGCATGTTATTAAGCTTGCATGTGTTTGTGAGGCTTTTTGTTTTCTTTGTACAATTTATTTCTAGTTTTACACCCTTCTGATCTGAGAAGTTGGTTGGTACAATTTCAATCTTTTTGAATTTACTGAGGCTCTTTTTGTGACATAGTTTGTGGTCTATTCTGAAAAATGTTCCATGTGCACTTGAAAAGAATATGTATCATGCTTCTTTTTGGTGTAGAGTTCTGTAGATGTTTGTTAGGTCCATCTGTTCTAGTATGTTGTTCAGTGCCTCTGTCTCCTTACTTATTTTCTGCCTTGTTGATCTGTCCCTTCAAGTGACTGCAGTGTTGATGTCTCCTTGAATGAATGCATTACATTCTATATCCCTTTTTAATTCTGTTATTATTTGTTTCACATATGTAGGTGCTCCTGTGTTGGGTGCATAGATATTTATAATTGTTATATCCTCTTGTTGGACTGCCCCCTTTATCATTATGTAATGTTCTTCTTTGTCTCTTTTGACTTTGTTTTGAGGTCTATTTTGTCTGATACAAGTCCTGCTAGTCCTGCTTTTTTCTCCCTATTAGTTGCATGAGATATCTTTTTCCATCCCTTCACTTTTAGTCTGGGTATGTCTTTAGGTTTGAAGTGAGTCTCTTGTAGGCAGCATATAGTTGGGTCTTATCTTTTATCCATTTAGTGGCTCTATGTCTTTGATTGGTACATTCAGACCAATTACATTTAGGGTGATTATGGATAGGTATATACTTATTGACATTGCAGGCTTTAGATTCATGTTTACCAAAGGTTCCAGGGTAACTTTCTTACTATCTAATAGTCTAACTTAACTCACTCAGTATGCTATTACATACACAAGCTAAAGGTTCTTTTTTATCTCCCTCCTTTTCTTCCTCCTTTTTTCTTTATATGTTAGGTATATTCTGTACTCTTTGTCTATACCTTTTTATTACCTCTGGTAACATCTCTTTAACCTTAGGAACACTTCTATCTATAGGAGTCCCTACAAAATACACTGCAGAGATGGTTTGTGGGAGGTAAATTCTCTCAGGTTTTGCTTATCTGGAAATTGTTTAATCCCTCCTTCAAATTTGAATGATAATCTTGCCAGGTAGAGTATTCTTGGTTTGAGGCCCTTCTGCTTCATTGCATTAAATATAACATGCCACTACCTTCCGGCCTGCAAGGATTCTGCTGGGAAGTCTGATGATAGCCTGATGGTTTTTCCTTTGTATGTGATCTTTTTACTCTCTCTGGATGCTTTTAATAGACTGTTCTTATCCTTGATCATTGGCACTTTAATTATTATATGTTTTAGTATTGTCCTCCTTGGGTCTTTCATGCTGGGAGTTCTGTGCACCTCCATAGCCTGAGAGACTGTCTCCTTCACCACATTGGAGAAGTTTTCAGCAATTACCTCCTCAAAGACACTTTCCCTTTTTCTCTCTCTTCTTCTGCTACCACTATAATATGAATATTGTTCCATTTGGAGCGGTCACTCTGTTCTCTCAATATTCTTTCATTCCTAGAGATCCTTCTTTCCTGTTGCTCTTTCAGGATTAGTTGTATTAATTATATTTTCATACTATATGTGGTTTTGGGAGGAGACCTCTGTCTCACCGGTCAGGCTACCATCTTTAAACCAATCCTGTCAGTAGTGTGGCTTCTTTACACTGATATCATTCTTTCTGAGGGCAGGGTCAAGTCCTCCATGGCTAAGAGTACTTGTGGCCTTTGCTTTTGCTTTGGGCAGCCAGAGGCTGTGCCCTTCATTTTTGTGGTGCTGCACGGCATCATGGGCAATATCTGACATGAATTTATGGGCATCTAAGGAGATGAGCTGAATTACATGTGGATTCACGGCCTCAAAGTCAGCATGGTTCAGGCAGTATCCAGTTATTACACCTGGGATTATAGATGTGGAATAGTCCAGCTGAAATCAGGAAGTCTGCTAGAGGTGTGCTGGATACCGTCAGCTTCACTGCTCCATTGGCAGTGTTGAGCAGCGGGTAAACCCCATTAGACATGGCCCCATCTGAGGATGCTGTGCTGCCCAATTACAGCTTCCCCACTCAGCTCAGCCAGCTATCCAGCCTGTGTCACCATGCATCTCATGCCCCCTGCTGTGGCTCCAGCCCTAGGCACCTCTGCCGTCACTGTGGGGCTGGCCTTGTTGTTTATTGCAGCAATGCGCTGAGGGCAGTGGTGTAGGGGCTGAGGCAGTGGAAGCCAGTGCCTCTTGGGGTCTGAGGCTGAGACTCTACAGTTTGTCATGTGGGTGGAATAGGAAGCTCTCTATTTCTTCTTGAGTGAGTTTTGGTAGTTTATAAGTACCACTACCAAGTAATTTGCCTATTTCAGCTATTTTGTCAAATTTATGAGTTTAGAGCTGTTTGTTATATTTCCTTATCCTTTTACTGTCTTTAGGAATATAGTAATATGCCCTCTTTTGGGTAATTTGCTCTTGTTTTCTTTGGTTAGCTTGGCACAGTTTTTTCAGTTTTATTGACTGTTTATTCCCTGCAAAGAACTAGCTTTTGATTTTACTGATTTTGTTGTCTAGTTTCATTGATTTCTATTCTGTTCTTTAGAATTTCCTTCTATACTTAGTTTTGGTTTTATTTGCTTTTCTCTTTGTAGATTTTTAAGACTTGAGCTTAGATTATTGATTGGAGTTTCTTTTCTTCCATGATTTAGTGCCTTAATTTCTGTGTAAGAATTCTGTAAATTTTATGTTATATTTTTACTTTCTCACAATTCATATTATTTTCTCTTTTCCCTTGGAATGTCTTTATTGACCCATGGGTTACTTAAAAGTGTATTTAATTTCCAAAACTGAGAGTTTTTTTTAACTGTTTGTTACTGATTTTATGTTTATTAAACTCTGGTCAGAAAACATTTTGTGTAAATTGAAATTTTTTCCCTTTTAAAATTAGTTTTATGGCCCAGAATATGATCTCACAGTGAATGTCATAATGCACACTTGAACTCTATATACATTCTGTTGTTGCCAGGTTACATACTAGAATGTCATTAGGTCTTGTTGGTTGATAATGTTCGTCTATGGTGATGGTGTTCGAGTTACAGACTTGTCTTCTCTTTTCAGTTGTATCAATTTTTGCTTCATGTAATTTGAAGTTCTTTTGTCAGGTGAGTATACATTTAGAATTTGATGAATGGAATCATAGCATTATGTAATGTCCCTCTTTACTCCTTGTAATTTTCCTAGCTCTGAAGCTCTGAATCTTTTGTCTGGTATTAATAATATAGCCTTCAGCTTCGTTTTGTTTAATATTTTACTTTTCCCTTAATGGAGGTCAGATTTTCTTAGCTTAGCTTTCCTTCATCTAAGTCTTTCTCTCTCTCTCTCTCTCTCTCTCTCTCTCTCTCTCTATATATATATATATATATATATATATATATATATATATATATATATATATATATATGCAGTCATTCCACAAGACTTTTGCTTAGATAAAAGATTCTCTTCTGGGTTGGCAGTTCTTTCCTTTCTTCACCTTTAATATTTTATTCAACATTCTGTGGTCTCCTCTGTATTTTATGAGAAATCTGTGATCATTCAAATTTTAGTTTCTTTGCTTTTTAGCATTATGACATGGTTAGGCCTTATCATGCCTAACTGTTTGTTACTAATTTTAAGTTTAGGCCTAAACTCTTTGGATTTGCTCTGTTTGGAGCTTGCTGAGCATCTTGAATTTCTAAATTTATGTTTTTGTCAAATCTGGGATCTTTCTGCTTTTAGTAAGAACTCTTTTCTCTAAGAAAACTTTAAAAAATTTCCTTTATATTACACCTAATAATGTGAAATTTAGGCAATTTGATACTGTCCCACAAGTTCCTAAGGATGTATTCATTTTTTCCAGTGTTTTTTCCTCTTTTCAAAATTTTTAGAAAATTTTATGTAAAATAATGCTCATAATATAGGTACTATAATTTGATAATTCAAAGTTCTTAAATAATGTCTTAAGTAACATAGAAGGCTTTTTGTTTTTCACAGGTATATTAATTGAATAGTAACACTTTATACAGAATTTAGTTCAATCTCCTTATTTTAGGAGTGATAAGTTAAGTGACTTCCCTATGGTCACATATTCTTGGAAGAATTGTAATTGAAACCCTGTTCCAGGGAACTAACTTTCAGAACAGAGAGATTAGTAAAAGTGTAGAATATGGGGCAGCCTAGAAAATATGTTAGAAAAGGAATCCAAACTAATAATTTGAGTTTTTACTGCAATGTAGTATTAATTTAGGGAGGTGCAAAAGATATGTAAATGTGTTTTATGTAGTTAGAAGTTGAACAACAAGCATTATAACTGGTTCAGTTGACTTCACTAAAAATGAGTCAGGCTTAAAAATTCTCTTTAGTTTAAAAAATTTTTGAAATTAAAAACATTAAAAATTTTTTTAAACATGCTTTGGGCATGGAAAGAACTGGCTAGAGCTTTACTTTTCCTTATGAGTTTAATGAAATCAATTTTGGAGTTTTAAATTTTAATTGGCAAATTTAAGGAGGTCATGATAACTATCATTTAATGTACTGCTTATTGTTCCTGAGTACTAGTCTATACTTAACATTTATTAACTCATTTAACCCTCACAGCTACTCTAGGAGGTGATTGTGGTGATGAGCCAGGTTTTAGACTCCTGCACTAGTAGGCAACATTTCTTTTCAGTGAAATTCCAGGTCTAAGATAATTTTATGTATGTAGTCAGAAAATGATGTTATACTAATTATTCTTAGCAACTTTCGCTTTTAGTTTTTTCTTTTCTTATTTCTCTACAATTGTTTATGCCAATGTGGCTTCATTCATACCAATTTACCAAGGATTGGGATAGCAGAATAAAATTAGAATAAGACAACTGATTGCCCTGCGGGATGTCATCAACTAACCCAGCAGACAGCCTGAAGGACCCTGGGATTGCAGAACTCTTCTTCAGAGAAGATCTGGAGGAGCTCTTCAGAAATCTCAGAGAAGTTGGCCAGGGAAGCTTTGGAACAGTGTATTTTGTAAGTGTTAAGGCTTACTGTCAGTGATGAGCATTTATGTAATATCCTGTCCTGGCAGAGTAAAAATCAGTAATATAAAAATACATAGACAATAGTCTATTTTATAGTCACTTGCATTAGGTGTTTATAAAAAGAGATCATTTTATTTATTGAGCTTCTTAGATTATTGAAAAAATGGGAAAGTTATTCTGCTTTAGTTGTTTACTTTAGTAGTTTTATGACTTACATTGCTACTGAATCAAATATTGCAAAATGCTGATTTACATAAAGTCCCATACACACATTTCATTGTTATTCATTCATTATTTCTTTCTATTAAGATTGCTTTTTTTTATCAGCAACAAGTTTCGTATAGATGTTTAATATTTTGGTAGTATTACAGATTTAGTTTTTTAGTTTTAATGGGTACCTTAACAATAAAACAGCAATTTGAAATATTATTTCCTTAGAGAAAATGTTTTCCAAATGCATAACAATTTGAACTTTTTCTTTATTTCCCATTTGTAAATTAGAGGTAAAAATAAGTTAGTAGAAATTCCCTCTGCAATCTTCCTACCCAAGGACAGCTGCTGTTAACATTTAGTTAAGCTTCCTTGCAGAATCTTTCTGTGTACACACGTTTTATGTGTGTATGTGATGTAGGTTATGTTTGTTTGATTTCTAAATTGGACACAGAATAAGGGAAGAGGCACTCAGAATATAGGTATTTCATAAACAACCTTTTTTCTGTGTTACAGTTTTGTCTGAATGTAAGCTTCTCCTGTTCTCCTTAATACTACTGTGGAGATATATAAAATAATAAAGGAAAAAATATACAGACTCTTAGAAATGCCCAATAAGAGAACCCTGTTGAAAAAATCCCTGTCATGTAGCCATTCAATGTGTGTCAGTAGTATCTTTTAGTTTACTTATTCTATGAAGTATTTTATATATAGTAAAAACAGATACATTAAATGTATAGTTTGATGAAATTAGACAAATTATATGCCATACAACCAACAATTCAAGATACAGAATGGTGATAGTTGTGGGGAATAGAAAGAAGTAGATAGAGGACAGAATGATAACTTGTTTTTACCTCTTTTGATAATAAATATTTTGTATATTTAAAAGTTAAAGTTAAGTCATTATGTATGGGGGAAGTCACTAAAAGGCAAGCAGGAGCAATGAATACAACTGTATTTGGGCTATAATCACATTGGAGTAAAAAAATTTAAAACCAAAACTAATACAAGTAACTTTCATACACAGTATTTTAACTATATACCCTCTGTCTGGTTGGAAAGAGGAAACTGCAAACAAATCTTCAACTCTTCTCAGTAAATTTGTTTCATGTTGGTATGGGTGTGACAGTTCTGCAACTGTGTGTTAAAAGATTGAGCAGTGAGTAATTTTGATGTCATTTGGAGTCAGATCTAACTGAAAGAATGATAGAAATGGGAAATTGGCAAATGTAAGGAAGAACCACGTGAGACTAGGTAGGTATTGGATAGGAATTTGTGGTATTAATTTGAACTAATTACATGACATATGTATTTCCTAGCTCTCTCTTCTGTAAGATTCTAGTTGCATTGATATCCTAGTAGCAACAAGCACACTTAGAACTCAGATATTGAATTCCTCACTATATGGATAAAGAGCTCTTGGAGTAATGGTTAATTCTATGATGAGGACGGGGATCATAAAAGATAAGCTTTAGAATATCTGTACCAGAAGGTTAAAAAATGCTTTTAAAATAAAAAATAGGACCTTTCAAGAGGATGCTAGAACAAGCTTGAAGGTGCTCCCACTGGCCATATCTGAAACAATTTGAGCATCAATAAATAAACATCTATTGATTATAACCCATTGAATAAAATAGGAATTCCTAATTTCCATGATGATGAAGGATGGATAGATAATTGGAAACAGAGGGCTTTTCTTTATAATAGAATGCTGACTGATACATGTGAAGGGAATGGTAGAGTTGGGAAAAACCAGCATTTTGAAATCATCATTACAAAGATCGTTTTGGGCTAGAATATTCAGTGGTTGCTAAACCTAGGGGGAAAGTTTGACGGGCAGGATATTTCTGTAGTTTAAAAGTGTCTCTCGCAGAGGGCGGAGCCAACATGGCGGCGTGAGTAGGACAGTGGGAATCTCCTCCCAAAAACATATATACTTTTGAAAATACAACAAACACAACTAGCCCTAAAAGAGAGACCAGAAGACGCAGGACAGTGGCCAGACTGCAGCTACACCAGCGAGAACCCAGCGACTGGTGAAAGGGGTAAGATACAAGCCCCCGCCCAGCAGGACACGAGCGCCCCTCTCCCCAGCTCCCGGCGGGAGAAGAATAGGCAGAGCGGGAGGGAGACGGAGCACAGGACTGCTGAACACCCAGCCCCAGCCATCCGGGCCAGAACGCAGACACAGTACGTGCCCAGGGGGCCCTGGATACTGGGGGAACAGGGAGTAAGACCTCTGAGCGGGTGCCGAAGCTGATGCCCCTGTGACAAAGAAAAGCGGGGGCTTTTTGAAAGTCTTAAAGGGACAGGGACTTAACAGCTTGACGGAAAAAACCCAGGTCACAGTACAGCAGCTGGAAATTACAGGGAAAACCGGGTGCACTAACCCCCTGGACAACAGCTCTGAGACCCCTCACGGAGGTAAACAGTCAAGCAGCCCCCCCATACATTACCCCACCGGGTGCTGCGAAAGCAGAGAAGCAGCCTGAGACAAATTCCGCCCACAGAAAGGGAAATTTCTCCCTTCCGGCCAGGCAAGACACATAGTCCCACTCTACACACAATTACCCAACAGAAGCCACTAGGGGTCGCAGTTGTCCCAGTAAAGAAAGGCCAGTAGCAAGTGAAAAGTTTGGCCCTCCCAGCTGACAGTCAATAGCACCTGTCAACATGAAAAGGCAAAAAAATATGATCCAGGCAAGACTAACCCAGACAGCTTCGGCATCTGCTACATCTTCCCCTGAGAAGGAATCTGGGGAGATAGATTTAGCCAGTCTTCCTGAAAAAGAATTCAAAACAAAAGTCATAACCATGCTGATGGACTTGCAGAGAAATATGCAAGAATTAAGGAAGGAGAATTCAGAAATAAAACAAGCTATGGAAGGACTTCAAAACAGAATGGATGAGATGCAAGAGACCATTAATGGACTAGAAAACAGCAGGAACGCAGAGAAGCTGATGCAGAGAGAGATATAAGGAACTCCAGGAATGAAAGAATTTTAAGACAGCTGAGTGACCAAATGAAAAGGAACAATATAAGAATTATAGGTATTCCAGAAGAAGTAGAGAGAGAAAAGTGGATAGAAAATGTCTTTGAAGAAATAATTGCTGAAAACTTCCCCAAACTAGGGGAAGAAATGACCTCTCAGACCACAGAGGTACACAGAACTCCCATGACAAGGGATCCAAGGAGGGCAACACCAAGACACATAATAATTAAAATGGCAAAGATCAAAGACAAGGACAAAGTATTACAGGCAGCCAGAGAGAAAAAAAAGGTTACCTACAAAGGAAAACCCACCAGGCTATCATCAGAATTCTCAACAGAAACAATACAGGCCAGAAGAGAAAGGCATGATATACTTAATGCAATGAAACAGAAGGGCCTCGAACCAAGACTACTGTATCCAGCACGAATATCATTTAAATATGAAGGAGGGATTAAACAATTCTCAGACAAGCAAAAGTTGAGGGAATTTGCCTCCCACAAACCACCTCTACAGGGCATCCTACAGGGACTGCTCTAGATGGGAGCACTCCTAAAAAGAGCACACAACAAAACACCCAACATATGAAGAAGGGAGGAGGAGGAATAAGAAGGGAGAGAAATAAAGAATCATCAGACTGTGTTTATAATAGCTCAACAAGCGAGTTAAGTTAGACAGTAAGATAGTAAAGAAGCTAACCCTAAACCTTTGGTAACCACAAACTTAAAGCCTGCAATGGCAATAAATTCATACCTTTCAATAATCACCCTAAATGTAAATGGACTGAATGCACCGATCAAAAGACACAGGGTAATAGAATGGATAAAAAAGCAAGATCCATCCATATGCTGCTTTCAAGAGACCTCAAACCCAAAGATGCGCACAGACTTAAAGTCAAGGGATGGAAAAAGATATTTCAAGCAAACAACAGAGAGAAGAAAGCAGATGTTGCAATTCTGGTATCAGACAAAACAGACTTCAAAATAAAGAAAGTAACAAAAGACAAAGAAGGACATTACATAATGATAAAGGGCTCAGTCCATCAAGAGGATATAACCATTATAAATATATATGCACTCAATACAGGAGCACCAACATACCTGAAACAAATATTAACAGAACTAAAGGAGGAAATAGAATGCAATGCATTCATTCTAGGAGACTTCAACACACCACTCACTCCAAAGGACAGATCCACCAGACAGAAAATAAGTAAGGACACAGAGGCACTGAACAACACACTAGAACAGATGGACCTAATAGACATCTACAGAACTCTACATCCAAAAGCAACAGTATACACATTCTTCTCAAGTGCACATGGAACATTCTCCAGAATACTAGGACACTAAAAGAGCCTCAGTAAATTCCAAAAGATTGAAACCCTACCAACCAACTTTTCAGACCACAAAGACATTAAACTAGAAATAAACTGTTCAAAGAAAGCAAAAAGGCTCACAAACACATGAAGGCTAAACAACACGCTCCTAAATAATCAATGGATCAATGACCAAATCAAAATGGAGATCCAGCAATATATGGAAAGAAATGACAACAACACTAAGCCCAACTTCTGTGGGACACAGCAAAAGCAGTCTTAAGAGGAAAGTATATAGCAATCCAAGCATATTTAAAAAAGGAAGAGCAATCCCAAATGAACGGTCTAATGTCACAACTATCGAAATTGGAAAAAGAAGAACAAATGAGCCCTAAGGTCAGCAGAAGGAGGGACATAATAAAGAACAGAGAAGAAATAAATAAAATTGAGAAGAATAAAACAATAGCAAAAATCAATGAAACCAAGAGCTGGTTCTTCAAGAAAATAAACAAAATAAATAAGCCTCTAGCCAGACTTATTAAGAGGAAAAGAGAGCCAACACAAATCAACAGTATCAGAAACGAGAAAGGAAAAATCATGACGGACCCCGCAGAAATACAAATAATTATTAGAGACTACTATGAAAACCTATATGCTAACAAGCTGGGAAACCTAGGAGAAATGGACAACTTCCTAGAAAAATACAACCTTCCAAGACTGACCGAAAAGAAACAGAAAATCTAAACAGACCAATTATCAGCAACGAAATTGAAGCAGTAATCAAAAAACTACCAAAGATCAAAACCCCCGGGCCAGATGGATTTACCTCGGAATTTTATCAGACATACAGGGAAGACATAATACCCATTCTCCTTAAAGTTTTCCAAGAAATAGAAGAGGAGGGGATACTCCCAAACTCATTCTATGAAGCTAACATCACCCTAATACCAAAACCAGGCAAAGACCCCACCAAAAAAGAAAACTACAGACCAATAACCCTGATGAACGTAGACGCAAAAATACTCAACAAAATTTTAGCAAACCGAATTCAAAAATACATCAAAACCATCGTACACTATGACCAAGTGGGATTCATCCCAGGGATGCAAGGATGGCACAACATTCGAAAGTCCATCAATATCATCCACCACATCAACAAAAAGAAAGACAAAAACCACATGATCATCTCCATAGATGCTGAAAAAGCATTTGACAAAGTTCAACATCCATTCATGATAAAAACTCTCAGCAAAATGGGAATAGAGGGCAAGTACCTCAACATAATAAAGGCCGTCTATGAAAAACCCACAGCCAACATTATATTGAATATCTAGAAGCTGCAAGCATTTCCGCTGAGATCAGGAAGTAGACAGGGATGCCCACTCTCTCCACTGTTATTTAACATAGTACTGGAGGTCCTAGCCACGGCAATCAGACAAAACAAAAAAATACAAGGAATCCAGATTGGCAAAGAAGAAGTTAAACTGTCACTATTTGCAGATGACATGATACTGTACATAAAAAACCCTAAAGACTCCACCCCAGAACTACTAGAACTGATATCGGAATATAGCAAAGTTGCAGGATACAAAATCAACACACAGAAATCTGTGGCTTTCCTATGTACCAACAATGAACCAACAGAAAGAGAAATCAGGAAAACAACTCCATTCACAATTGCATCAAAAAAATAAAATACCTAGGAATAAACATAACCAAAGAAGTGAAAGACTTATATTCTGAAAACTACAAGAAACTCTTAAAAGAAATTAAAGGGGACACTAACAGATGGAAACGCATCCCATGCTCATGGCTAGGAAGAATTAATATTGTCAAAATGGCCATCCTGCCCAAAGCAATATATAGATTTGATGCAATCCCTATGAAACTACCAGCAACATTCTTCAATGAACTGGAACAAATAATTCAAAAATTCATATGGAAACACCAAAGACTCCGAATAGCCAAAGCAATCCTGAGAAAGAAGAATAAAGTAGGGGGGATCTCACTCCCCAACTTCAAGCTCTATTATAAAGCCATAGTAATCAAGACAATTTGGTACTGGCACAAGAACAGAGCCACAGACCAATGGAACAGAGTAGACAATCCAGACATTAACCCAGACATATATGGTCAATTAATATTTGATAAAGGAGCCATGGACATACAATGGCGAAATAGTCTCTTCAACAGATGGTGCTGGCAAAACTGGACAGTTACATGTAGGAAAATGAAACTGGACCATTGTCTAACCCCATATACAAAAGTAAACTCAAAATGGATCAAAGACCTGAATGTAAGTCACGAAACCATTAAACTCTTGGAAGAAAACATAGGCAAAAACCTCTTAGACATAAACATAAGTGACCTCTTCTTGAACATATCTCCCCGGGCAAGGAAAACAACAGCAAAAATGAACAAGTGGGACTATATTAAGCTGAAAAGCTTCTGTACAGCAAAAGACACCATCAATAGAACAAAAAGGAACCCTGCAGTATGGGAGAATATATTTGAAAATGACACATCAGATAAAGGTTTGACGTCCAGAATATATAAAGAGCTCACACGCCTCAACAAACAAAAAACAAATAACCCAATTAAAAAATGGGCAAAGGAACTGAACAGATGGTTCTCCAAAAAAGAAATACAAATGGCCAACAGACACATGAAAAGATGCTCCACATCGCTAATTATCAGAGAAATGCAAATTAAAACTACAATGAGGTATCACCTCACACCAGTAAGGATGACTGCCATCCAAAAGACAAACAACAACAAATGTTGGCGAGGCTGTGGATAAAGGGGAACCCTCCTACACTGCTGGTGGGAATGTGAACTTGTTCAACCATTGTGGAAAGCAGTATGGAGGTACATCAAAATGCTCAAAACAGACATACCATTTGACCCAGGAATTGCACTCCTAGGAATTTACCCTAAGAATGCAGCAATCAAGTATGAGAAAGACCAATGTACCCCTATGTTTATCGCAGCACTATTTACAATAGCCAAGAATTGGAAGCAACCTAAATGTCCATCGATAGATGAATGGATAAAGAAGATGTGGTACATATACACAATGGAATACTACTCAGCCATAAGAAAAGGGCAAATCCAACCATTTGCAGCAACATGGATGGAGCTGGAGGGTATTATGCTCAGTGAAACAAGCCAAGCAGAGAAAGAGAAATACCAAATGATTTCACTCATCTGTGGAATATAAGAACAAAGGAAAAACTGAAGGAACAAAACAGCAACAGAATCACAGAACTCAAGAATGGACTAACAGGTACCAAAGGGAAAGGGACTGGGAAGGATGGGTGGGTAGGGAGGGATAAGGGGGGGCAGAAAAAGAGGGGTATTAAGATTAGCATGCATGGGGTGGTGGGAGAAAGGGGAGGGCTGTACAACACAGAGAAGACAAGTAGTGATTCTACAACAGTTTGCAATGCTGATGGACAGTGACTGTAAAGGAGTATATAGGGGGGACCTGGTATAGGGGAGAGCCAAGTAAACAAAGTATTCGTCATGTAAGTGTAGATTAATGATTAAAAAAAAAAAAAAGCATTTCCTATGTGGTGACCTCTAATGAGTTCTACACAATGATATAAAGGACATATAAAAGTGTAGGCAAAGGGTCTGTTTGTGTTTATACAGAGGATCAAAGCCTAATTGGGCTACCCCAAAAATGAACTAAGATACGATATGAAAAAGAACTTCCAACATCAGCACTCTCTGGAAGACTCATGCCAGAAGATGATCATCCAAAAACCCCAACAAAGATCCACGCACTGCTACAGCTGTAGATGCACTCATCCCACCAGCTCCTGGACTTGCCATGGGAATGAAGGAGATATCTAAGCTGGCCTGTGCATACAGTAAAACAACAAATTTGACTGGATCTATACTGTTGGAACTCAACCAAGAATTAGGAGAAGTGCAAATTGTAGTGCTCCAAAATCTTACAACTACAGGCTATTTACTGTTAAAAGAACATAAGGGATGTGAACATTCCCCAGGAATGGGTTGTTTTAATTTGTCTGATTTCTCTCAGACTGTTCAAGTTCAGTTGGACAATATCCACCATATCATAGATAAGTTTTCACAAATGCCTAAGGTGCCTAACTGGTTTCCTTGGTTTCACTGGAGATGGCTGGTAATTACAGATATGCTTTGGTTATGTAACTATACTCCATTTATGTTAATGTGTGTGTGCAATTTAAGTAGTTGCTTAAAACCTATACATGCTGAAGTTACTCTACAAGAAGATATGTCAAAGAAATAATCAATCTTTCCATGTTTTCTTCCGCCTGCTACTTCTATAGCTTTTCTTCTTCCTTCCTAATTACAACCCTTAAATAGAATTCATGCCTCATATCAAATTTACCGAGTATCATAATTCTTCCAAGTGGTAAAGACACCTCAAGACAAATGCTGGGCATAGAAGCTACAGGGCATAAATATGCAAAGAAGTAAAAAGCTAACCTTTTCAAACAATAAGGCTTCTCTCTCACTTACCAACTTAACATTTCCCTGTATGGCCCCGGAAGATGACTGGTTAGCCAGAGACGGGTAAGATTCCTCAAGGGAGGAACAACCTAAGACAGGCACAGTCGCAGGGGGCCATCTGGTGAGAAAATGGGGAGCAGCAGAGGTGAGGCTTAGAACCTCCCCCCTCATGTTCTGAGAGAAATCTTCTGCATACATAGATGTTTATTGCCCTCGTCTAGCTCGGATTAACACATAGTCTACAGGCACACACCTGATCATCTACATTTGCTCTCTTACAACACTAAACTCTGTTTTCTACCTTTATCTTGTATCTACCTACCACTTCAGCATTTTATTAAAAATAATAATAATAGAGAAATGTGGTACCCACATATAAATCAAGTTTAAAAATCAAATGAGTATTCATATTTGAACTGACTGTGTATAGTTCATAATGCATGAACAAAACCGAGAGCTTCTGTGATGACTGCCCTTGCACTGTTCACCATGTAAATTATTCACTATGTAAGAATTTGTACTCCATGTAAGAATTTCTTCGTTATGCATCAGAAGATTGGAGACTGACGAAAATTAGGCTTGGGGTCGATTAATGATTGTGCATTGAGTATTGACCCCTCTATACAGAAATTTATTGTTGTTAACAACTATTTGATCAATAAATATGAGAGATGCCCTCACAATATATATATATATATATATATATAACACACTTCCAATTGTAAAATAAATAAGTAACCGGGATGTAATGTATAGCATAAGGAATAAAATATTGTAACAACTTGGTATGGTGATAGCTGGTACCTAGAATTATCATGTATATAAATGTTGAATCACTATGTTGTACACCTGAAACTAATGTAATGTAATACTGTTGTCAACTACCCTTCAATAAAAAAAAAAAGTGTCTCTCCACAGGTTGCTTGTTAGATACAATGTAGGAAACAGTGGTTATAACTATATAGATTGGAAAGAAACAGTCAAACACCTTGAGTGGGTGATGAAAATTTGTAACCAGTGATGAACAGGCATTGTATGCAGCCAGATATGATACCCTGAAAAGGACACAATATTACTCATGTAGTATTTCAGCCAGATACATGTAACCAGAATCTAATCTTGAAGAAGCTTCAGACAAACAGAAATTTAGTAAGGTAAGTACTGCTGTGTAGTCTCAAAAAAATGCCAGTGTAATAAAGGACAAGGAAGGATTGAGGAAATTGTTCCAGATTAGAGCTGATGAATAAGACATGATAAGTAAGCACAACTCATAATCCTGAAGGGAGAGAGAAACATGAATGTGGATATTAAATATTTTTCTGTGGGTTTTTTTGTGTGTGTGTAATAGGCAAAAGTAATCTCATCTTAATCTGATTTAACGTTAATGTAATCATCATTACTAATGAGTTTGGATTTTAATAAATTAAAGTCACTTTAACTTACTATTTTAAAGTAACACTAGATCTGCAGATTTTGCAATAATAGTAAAGTTTTACCCTGTAATCTTCACCCAAATCCTTTAAAGTTTACAAGTTTCATAACCACAGTACCTTTATCAAAACTAAGAAATCAACATTGATACACTGATACTGTTAACTAAACTACACACTTTATTCATATTTTCCCAGTCTTTGTGCTCTTTTCTGTTCTGGAATCCACTCCAGGATACTACACTGCATTTAGTATATCCACTTTTGAACATTATCTTGTGCTAATTAGAAATGTAGCTCTTTAGCAAAACAATGAAATTGGACCCTTACCTTGTACCATATGTGAAGATTAAAATGTATCGAAGACATAAATATAACAGTTAAAACTATAAAACTCTTAGGGTAAAACTGCATGACCTCAGTTTTGTCAAAGGATTCTTAGAAATGACAACAAAAGCATGAACAAAAGAAAAACATAGATACTGGATTTGATCAAAATGTAAAACTTTTCTGCTTCAAAACTGAAAAGACAAAAAACAGAATATGAGAAACTATTTGTAAATCATATGCCGGTTAAGGGACTTGTGTCTAGAATATATAAAGAACTCTCACAATTCAATAAAAAAAAGACTGAATTGACAATCTGAATTGACATTTCTAAAAGATGTACAAGTGGCCAAATAGCACATAAAAAGATGCTCAACATTCACTGATCACAAGTCTTGAAAACATTATACTAAGTGAAAGAAGCCAGTCACAAAAGACCATATATTATATGGTTCCAAAGTGTACAGAATGGGCAAATCTCCAGAGACACAGAAAGTAGATTAGTTGTTCCTTAGGACTGAAGGGGTGAGGAATAGTGATAGGAGAGTGATAACTAAAGGGTGCGGGGTTTCTTTATTCTTTCTGTTTTTTTTTTTGAGAGGGCATCTCTCATATTTATTGATCAAATGGTTGTTAACAACAATAAAATTCTGTGTAGGGGACTCAATGCACAATCATTAATCAACCCCAAGCCTAATTCTCAACACTCTCCAATCTTCTGAAGCATAACGAACAAGTTCTTACATGGTGAACAAATTCTTACATAGTGAATAAGTTCTTACATGGTGAACAGTGCAAGGGCAGTCATTACAGAAACTTTTGGTTTTGATCACGCATTATGGAATATAAACAATCAGGTCAAACATGAATATTTGTTTGATTTTTATACTTTATTTATATGTGAATCCCACATTTCTACCTTATTATTATTATTATTATTATTATTTACATAAAATGCTGAAGTGGTAGGTAGATGCAAGATAAAGGTAGAAAGCATAGTTTAGTGCTGTAAGAGGGCAAATGTAGATGATCAGGTGTGTGCCTATAGACAAAGTATTAATCCAAGCTAGACAAGGGCAACAAAACATCCACGGATGCAGAAGATTTCTCTCAAAACAGGGGGAGTGAGGCTCTAAGCCTCACCTCTGATGAGCCCCAATTTCTCACCTGATGGCCCCCCTGCGACTGTGCCTGTCTTAGGTTGTTCCTCCCTTGAGGAATCTTACCCGTCTCTGGCTAACCAGTCATCTTCTGGGGCCATACAGGGAAATGTAAAGTTGGTAAGTGAGAGAGAAGCCTTATTGTTTGAAAAGGTTAGCTTTTTACTTCTTTGCATATTTATGCCCTGTAGCTTCTATGCCCAGCATTTGTCTTGAGGTATCTTTACCACTTGGAAGAATTATGATACTAGGTAATTTCGATATGGGGCACGAATTCTACTTAAGGGTTGTAATTAGGGAGGAAGAAGAAAAGCTATAGAAGTAACGGGCGGAAGAAAACATGCAAAGATTTATTATTTCTTTGACATATCTTCTTGTAGAGTAACATAAGCATGTATAGGTTTTAAACTACTAATTAAATTGCGTACACACATTAACATAATAGGAATACAGCTATATAACCAAAGCAGACCTACAATTACCAGCCATCTCCAGTGAAACCAAGAAAACCAGTTAGGCACCCTAGCATTTGTGAAAAATTATCAATGATATGATGGATATTGTCTAACTGAATTTGAATAGTTTGAGAAAAATAAGACAAATTAAAACAACACATTCCTGGGAACGGTTCACATCCCATATGTTCTTTTAACAGTAGATAGTCTGTAGTCACAAGATTTTGGAGAGCTGCAACTTGCACTTCTCCTAATTCTTGGTTGATTTCCAACAGTATAGATCCAGCCAAATTTGTTGTTTTACTGTATGCACAGGCCAGCTTAGATATCTCCTTCTTCATTCCAACGGCAAGTCCAGGAACCGGTGGGATGAATGCCGCTACAACTGCAGCAGCACCAGGAACTTTGTTGACATTTTTGATGATCACCTTCTGGAATGACTCTTCGAGAAGATGTTGATGTTGGAAGTTCTTCTTCATATCGTATCTTAATTCATTTTCTGTGTAGCCAAATTAGGCTTTGATCCTCTGTATAGACACAAACAAACCCTTTGCCCACACTTTGATATGACCTTTGTACCATTGTGAAGAACCTATTGGAGACCACCACACAGGAACTGCTTTTTTTTTTAAGAGAAAGGAATATTATCAGAAAAATGTACTTCCTTAGCTGATCATCTGACACCCTTTAAAAGATCAAAATTAAGGATATGTAAAGCATGCATTGCTCATTGATTTGCAGTTAGTTTTATCCTATCAGGGAATAATCCCCCTTTTCTATCTCTCCTTTTTTTGTTATCATTAATCTACAATTACATGAAAAATATTATGTTTACTAGACTCTCCCCTATACCAAGTCCCCCCACACAAACCCCATATGGTCACTGTCCATCAGCATAGCAAAATGTTATAGAATCACTACTTGTCTTCTCTGTGTTGCACAGCCCTCGCCTTTCTCCCACCCCCATATTATGCATGCTAATCATAATACCCCCTTTCTTCATCCCCCCTTTATAGCTCCCTACCCACCCTTCCTCCCCAGTCCCATTTCCTTTGGTACCTGTTAGTCCATTCTTGGGTTCTGTGATTCTGCTGCTGTTTTGTTCCTTCAGTTTTTCCTTTGTTCTTATACTCCACAGATGAGTGAAATCATTTGGTATTTGTCTTTCTCTGCTTGGCTTATTTCACTGAGCATAATACCCTCTAGCTCCATCCATGTTGGTGCAAATGGTAGGAATTGTTTTCTTCTTATGGCTGAATAATATTCCATTCTGTGTATGTCCCACATCTTCTTTATCCATTCATCTACTGATGGACACTTAGGTTGCTTCCAGTTCTTGGCTAGTGTAAATAGTGCTGCAATAAACATAGGGGTGCATCTGTCTTTTTCAAACTGGAGTGCTGCATTCTTAGGGTAAATTCCTAGGAGTGGAATTCCTGGGCTAAATGGTAAGTCTATTTTGAGCATTTTGAGGAACCTCCACACTGCTTTCCACAATGGTTGAACTAGTTTACATTCCCACCAGCAGTGTAGGAGGGTTCCCCTTTCTCCACAACCTCGCCAACATTTGTTGTTGTTTTTCTTTTGGGTGGTAGCGATCCTTACTGGTGTGAAGTGATATCTCATTGTGGTTTTAATCTGCATTTCTCTGATAATTAGCGATGTGGAGCATCTTTTCATGTGTCTGTTGGCCATCTGAATTTCTTTTTTGGAGAACTGTCTGTTCAGTTCCTCTGCCCATTTTTTAATTGAATTATTTATTTTTTGTTTGTTGACATGGGTGAGTTCTTTATATATTTTGGATGTCAAGCCTTTATCGGATATGTCATTTAAAAATATATTCTCTCATAATGTAAGGTACCTTTCTGTTCTATTGATGGTGTCTTTTGCTGTACAGGAGCTTTTAAGCTTAATATAGTCCCACTTGTTCATTTTTGCTTTTGTTTTCCTTGCCCAGGGATATATGTTCAAAAGAGGTCACTCGTGTTTATGTCTAAGAGATTTTTGCCTATGTTTTTTTCTAAGAGTTTTATGGTTTCATGACTCACATTCAGGTATTTGATCCATTTCTAAATTACTTTTGTGTATGAGGTTTGACAGTGGTCCAGTTTCATTCTCTTACATGCAACTGTCCAGTTTTGCCAGCACCATCTGTTGAAGAGATTGTCATTTCCCCATTGTATGTCCATGGCTCCTTTATTAAATATTAATTGAACATATATGTTTGGGTTAATGTCTGGAATCTCTAATCTGTTCCACTGGTCTGTGGCTCTGTTCTTGTGCCAGTACCAAATTGTCTTGATTACTATGGCTTTGTAGAAGAGCTTGAAGCTGGGGAGTGAGATTCCCCCTACTTTATTCTTCTTTCTCAGGATTGCTTTGGCTATTCGGGGTCTTTGGTGTTTCCATATGAATTTTTGAACTATTTGTTCCAGTTCGTTGAAGAATGTTGCTGGTAATTTGATAGGGATTGCATCAAATCTGTATATTGCTTTGGGAAGGGTGGCCATTTTGATGATATTAACTCTTCCTATCCAAGAGCATGGACTGAGTTTCCATGTGTTAGTGTTCGCTTTAATTTCTCTTAAGAGTGTCTTGTAGTTTTCAGGGTATAGGTCTTTCACTTCTTTGCTTAGGTTTATTAATCGGTATTTTATTCTTTTTGATGCAATTGTGAATGGAGTTGTTTTCCTGATTTCTCTTTCTATTGGTTCATTGTTAGTGTATAGGAAAGCCACCGATTTCTGTGTGTTAATTTTGTATCCTGCAACGTTGCTGTTTTCTGATATCAGTTCTAGTAGTTTTGGAGTGGAGTCTTTAGGGTTTTTTATGTACAATATCATGTCATCTGCAAATAGTGACAGTTTAACTTCTTCTTTACCTATCTGGATTCCTTGTATTTCATTGTTTTGTCTAATTACCGTGGCTAGGACCTCCAGTACTATGATGAATAACAGTGGGGATAGTGGGCATCCCTGTCTTGTTCCCGATCTCAGAGGAAAAGTTTTCAGCTTCTCGCTGTTCAGTATGATGTTGGCAGTAGGTTTATGATATATGGCCTTTATTATGTTGAGGTACTTGCCCTCTATACCCGTTTTGCTGAGTTTTTATCATGAGTGGGTGTTGAATTTTGTCGAATGTTTTTCAGCATCTATGGAAATGATCATGTGGTTTTTGTCTTTCTTTTTGTTGATGTGGTGGATTATGTTGATGGATTTTCGAATGTTGTACCATCCTTGCATCCCTGGGATGAATCCCACTTGGTCATGGTGTATGATCCTTTTGATATATTTTTGAATTGGGTTTGCTAATATTTTATTGAGTATTTTTGCATCTACATTCATCAGCATATTGGTCTGTAATTTTCTTTTTTGGTGGATTCTTTCCCTGGTTCTGGTTTTAGGGTGATGTTGGCTTCACAGAATGAGATTGGGAGTATTCCCTCCTCTTCTATTTTTTGGAAAACTTTAAGGAAATAGGTCTTATGTCTTCTGTGTATGTCTGATAAAATTCCGAGGTAAATTAGTCTGGCCTGGGGTTTTGTTCTTGGGTAGTTTTTTTATTACTGTTTCAATTTATTTGCTCGTAATTGGTTTGTTTATCTTTTGTGTTTCTTCCTTGGTCAGTCTTGGAAGGTTGTATTTTTCTAGGAAGTTGTCTATTTCTTCTGGGTTTTCCAGCTTTTTAGCATATAGGTTTTCATAGTCGTCTTTAATAATTCTTTGTATTTCTGTGGAATCTGTCGTGATGTTTTAATTCTCATTTCTGATTCTGTTGATGTGTGTTGATTCTATTTTCTCTTAATAAGTTTGGCTAGAGGCTTATCTATTTTGTTTATTTTCTCAAAGAACCAGCTCTTGGTTTCATTAATTTTTTTCTATTGTTTTATTCTTCTCAATTTTATTTATTTCTTCTCTGTTCTTTGTTATGTCCCTCCTTCTGCTGACCTAAAGCCTCTTTTGTTCTTCTTTTTCCAATTTTGATAATTGTGACATTAGTCTATTCATTTGGAATTGTTCTTCCTTCTCAAGTGTGCCTGGATTGCTATATACTTTTCTCTTAAGACTGCTTTCGCTGTATCCCTCAGAAGTTGGGCTTTGTGTTGTTGTTGTGATTTATTTCCATATATTGCTGGATCTCCATTTTAATTTTTCGTTGATCCATTGACTATTCAGAAGCATGTTGTTAAGCCTCCATATGTTTGTGAGCCTTTTTGCTTTCTTGGTACAATTTATTTCTATTTTTATACCTTTGTGGTCTGAAAAGTTGGTTGGTAGAATTTTAGCCTTTTGGAATTTACTGAGGCTATGTGGTCTATTCTGGAGAATTTTCCATGTGCACTTGAGGAGAATGTATACCCTGTTTCTTTTGGATGTAGAGTTCTATAGATGTCTATTAGGTCCATCTGTTCTAGTGTGTTGTTCAGTGCCTCTGTGTCCTTACTTATTTTCTGCCCAGTGGATCTATCCTTTGGGGTGAGTGGCATGTTGAAGTCTCCTAAAATGAATGCATTGCATTTTATTTCCCCCTTTAGTTCTGTTAGTATTTGTTTCACATATGCTGGTGCTCTTGTGTTTGGTGCATATATATTTAGAATGGTTATATCCCCTGGCTGATCTGAGCCCTTTATCATTATATAATTTCCTTCTTTATCTCTTGTTACTTTCTTTGTTTTGAGGTCTATTTTGTCTGATACTAGTACTGCAACCCCTGCTTTCTTCTCACTGTTGTTTGCCTGAAATATGTTTTTCCATCCCTTGACTTTTAGTCTGTACATGTCTTTGGGTTTGAGGTAAGTTTCTTGTAAGCAGCATATAGATGGGTCTTGCTTTTTTATCCATTCTGTTACTCCATGTCTTTTGATTGGTGCATTCAGTCCATTTACATTTAGGGTGACTATTGAAAGGTATGTACTTATTGCCATTGCAGGCTTTTGATTCATGGTTACCAAAGGTTCCAGGTTAGCTTCTTTAGTATCTTACTGCCTAATTTAGCTCGCTTATTGAGCTGTTATATACACCGTCTGGAGATTCTTTCCTTCTCTCCCTTCTTATTCCTCCTCCGTTCTTTATATTTTGGTTGTTTTATTCTGTGCTCTTTCATGTTTCCTCTAACTGCTTTTAGTAGGTATTTGATTTTATTTTTGCCTTTAGTTAGTATTTGGTTGGTGTGCTTTCTTTGCTGTGATTTTATTTTCTCTGGTGACATCTGTTTAGTCTTAGGAGTGCTCCCGTCTAGAACAGTCCCTCTAAAATACCCTGAGGAGGTGGTTTGTGGGATGCAAATTCTCTCAACTTTTGTTTTTCTGGGAATTGTTTAATCCCCCCTTCATATTTAAATGATAATCATGCTGGACACAGTATCCTTGGTTCAAGGTCCTTCTGTTTCATTGCATTAAATAAATCATGCCATTCTTTTCTGGCCAGTAAGGTTTCTGTTGAGAAGTCTGATGATAGCCTGATGGGTTTTCCTTTATAGGTGACCTTTTTCTCTCTAGCTCCCTTTAAAACTCTGTCCTTGTCCTTGATCTTTGCCATTTTAATTATTATGTGTCTTGGTGTTGTCCTCCTTGGGTCCTTTCTGTTGGGAGTTCTGTGTATTTCCGTGTTGTGTTTGATTATTTCCTCCCCCAGTTTGGGGAAGTTTTCAGCAATTATTTCTTCAAAGACACTTTCTATCCCTTTTTCTCTCTCTTCTTCTGGTACCCCTATAATATGGATATTGTTCCTTTGGATTGGTCACACAGTTCTCTTAACATTGTTTCATTCCTGGGGATCCTTTTATCTCTCTCTGTGTCAGCTTCTATGCGTTCCTGTTCTCTGGTTTCTATTCCATCAATGGCCTCTTGCATCTTATCCATTCTGCTTATAAATCATTCCAGAGTTTGTTTCACTTCTGTAATCTCCTTCCTGGAGTCTGTAATCTCCCTCTGGACGTCTGTAATCTCCCTCTGGACTTCATCCCTTATCTCTTGTATATTTCTCTGTATCTCCATCAGCATGTTTATGATTTTTATTTTGAATTCTTTTTCAGGAAGACTGGTTAGGTCTGTCTCCTTCTCAGGTGTTGTCTCTGTTATCTTGGTCTGCCTGTAATTTTGCCTTTTCATGTCTATAGAGATAGTTTGCAGAGCTGGCACCAGTGACAGCTGGAAGAACTTCCCTTCTTGTTGGTTTGTGGCCTTCCTTTCCTGGGAGAACAACGACCTCTAGTGGCTTGTGCTGGGCAGCTGCATGCAGAAAGGGCTTCTGATTCTTGCCCGGCTGCTATGAAGTTTATCTCCACTGTTGCTGTGGGAGTGGCCTGCCTCAGGCTGCTGCTCCAATATGGTGGGTCTGTGTTGGAGTGTGAACGGCCAGGAGGCTATTTATCTCCATGAGGGGTCTCCATGCTCCCTGCTTCCCAGAGAGTTAGAGTGCCCAGAGTTCCCCAGATTCCCTGCTACTGAACTATGCGTCCTAGGATGCTTCCATCTGGCAGTGGGGTCCCTGTCCCTTTAAGACTTACTAAAAGCACTCGCTTTTCTTTGTCCCAGTGCACCCGCTGCAGGGACCTGCTCACAGGTCTTACTGTCTTGTTTCCCTAGTTTCCAGCACCCCACACATGCACTGTGTCTGCACTCTGGTGTGGATGGCTAGGGCTGGCTGTTTAGCAGTCCTGGCCTCCCTCTTCCTCCCCACTCTTACTCCTCTCCTCCTGCCCGGAGCTGGGGTGTGGGGCACTCAGGTCCTGCCAAGCCCGGGATATAACTTACCCCCTTCGTGAGGCACTGCGTTCTCTCAGGTGTGGATGTGGTCTGGCTGTTGTCCTGTGTCTTCTGGTCTCTCTTTTAGGAAGAGTTGTCTTTGTTGTATTTTCAAAAATATATGTGGTTTTGGGAGGAGATTTCCACTGCTCTACTCACACTGCCATCTTGGCTCCGCCTCCTTATTTTTAGCTTGTTGAGGAAACTCTATATTGCTTTCCACAGTGTCTGCACAAATTGACATTCCCACCAACAGTGTAGGAGGGTTCCCTTTTCTTCACATCCTTGCCAACCCTTGTTATTTCTTGTTATTTGGATAGTGGCCATTCTGACTGGTGTGAGGTGATAATCTCATTGCGGCTTTGATTTGCATTTCCCTGATGGTTACTGATGTGGAGCAACTTTTCACGTGCCTGTTGGCCATCTGTATTTGGCCAACAGAAGAATCTTTTGAGGAGTGTCTGTTCAGGTCCTCCACCCATTTTCTAATGGGATTATTTGGGGTTTTTTTTTGTTGAGTCATGAGTTCTTTACATATTTTGGATATTAACTCCTTATCAGATAAATCATTTATGAATATATTATCAATATTGTAGGCTGCCTTTTGTTCTGATGATGGTGTCCCTTGCTGAACAGAAGCTAGAAGCTTTTTAGTTTGATATAGTCCCACTTTTCAATTTTATTTCCCTTACCCAGTGATATGTGTCTAGAAAAAAATTGCTCATGCTTATGTTCAAGAGATTCTTGCTCATGTCTTCTTCTAACAGTTTTATGGTTTCATGTCTTACATTTAGGTCTTCAGTACATTTCAAGTTTGTTTTTATAAAGTCAAAATTTATTGTAAAATGGAGTTAGACAGTAATCCATTTTAATTCTCTTGCATGCAGTTGTCCAGTTTTCCCAACAAAAGTTATTGAAGAGAGTGTCATTTCCCCTTTGTATATTTTTGCCTCCTTTATCATACATTAATTTACCATATATGTGTGGTTTCTATTCTGTTCTACTTATCTATGTGTCTGCTCTTTTGCCAGTACCATGCTGTTTTTGTTACTGTAGCTTTGTAGTACAGCTTGATGTCAGGGGAGCATAATATCCCCTGCTGTGTTCCTCTTTCTCAGAATTGTTTTGGCTATTTGGGGTCTTTTATGGTTCCATATGAATTTTAGGATTATTTGCTCTAGTTCATTGAAAATTCTGTTGGTATTTTGATAGGTACTGCATTGAATCTTTAAATTGCATTGGGCAGGATGGCCATTTTAACACAATTAATTCTTCCTATCCATGAGCATAGATTTCCATTTATTTGTGTCTTCATCAATTTCTTTCATGAATGTCTTAGTTTTCAGAATACAGGTCTTTCCCCTCCTTGGTTAGGTTTATTCCTAGGGCTTTTCTTTTTGATGCAATTGTGAATGGAATTGTTTTCCTGATTTCTCTTTCTGCTACTTCATTGTTAGTATAGAGTAATACAACAGATTACTATGTATTAATTTTGTATCCTGAAACTGCTGAATTCAGTTATTAGTTCTAATAGTTTTTCTGATAGAGTCTTTAGGGTATTCTGTATATAGTATCATGTCATCTGTAAATAATGACCGTTTTACTTCTTCCTTACTAATTTGGATGCCTTTCATCTCTTCTTGACTAATGGCTATGGCTTGAATGTCCAGTACAATGTTAAACAAAAGTGGTGAGAATGGACATCCTTGTCTCGTTCCTGATCTGAGAGGATAAGTTCTTGGCTTTTCACCATTTGGGCATGATGTTAGCTGTGAGTTTATTGTATATGGCATTTATTATGTTGAGGTATGTTCCCTCTATACCCTTTTTGTTGAGAGCTTTCATCATGAATGTATGTTGGATTTTGTCAAATGCTTTTTCAGCATCTACTGAGATGATCATATGGTTTTTATCCTTTTTGTTAATATGGTATATCATATTGATTAATTTACAAATATTGTACCATCCTTGCATACCTGTAATAAATTCCATGTGGTTATGATGGATGATCCTTTTGATGTACATTTTAATTCGGTTTGCTAATATTTCGTTGTGGTTATTTATTTCTCTGTTCATCAGGGACATTGTTCTGTAATTTTCTTTTCCCTTATTTGTAGTGTCTGTCTGGTTTTGGTATTAAAGTGATGCTGGCCTCATAGAATGAGTTTGGAAGTATTCCCTCCTCTTCTACTTTTTGGAAAACTTAAGAAGGATGGTATTAGCTCTTCTTTAAATGTTTGGTAAGATTCAGCTGTGAAGCCATCTGTACCTGGTCTTTTGTTTGATGGGAACTTTTTGATTACCAATTCAATTCTGTTACTGGTAATTGGTCCATTCAGATTTTCTTCTTCCTTGGTCAGTCTTTGAAAGATGTACTTTTCTAGTAATTTGAGCTTTTCTTCTAGGTTGTCCAATTTTTTTGGCATATAATTTTCATAGAATTTTCTAATAATTATTTGTATTTCTGTGGCATGTTGTAACTATTCCTTTTTACGTTTTTGATTTTGTTTATTTGTGTTCTCTCTATTTTTTTTTTCAGATAAGTCTGGCTAGGGTTTTGTTTATTTTGTCTGTCTTCTCAAAGAACTAGCTCTTAGTTTTAATTTTTTCTATTTTTTTAGTTCTCCTCTATTTTACTTATTTCTCCTCTAATCTTTATTATGTCCCTCCTTCTATTAACTTTGGGTTTAATTTTTTTCTTCTTTTTCTATTTTCTTCAGTTGTGAGTTTAGTTATGAGACTGTTTATTTGGGGTTTTTCTCATTTCTTGAGATAAGCCTGTGTTGCTATGTACTTCCATCTTAGAGATGCTTTTACAGCATCCCACATATTTTGAACTGCTGTATTTTTGTTTTCATTTGTTTCCATGGATTGCTTGAATTTTTTCTTTGATTTGTTCATTGATCTATTGATTATTTAGAAGCATGTTGTTTAGCCTCCATGTGTCTGTGGGTTTTTGTTTTCTTCATGTAATTGATTTCTAGCTTCATAACATTGTGATATGATGCTTGATTAAATTTGAATCTTCTTAAATTTATTGAGGCTCTTTTTTTGTCCTAATATGTGACCTATTCTGGTGAACTTTCCATTTGCACTTGAGAAAAATGTATATCTTTCTGCTTTTGGATGAAATGTTCTGTATATATTTGTTAAGTCTATCTGATCAAGTGTGTTGTTCATCTGAAATATTTTAAAGTTAGTGCTACTATTGGCATTATGGAAAAGTAATGTGAGTCATAAAATGTATACTAAATATCAGTTGCTCAATAATGCAAGTTACCTTTATAAAAAAGAATTCTTAGCTTAGAGAAGTTCTAAAAAAAAATGCTTGGTTAATATATTTAGTTCCATGGTATGGCTTTATAAAATCCCATTTTGTAATCCACAAAACAATGATACATATCAAATGGTTGCCAACTCCACCTCTTCTCAAAGACCCCACTGGAACCTAGTTGCCATGCTAAATCCTAAATCCTCATCCCTTTTGCTATGTCCACTGTAACCAGGACAGAGTGGTTTGTTTTTTAATCAGTTTGTTCAGATGATGAATTCCTATTAGGCAGTAGTTCTCAAAGTGTGGGTTTGGGATGCTGAAACCCTTCAGGGGGTCCTTGAAATCCTTTCACTGGATTCCTGAGATCTATTCTGAGGTTCTGTGGGTTCAAAACTATTTTTATAACAATAGAAAGATATTATTTTCTTTTTCACTCTCATCCTCTCATGCATATTATTGGAGTTTTCCAAAGACAGAAAAAGTGATGACATCATTACTCTGACAGCAAGTTGAATGTGTGCTCGTGTATTCTTGCATTAAAATATTTCTGTTTTAATTTTGAATACAGTAAATATCAACAGATATAACCCACAAAAACAAAAGCTGTTAAGGATCTCCAATTATTTTTAAGAATGTACAGGAATCCTGGGACCAAATGTTTGAGAACTGTTGCTACAAGCAAGTTAATGATTCAAAGCCTGTGTCGAGTGCGCACTCTGAACAGACTGTGGGAGCACCAGGTTCAAGCAGACACAATCCCTCCATTGAGGAGAATACTACCTTGTTGGGGAAGACAAACAGTTATAATGTGATGAACCCAGTGAAACAAGCACAGAATATTATGGTTGCTAAGAAGAGGAACACTGACTTAATCATTTACTGACCAAGTATTTCGGTCAACAGGAAGGACATGGGGGAATGAGAGAGCCTGATGCCCTCAAGGAAACTGCAAGAGGCCAGGTCAGGGTATCCTGAATGACTCTTTGCAACCTACCTTGTGTTTTTGGCTACTTTCATAAATCTGGTGATTATTATTGGACTATATTCAAAATGACCCACTGAATGATATGTTGTAAATGTTTAACAACTGGATATGAAAAAAAAGACACCTGATTTGTAACATTTGCCCAGCTCTGTGGTGTGAATGTTCTCATCCCAGCTGTGCTCAAGCCACCACCATCACTCCACTTAGCATGGGACTGAGAGGAACACACCACCATATGTCCGTGTGTAGTAGCTCAGCATACTTAATACATTTACTGTGAGTGTGAATAACCCTAAAAGACAGATAATAATGCAATGCAGTAAAATAATTTGAAAGTGATGAGTTTTGAATATCATCTTTATTTTTAGTATTTTATTTAGTTGTAAGTTTAATTTATACATTTATTTTTTAATAATAGTTTAATTTTTAGTAGTGGCCTGTGTTTAGCAACCAGCTTGCAAAATTTTCCTGAAAATTTAACAATTTGTTTTTGCAAGCCAGTGTAAGCTGGCTTCAGCATGCCAGTGGATCCACCACCTCCTTAGTACTATATTGTTAATTATGGTGTCATTATAGTTTCCTCATTTTGGAGAGGGAAGAAAATGGGACATTCTGACTGAAAGCCAGGTGGGGAACTGTAAAGTTCCAGTATGAATGTAGCTATGCAAGGAAGTGGGTGGCGGACAGGGTGGGTGGGGGGTGGTGCAAGGCCTCAAACATAAAAAGAATGGGTAATTATGGTAAACAGCATGAAGAATGATAATTATGAAGTCAAGTTCAGAGAGCAAATGCTAGCCGGTAGAAACAGGCACTCCTCAGAGAAGGCATTAACATTTATGAAGGGTCTACTGCACGCTGTGAACTCTGCCAGGCACATGGCACATTGTATGTCATCTATACGTGTCACATGGAGTCACATGCTCCAAAGGCAGATACCTCAAAGAGTGCAGAATAAGAATGCAAACTCAAGCCCAGCTTCAAAATCTTTGCTCTTTCCATTTCATCAACCAATCAGAGAATAGAGTACATACAAGGTAGTGGAATAGGGGTATCCAGGAGCAAAAACCAAGGTGACAATACTGAGGGCCAAGTGGCATCTATGAAAGGAAGATCACCGTGGGGGAGCCCAGCAAGTGACGGTGCCTGCCATCAAAGTTGAACAGTCTGAAGGGGAGGCGTGGAGCTGAATGAATGTACAACTCCCTCTGAGAGGACGCCACACGTTTGGGCGCCTGAGGAGAGAACAAAAAACGCAGACAACACAGATAGACAGACAATGGCTGCAGCCCCGATGTGGCGCAGCACCTTTATTTTTATACTGCCTTTCTCGGACCTCAGCCAAGTGCTATACTCATCTTTCCCTTCTCAGGGGGCAGGCCAGAAGCAGTGGCGGTATTTTCACACGTCCTCAAGGTCTCCCTATTCTCAGAGTGAGGAGTCTTGGCTCATCTTCAAGGACAAGATATGTTTTTGTGGGCAGATAACTTCCAAGGACTGCACCGATTTTCTCAAGCTTGTGCTTTCCCATGCTGCATTCAGACATGGGGGAAGGTGCTTTCCCATTCTGCCCACAAAACATGTGAGAAGACAAAGGCTGACTCCAACATCTCCCCCTTTTTTCTTTAATAAAACAACCAGCCTAACTCAGACTCGGTCAAAGTATGTGCCTGTCTTAGGTTGTATGGTTGAAGTAAATCCTTACCCATCATGGGGCTATATTCCTCTGTCGACCACTCCCTGTCTTAGGTTGGTATTTACAATTCAACCATGTCTTACCCGTAGTTGGGTACCATACTTGACTTTAGAACTTATGATTTACAAGTGGGGGGGCCGTCTGCATTTTCAAATGATGCAGGTCTCTTAAGGCTTGTTGGATGAGTTTTCACATGCTGCAAAGGACACAAGGCCCTAGTAACAGCAATAAAAAACATAAAATGCTTAGGGTTAAGAGAGGTGTGACAGCATGCCAGAGACTATTCAGGGGTTCTTTGCACATGTCTTTTATCTGATTTAATATATCAGATGCAGTTTTGGCTGCAAATAAGATATGATTTAAATGGTTCTGTGGTGACCAGGGATATAACTCCCCCTTTTATGTTTTCCAATTGAGCTTTAAGGGTGCCATGGGCATGTTCCACAATGCCTTGGCATTGTGGATTATATGGTATCCCAGTTTTCTGTGAAATATACATTACATGGCTGAGATCGAACATGTTGAAAGACAGACATAACTTGAATATATATATATAGGTTTTAGCAAACTACTAGTTAAATTGCATACACACATTAACAGAATAGGAATACAGATACATAACAAAGGCAGACTGACAATTACTAGTTATATCTAATGAAATTAAGAAAACTAGTTAGATAGCTTAGGCATTTGTAAAAACTTACTGACAATATGAGGGATATTATCTAATTGATTTTGGGTAATTTGAGAAAAATCAGACAAATTGAAACAGCACATTCTTGGAAATTGTTTACATCTTACATGTTCTTTTAACAGCAGACAGTCTATAGCAGAGCAATTCTGAAGCACTGCAGCTCACAATTCTCCCAGTTCTTTCTTGGTGGAGTTCAGATAATACAGAAGCAGTCAAATTTCTTGTTTTGCTATATGCACAGGTCAACTTGGATATCTCTTTCTACATTCTTATGAGAAGTTCAGGAACTGGCAGGAGGAACGCAGCTGCAACTGCAACAGCGCCAGGATTTCAGTTTCAAGTTTTCATCACAATCAGATGACAGAGCTCGGAGACGTCTCTTACGCTTATATCCAGATGGTCTATTAGAGCAGGAAGAATGCATCCCACCCTACAAACACCTCAATAGTGTGAAGAAAGGGCTTAATATGTTTCATTATCACACAAAAATAACCAACTATTTGTAAGTCTATACTTAGAAAACTATTTTACATTGATTGTAGAATTATAATAAGAGGGTACATGAGTACAATTAATACATACACAGTCAGTAATTATAGTAGTGCTAACAGGTAAATTTAGTTGGGCATCAGGAGTAAGTGCTTTAGAGGGAAGAGTGACATTTCTGTAACATAAAACATTCAGTAATAAAGTTTAACATTATTCCTTTTGACAGTGCTTTCTAGATAAATATATATCAGGTAAATAAGCCAAATTAGTCAAATATTTTCTTTGATGAGGAGAAGAAATTCTACTGATATGTTCCAGGGGCCCTCTGGAAAATATCAGAGTTAACTGAGAGGCAAAAATACTTTTTTAAATTTGGTCTTGGGAAGTTGTCAAAAGTTTTTAAGGCACTTGCCTAAATAGAATTATAGTTATTAAATAACACTTATTATTTAACCAGAATGATAATAAGGAAGTTTAAAAACAAATGCAGAAAGTTACATAGTTAACAACACTTAGGTTAGTCCTTTTAATATTAAGATCTCATTTTCTTAAATACTCAGACAATTCATTGAGACTTTAAGCATAAGAAACTGTTTTAATAAACAAATAGAAAACTTTTAGAAATCTTTCAACATTAAAGGTTGACTAATAAACCTTTGTTCTTTTAACAAACAAAAATTTTAATCTTCCTAGCGAATTTAAAATTTAAAATTCGCTATGTGCTTGATATCAAGATTTCTTTGCTTTAATTTCACATAGCATGATTATATCAATCTTTTCACATAGCATATCATTTTATAAACGTTTTACAACTTTTATATTCAGTGTTTTCTTTCTTTGAACAAACAACTGTACTTTTTTTTTTGTAGATAATTATTTTTTATTGAAGGGTAGTTGATGCACAGTATTACATTACATTAGTTTCAGGTGTACAACACAGTGATAAAACATTTATATACATGACAATTCTAGGTTCCAGCTATCACCCTACCAAGCTGTTACAATATCTTGACTATATTCCTTATGCTATACATTACATCCCGGTTACTTATTTATTTTACCATTGGAAGTCTGTACTTTTTTTTTTTTTTTTTTGTGAGGGCATCTCTCATATTTATTGATCAAATGGTTGTTAACAACAATAAAATTCTGTATAGGGGAGTCAATGCTCAATGCACAATCATTAATCCACCCCAAGCCTAATTTTCATCAGTCTCCAATCTTCTGAGGCATAACAAACAAGTTCTTACATGGAGAACAAATTCTTACATAATGAATAAGTTACATAGTGAACAGTACAAGGGCAGTCATCACAGAAACTTTCGGTTTTGCTCATGCATTATGAACTATAAACAGTCAGTTCAAATATGAATAATCATTTGGTTTTTATACTTGATTTATATGTGGATACCACATTTCTCTCTTTATTATTATTATTTTTAATAAAATGCTGAAGTGGTAGGTAGAGACAAGATAAAGGTAGAAAACATAGTTTAGTGTTGGAAGAGAGCAAATGTAGATGATCAGGTGTGTGCCTGTAGACTATGTGTTAATCCGAGCTAGACAAGGGCAATAAAACATCCATGTAGGCAGAAGATTTCTCTCAGAACGGGGGGGTGAGGTTCTAAGCCTCACCTCTTTTGATCCCCAATTTCTCACCTGATGACCCCCCTGCGACTGTGTCTGTCTTAGGTTGTTCCTCCCTTGAGGAATCTTACCCATCTCTGCTAACCAGTCATCTTCCAGGGCCATACAGGGAAATGTAAAGTTGGTAAGTGAGAGAGAAGCCTTATTGTTTGAAATGGTTAGCTTTTTATTTCTTTGCATATTTATGCCCTGTAGCTTCTATGCCCAGCATTTGTCTTGAGGTATCTTTACCACTTGGAAGAATTATGATATTCGGTAAATTTGATATGAGGCACGAATTCTATTTAAGGGTTGTAATTAGGAAGGAAGAAGAAAAGCTATAGAAGTAGCAGGCGGAAGAAAACATGGGAAGATTGATTATTTCTTTGACATATCTTCTTGTAGAGTAACTTCAGCATGTATAGGTTTTAAGGTACTAATTAAATTGTGCACACACATTAACATAATAGGAGTATAGTTACATAACAAAAGCATATCTGTAATTACCAGCCATCTCCAGTGAAACCAAGGAAACCAGTTAGGCACCTTAGGCATTTGTGAAAACTTATCTATGATATGGTGGATATTGTCCAACTGAACTTGAACAGTCTGAGAGAAATCAGACAAATTAAAACAACCCATTCCTGGGGAATGTTCACATCCCTTATGTTCTTTTAACAGTAAATAGCCTGTAGTTGTAAGATTTTGGAGCACTACAATTTGCACTTCTCCTAATTCTTGGTTGAGTTCCAACAGTATAGATCCAGTCAAATTTGTTGTTTTACTGTATGCACAGGCCAGCTTAGATATCTCCTTCATTCCCATGGCAAGTCCAGGAGCTGGTGGGATGAGTGCATCTACAGCTGTAGCAGTGCGTGGATCTTTGTTGGGGTTTTTGGATGATCATCTTCTGGCATGAGTCTTCCAGAGAGTGCTGATGTTGGAAGTTCTTTTTCATATCGTATCTTAGTTCATTTTTGGGGTAGCCCAATTAGGCTTTGATCCTCTGTATAAACACAAACAGACCCTTTGCCTACACTTTTATATGCCCTTTATACCCTTGTGTAGAACTCATTGGAGGTTACCACACAGGAACTGCCCTTTTTTTTTGTTTCAAACAACTGTACTTTTGAATAGTTATCTTCTTTTACCCTCAACAAAACAAATTTCCATTCTTTATGCTTTCTCTTATTAAAACACACATCTTTAACAAACGAAAATATTTTCCTTATTATATTAAGTAGTTTTCATTAGAACTTAAAACTATTTGATAGTTTAACCTTCAGTGAACACTGAAAAATAGGCTATGGTAAACTGTTGCACCAGCATTCTTCAGATTGATACATTTATGAACATATTTTATCATTTGTGGAAATGTGCCTTACAGCACAATTTCTCATTAAGCACAAAATATGTTGATATAACTTACCAAACTTTGAGAATTTTGGTTACCCCAAAAACTCAGGCTCTTTGCAGATATATACACTGTTATACATTAATACAGTATTATTATTAAAAAGTTTATTTGCTACACTTGTTTACTTATTTTTAGCAACTATGCTAAATTAGTTACAAAACTTTTACCAAACATCAAAGTCAAGCTTTTCTTTAAGCATCTTCTTGAAATATTTAACAGGTAACATCAACTTAAATGATTTTAAGTAAACTTTGGCCCCTGATAATTATAAGGACATGTCCATTTCACTTAAACTTAAATTAGCATTAATGCTTAATATTTTTTATTACATTTTCTGGAAGTTTTAGAATGCCCAATTTTCACAAGCACTTGTCTTTAAATCAATTTTATTAATACCCTCCAGAGGTAGAAAATATTTTTTATTCACACACTTAGACACACAAACATAAAGACTGAGACATAATGACTACAGTTGGCAACACTTTCCGTATAAAAACATATATACAGACAGACAAACTGATATGAAGATTTGAGTTACTAATATTTAATTGCCTTCTTTCTTCTTAGTTTATTTGATTAAAAGTACTTCAGTTTTCAAGAATACACTCTAAGGGCAAGCAGTTTACATTACTGGGTTAAGGTTTAGACAGCCCCAGTCCAGGGCGCTGGAAATAAAATGTATGTACAATTCTAGCATGAGTTAGGCTGTATTGGTGCTTTCCCATTCTGCCTACAAACATGTGAGAAGACAAAGGCCATCCCCAACAAGCAAGGCCAGCTCCAGGCAAGGCAGCCCTCTGAGCTCCGAGGCCGCTTCCCCAGGGCAGCTCTGGTGTTGCCAAGACACTCTTGTGATGAGAGAGAATTCTTCTTTACTTTTTCAGGAAATGCCAAGAGCTTTGTGGACAGCTTTGTGTCAGCAACAGGAAAATCAGTGTGGCAGCTGAAGGAATGTGGAAGCAAACGCAGGAGTCCAAAGGAAAGAACATGATTTACGCGTATCCATGCGAAGCCCCAGCGAGGGAGAAGGAAGAGAAGGCGGCGGAGGAGACCCCAGGGAGGCGGCGCCCGGCTCTGCGCCGCCCCCGCCACTGCTGTTCGCAAGGGCCCCGCAGCTTCTCTCCCATCCGCCCCCCCACCCACCCACACACACACAGAGGATCGCAGGCGCCAGACACAGCCCGGCGGATGCCAAGAGTCAGAGGCACAGCCCCTCACTGGGAATAGAGCCCCCGAAGGGGACAGGGAGAGGGAGCGGGCAGCTGGGGCCCAGGCGGAGGTGACGGTCCAACGCCCGGGAAAGCAAGGTGGCCGGGAGGGCGCCAGGGAGAAAGAGCCTCAGGCGCAGCACAGCGCTGAGGAAGCCTCAGCCCGGAGTGGGGGCTCCGGTGCAACAGAGGAGTCCGGAGCAGGGCAAGAGTTCTGTGTCCCACCAAGCTCGGTCATTGCTGGGACCCCCCTCAGTCTCCATGTAACACGTAGCCCAGAGGCAGAATGATGGAGGGTGGGGGGTGTGGGGGCTCAACAATGTCACCCAGAGTCTAGGGCATTCTTTCATCTTTTCTCTCCTTCAGATGAACTCTACTCACAAGGTGGCTGCCTCGGGTGTGGCAGCTGCAGCACCTGCAGCACCTCTCCCCGGGGCAGGCAGGTAGGGCAGCGGACACAGGGGAGGACACGGGCGCAGATCATCCACTCCGCTCAGAAAACCTTCTCCAGATCCTCACCCTGTCGTCCACAGATGTTTGCTGACTGAACCGTATCACCCCGCTGCACCTGACCGACCCGCGGTGTGCGCGAGGGACCGCTGCGACTGGCCGACCACCCATGAGCCATCCCCTGGAGACAGGAAGGGGCCTCGTCCCATAAGCACATGGCCATCTGGTTCCTGAAAAAGATTTGCCTCCTTTCCACAAGAAAAAATGTTTGTGGATGCTGTGAGCAAGCGACAATCATGTCAGGTACAGATTTGTGAACATGGGGAAGAGCAGGAGGTTTACTTGTTTAATGCAACTGTTATAGCTCTTACCACCCTGGCTCTCAGCCTCAGCCTCACAATGAAATTATGTGGGAATAAAAAAAATACCTATGTCTGGGTGTCACCTCCAGGGACTCTGATTCAATTGATATGGGGTGTAGGCTAGGCTTCTGGATTTTTAAAAGCTGCCCCAAGTGACTCTAATGTGCCATAAAATTTGATTTACTACATGGCAGGTTCTGTTTAAAATGCTTTAAAAATGTTAATCTGTTTTATTCTCCTAACAGTCCTATGAGAAAGGTACCATATTAAACTCCATTTTATAGATGAGGAAATTACAGCACAGAAAGATTAAATTACTTACCTAAGAACAAGCCAAGATTCAAACTCTGGATGTCTGGCTACATACCATGCCCTAAGACACTATACCACATGGAATAAAGAAGCAACAATCCTGTAGAGAAGTGTTTGAAATGCCTATTAAAAATCCAAGTAGAGATCTTGAGCGGCCATAGTTTATGTGAATCTGGAGTCCGGGAGAGAAATTGGGGCTACTGACATAAAGGTGCTTATCCTGGGTGTAGAGATGGTCTATGATGTCCCGACCCGCAGGACTATCAACGGGGGTCGACGACCTGGAGGAGAGAGTGAAGGGGCAAGGGACACAAAGAACGGACAGCAATACAGGATGTCTGATCAAGCTGACACAGTTTACTGTTTGCAGGCTCAATTTATACAAGTAGCGAGGAAGGTGTGGGTCAGAAGGTGATTGGGCCTTAGGGGGCGCCGGCGGAAAGGTGCAGAGGGGTGATTGAGCCTTGGCTGGCGCCGGCGGGAGCTGAGGACCCGGAAGAGAAGCAGGGAGTTCGCCATCTTGTGGGTGGGGGCCCTTGGGAGGGAGGTTTTAAGGGTGGGACTTTCGTAACCAAGCCTGCCTAAAGGCCCACAGGTTTGCTCCCAACACTATAAAGCGCAGGCTTAAGTGAAATCACTAATGGGGAGATGTCAAAGAGAAAAGGAGAGGCAAATCTGTACGAAGAGAAAGTTGATCAGTGTGGCAACCAGAATTAGCTGTGAAGAGCAGGAGGGATCTTACGGCACAACAGAAATGCTCTAAAACTAGAGTGTGGTGATAGTTGCAAAACTTTGTAATATACTAAAAATATTGAATTGTACACTTAAAGTGGATGAATTTATGGTATGTAAATTATACCTCAATAATGTTAGAAAGAGAACAGAGCTTGGTGGCATGGCAACATTTCCAGTGCAAACAGAAGAGGGGCTTGCAAAGGTGTTATGAGGCCTTGGAGGCATGTGGAGAGCAGGAACACAGCAGCTGGGCTTTGGGAGTCCTTACGGGAGGAGGTGCCCTGGGGAAGAGGTGCCCCAGAGAGAAGGTGCCCCAGGGGGCAGTGCTCAGCTGTTTTGAAATTCCTGAGTGTTTGCAGAAGAGCAGTGAGGACAGAAGCAGTGGCCACTGGATTTGGCCAGAGGAGGTCATGCTGACTCTGAGGGCTGCAGAGCAGTCAGACCGCCTGGGATGGGAGTGAGAGGTGAGGATGAAGGAACAGCAGCCAGCCGGGCTCCTCGTGGCCTCTGGTACTCCGAGGCTTGTAGATGGCCCCCCAGTTTTCTACTTTCATTTCCCACCATGTTCTTCCTGGGAGCGTGTCTTTGAATTCCCCCTTTTATAAGTCATATCTGTTAAGGCCCACCTTAATGATCTCATCTTGACATCTGCAAGGACCCTATTTCCAAATTAGGTCATTTCACAGGTCCAGGGATCAGGAGTCCAACACCTGCTGGGGAGACATAATCTGACCCACATCCTGTCTCCTTCCCTTCCAGGGCACAGCCATCACCGCCATCTGTTGTCACTGCTCTCACCGCCCCACAGGCTCTCTCCTTTGCCTTAGACTGCTTGATTTTGGTTTTTCTCTGACACGTTAGCACTTCTGTCACAGGGTGGTCAATCAGGCAGTCAATTTTTTACAATTTCTTTGCTTTCTAAATACTATTAGGACACTAAAAATCCAATCATTGTGGATGTATGTGGAGTTACCCATAATACCATCAACAAGTGGTTGAGAGAAAATAGTATTGTTACTGGGTCATAGCCCAGTTCCCAACACAAGTCTAGCTGCTTGTCACTCGAAAGCTCAAAACTTGAGAGATAAGAGTTGGTGAAAAGCAAAGATGGCTTTGTTCACATGAAACTGGTGATCCAGGAAGATGGTAGATGTGTGTCCCAAGACCATCTCCACAGGGCCATTCAGAGCAAGAGCGTTTTAAAGGGGAACAGAGGGGAGACAGGCAGGGCCTGGCAGTTAATCAGTGGCTTATGGCAGACTTGCCCATGGTCAGGAAGGCTGTGTGCTTCGCTGCTGCCTTATGTTCATATCCATGGCTTCCAGGGGGCTCCAGGTGAAATTCCCAAAATTCAGAAAGTTCTGATTAGAGAGTAACATGTAGAAAGAGGTTTAATTTCCTAGCTTCATTCAAAATAGAATGAGTCAGGCTTTGTTAGCACCTGTAACAGTATCATAAATAAACAGTAGTTCACTGCATTTAAGACATCATTGATTTTAAATGGATTCCAATTTCAAAAGGTGAAAATATCTTAGAATCAATAACATATAGTATATATATATACTGGACATAAATATGTACAGAATTAGAACCACAAAATTCCATGAGAATCTCCCAAATTCCAAAAATCACACCAGTTTTTGTATCCCACAATTTTTCTGAGCATTAGCTTAAGTATTTTCCTAACATGTTATATATGTTTTAAAAATTATGTTAATGATTGCATATAATAAAGTGTAATGGTTTAACATTTGTATTTTACCAATTTTTCCCCTTATTTTCAATTACACTGAAATAAATGTTATATATAAATAATGCGTATTTTTAAATTTCCTCAGGATAAATTCCAGAATTGTGTAGATAAAAAGAAAAGCTGACCACCATACGAAGAATGACCAAACAGCTTTCTAAGGTCTACGTGTTGAAATTTCATTAACTCTGAGAGTCTCGAAATGGCCACCCTTGAAAAACTTAAACTTTCGTCCTCTCTGATGCCATCTGTTAATTAAAACCAAGTTAAAGCTAAACAAATTAATGCATCACCACATCTCTTCTCCTTTGCTGTCCAGATTCCTGCTCAAGGTCAGAAGACAAGCAGGAAGCTCACCCTTCCCCTTACTGCTCTTTGGCGCCCAGATATACACTGCCTTCAACCCACTTTCCTTGGCATCACATACTTTATGTGAGTAGAAGGGCCGCTCTGAAACCCTGTCTTCCTTGCCTGTCTCCCCGAGGATACAAAAACCTTTGTAAGACTTAGGATCCTTGAAACTTTTCTCCTCTCCATAGGAGTTCAGGTTTCCATGCTTCTAAGTCCTTGCTCTGGCTCAAATAAAACTCATCTTTATTTCAAGGTGACTAATGAATTTTTCCTGCACAATTGAACCTACTTAATTAAAAGGTATGAATTTTTATAAAGCTGTTCATAGAATTGCAAAATTGTTTTAGGAAACTTCTTTCAATTTGTATTACCATAGGTCACTCCAATTGAAAGTGTATTATTTCTACACCTTAATATTTTCTTCTCTCCCTCCCTCCCTCTCTGGAGCCTTCCTTCCTTCCTGTAGCTCCAGTGGGGAGGGCAGGTCTCCACCTGGGGCAAGTTCCCTATGAGTTTGCTGACACTGAAGGAGGATGGGATAGGCAGGTCGTAAGTGAGAAAGGGTTTCTATTGCCCACAGCTCTCTTGGGTTTGCGAACTAGCCGCCTCACCCCCCTCCTTCCCCTCCCACTGCTGGCCACTTGCTTCCCCTGCCCACCCCTTCTGAGAGGAATCCCATGGGCAGGCAGCAGGCCAGTCATATACCAGGAGCAGAGTGGAGGAGAGAAGGCGGTTTGCTCTCCACCCCTTGCCCTGGCTCTGGCCCTGCCATGACCTACTGATACACAAATAGGGTGGGAAATTCTGGGTGCAAACTTCCATTTATCCCACACTTCCTTCCCTTCTTTTCCCTTTCTCTCCCTATCTCTCTCTTCTTGCTTGCTAATGTAATATATAAAAGATAGGATTCTGTTGTTTTGTTAGGTATTCCTGCAGTTATTGGCAAACCCAAACATGTATTTCTTTATTCACTTATATCTTCACTAGGTTCTGCCTCCATAGTGATCTTACAGCTGCAGGACCTTGCAAGGATCATTAACCTTGTCTTGACCTTTGCCCTCTTCTCTGAAGGTGGTTGTAGGAAGGTGGAGGTGGGGAGAGGGGGCTGATGGTGGGTAATGTCTCAGTTGCAGAGCTCATTCCAGACATGGAGTCAACATGCACCATGCCGAGAGCCCTCAGGCAGTGCCAGGGTGCTGGGAATGGCCCACAATCCTGAGAAGCTCCAAGCCTCCTCTGGTTTCTGCCCTGACCTCCACACTCCCTTGCCATCATATGTGAACCCACTCATCAGCCCAAGGAGACAAGGCAGACTTGAAAAAGGTCCCCCGCCTTCTTGTCGGGCTGCCCATCTGATAAGAAAGCTTTCTCTGCTTTAAACCCATGGCTCAGAGGCTGGCTGACTGTGAATGGGGCAAATTTGGATTTGGGGGTTTGGTAACATGGGCAAATATAAAAGGTTTATTTTAAATTTCTGTTTTCTTGGCCGTTTAAATTTCTTCTTTAGTAAATTTTTTGTTAATGTTGCTTAGCACTTTTACAGGATTTAAACACTTTTCATGTTGACTGATTAGTGTCTTTAAATATTAAATATTTTATGTATTACAAATACTTTTTCTAGTTTGTTTATATTTTGTTGATATTTTTGACACGCTAGAGTATTACATTCTTGCATAGTCATTACATCATTTTTTTTCTTACTTTTTAAACCACAGAAAATGGTCAGTCAATTTCTCACCAGAGCTCTAATAAGGCCCATCTGGCTAAATTCAGACAATTAAATGAAAACAGTCCAGAGGGCAATATGCAGCACCTTCTGAAAGCTTTTATTGTCTGCCCCTGGGGCCAGGGCTTCACACCATCCTTACAACAACACTAAAAGGGTTGGTTTACAACTTTGGGAGTCCTGGGGTTTGGGGGTGAGGGTCTGAAAGGCCCTGGGAGGGCAGGGAGAGACTGAAGGAGAAGCAGGCTCCAGAAGGGTGGGTGGTAAGTGTAATAAGCAAGGGGAGGCTTGTCCTGAGTACCCCAAGATAGAACATTCCTGCATCAGTCAAACAGAATCTCAGTTTATATAGAAGCCTTACCTGGCTTTAGGCATGCCTGCCTCCTAGAGGGGCTCAACAACATGCTGCTCTCTCAAGACTGTGTCCTTGAAAGTAGCCCCTACCCTGGTAAAGGTGGGTGGAAGGCACGTTTCAAGGGTACGGAGGGGCTGGAAGCCTCCATTGCCCAGGGCCAGCTCAAGGGTCAGTAGCAGTCACATCCTTCTGATGACCTCCTGTGACAGAACGGTGGCTGTGTCATCCCCAACGTATGGATGAAAGAAGAGAGTTTGGAGGTTAACAGATTTTCTCAGGACAGTGAGTTAAGGGTCAGTGTTAAACCCAGGATTTCTTGAATATAAAGCTGGCATTTTTAGTCATTCTGCCATAACTCTGCTGAAAGGTATGTAGATACAGAAGTTTAAAGTCATGATAATTTTTTCAAGTATTATCTTGATATTTAACTTAGCAAAAAGTATTGTTTTTCTTTCATACATTTATTTAACAAATATTGATTTGAATCTGAACTTTACTGATCACTTCAGTTGGTAGATGCTGGTCATACAGAAACAAACAAAGCATATTCGCTGTTGGGAGGTATTTCCAAGTGAGGCATGTGAAATCATAAATAAATAATTACTTAACATGTGGGCATGAAGTGCTTGGAAAAGAGTGGAATCGACCTCTGTATGCATGTGTCACATTCTTTCATTATTCTTTGAAAACCTAGGTCATTCGTAAGTAAACTGACCCCAAAACATGGAGTTATATTTATCACATGATGATAAGTCTTGTTAAAAAGAAAGACACAGGCCCATCATGGGGTCACCAAACCAGGGCCTAGTCCTTAAACCCAAGTACCATTTCAACCTCCCCCAGAAACACGGTCAGTCAAGTATCTTCCAGTCAGTGTCACTGATAAAATGAGGTGTCACAGAGCCTTCCTCATCTGCCCTAAATATTAGGTCACCTGCATTGTAAGGTCCCTTCCATGTCCCACTAAGAGAAAGTGACTTTGCCTTAAACAATCCCTTCTTTTCTTTTGTTAATAACTTTCCCCTACCCTCCTGTCTATAAAAACTCTTCCATTCTGTACAATTCCTCAGAGCATCTCTCTATATGCTGGAGGGGATGCTGCAATTCACAAATCACTTAATAAAGCCAATTATGTATTTAAATATGCTGGGATGAATTTAAGTCTATACAGATCCAGCCACTTGTTTCTCATTCTCACATAAACTACTGTTAGTTCTCTACTCCCTCTGTTCTCAGTACAAACTCTGTACAAGCTTTTCTGAGCAATAAATCTGCTGTGTGCCTTTTGGACAAATGAGTAGTTTGGAGTAGAGGATGTTTCTCATGTTCCCAAATGGACGTTTATAAAGTCAATCTATGGAGGCTCACTGGTGGAGGTAAAAGAAGGCTGCCCCTTTTAGAACACGCTTTATTCCTGTCTGTCTACTTGAGTTTGTGGATAAAGGGAAGGTTCCTGTGTCCAGGATTCTCACCTGGCCCTGGTTGGCTAGCTCACTACACACATGTGGGCAACACGTTGTTACTGATTCTATATAAAGAGCTCTGCCTATTGCTCTGGGTGAAACGGTGGCATGGCTGCAAGGCTGCAGGAGAGCAGAGCAGAGGCTGGAGTGGTGGCAGCGCCAAGGACAGAGACTGAGATGGCTGTGGGGGCAGGGAGGCCCAGAGGCAGAGACTGGCTTGCTGCGTGCAGATGTGCTCTGAGGGGACAGGATTCTTCTACTGGCCACCATTGGAATAAAGTTGGGTATAACCCTTTCACCCCAAGAACATTCTACTGTCATTTCTTTGGTCAAATTGAATCCATAGTGAACTTGTCTGGGGCTGAAACCCATTAGCAAGACAATTTACTATCCACTTCCTACAGAGACTCCAGGGAGGGGCCGGCAGATTTAACTTCCTAACAGTTAAAATGTTTTGACATTTTTATAACATTGTATAGCATCCTGTTTTCCCATCACCACAGATTTGGAAGTGACCTTAAGTGCTCATTAATTTCTTTTTTCCCACACCCTTCCCACCCTGACTTCCTCTACAGAGAGCAATGTGGTGAAGGAATTTAGATCAGGGACAGGTTTTATCCTGGTCCTGCAACATGCAATCTGCATGTCTCCAAGGATGGATAGGAAGATTTAATTTTTCCACTTTATATTTCCTGTTGAACTTACTCCTTTGAGTACAACTGTTTTAAGACTGGACCTCCTGGGCACTTGTTTTACATGGGTTATGCTTGTTGGCAAGCTGGTTGGGGTGAGGGATGCTGGGAGAGCAGTGGGATTTGGTCTCTGCTCTCCTGGTGTAAGTGTAGCTGTCACACACTCTGGCAGGCTCAGCAGAGCCTTGGAGCCCAGAAATTGCACCTGTGTGGTGACTCAGCTGACTATGGCAGCTGAGAAAGATTTCTGTTTTACTTGACAAGTAGCCGCCAAGACTGAGTCACATTTCTGAGGTGAAAACAATGTGTTATGTAAAAGTGACTGCCTACAATAGGTAAAACATATAGTAGGCAGAATTTTTTTTAAATATAGGCCTTCCTGATTTTAAATGTCAATGTTGATTAAGCACCTTTCATGTTCTAGGCACTTTATATATGTGACTCATTTAATACAATAATCTCAAGAGATAGGATGTATATCCTCATTTTACAAATGAGGAAAGAAGGCTCAGAGAGGCTAAGTGATTTGCCAAGGGTCATGCCAATATAAGCAGCAGAACCAGCATCTGAAGCACAGGTCACTGGGGCCGAAGCCTGGGGCCTTGCCTCCGTGCACCACTGCCTCCCTCAGACAGGCACTGCCAGCCGTGGTGCCCAGGGACGTTTTCCTCTGAACTTTGAACAACTTCTCCCAAAGGAGGTTCTTCCTCAGATCTTCATGGATTTGAGGATTGAAGAAGAGTGAGTTAAGAATGATAGGCAGCTATTTACAAGTGGATTTTGATATTTTGTAAGTTGATTTTGAGGGACGTTCATGACCTTGAAGAGAAGTGCCAATCCTACAACAATTCTCACACCACAGAGAAGTCCTCTCTTGAATTAGGGCCCAACTCTGGTTGACAAGCTCCCACACTGTGTCTTCCATCTCCCTGTGCACCTCTGAGTTCCCTGCCCTCGGATGAGGAGCCACATGGGGGTCCTATGGAGGGTGTTACTCCCTAGGAGGAACTATCATAGCTCAGCTTGACTATGGCAGAGCCTACATCTGAGTATGCAAATTAAATGCAAATATGTTTTAGGCCTTTCCCATAATTGCCTGTTGCTCATTCAGTTCTTATAACCCTGTCAGTGAGCGGTATCACTTCTCCAAGAGCGGCTGAAGTCAGAAACCTTGGTGTCGCCCTAGATTCCTTCACCTCTTAAATCCTTTCATATCAGGTATTGTGTGTCAAGCCCAGGACCTCACTGTAATGCAGGTGATGTGGGTCTGGGGCTCAGACCCAGATCTAGCCTTACTAGAAAGTTAATGAACTTCTCTGTGTCTCCATTTTCTTATCTTTAAAGGATACTATTTTAGTTTCCTGTGGCTTCTGTAACAAATTACCTTACTTTTTGGTGGTTTAAAACAACACAAATTTATTATCTTCCAGGTCCCCCTGGGCTGAAAGCAAGGTTCCGCTGAAGCTGGGTTCTCCTTCCCAGGGCTGGAAGGGCCCTCTGTCTCTCCATGGGCTCCACCCATGGCACCAGTCTGGCCCTGACCCTCCCACCTCCAGTTTAAGTACCACTGTGACCACACTGGACCTGCCTGAGTGATCCAGGATACTCTGTTATCCCTGCTTTAAGGTCGGGTGATAAGCAACCTGAAGTCCATCTGACCAGTCTCCCTTAGTGCACCGACACGCTCTGAGAACCAGGATCTCTGGGGGACATTGCTCTGCCCACCACAAGGGCCCACCTCACAGGGCCATCAAGGAGACTCAGGGAAGGAAGCCCAGGGAGCACTTTGCACGGGGCTCTGCCTGATGTATATGCCCTACAGTGTGAGCCACGGTGAGATTGTTACACTGTGTCCGCAGTCTCTCTCTCACCTCCCCGCAGCCAGAAATATATTTTCACAAGACCAGTCTTGTGATGTTTCCCCTTCCTGTTCTTCTGTTACCCTGTGATTCCTGCATACCAATCCACTGTTCTCTAATTGTTGGTCTGACTGTCTGTCTTCCTCTAGAGTATAAGTGAAAGTGTGGTCCATGGACCAGCAATGAGCCTATTGAACCCCAATCATCCCACCAAAATGAATCAGAATCTGCATTATTACAAGATTTCCCAGTAACTCACATGTATATTACAGTTTGAGGACAACTGTGCAGGAACACAAATCATTGGTAAATAGTAGATGCTTAATAAATGTTTAGTGAATAAAATAGTAAGAATGTACCAGGCACTTGTGTCAGGTGTGTGGAACACTTAATGGCAGACATGATTTCTCACAGCTGCTTGCATGTATTCTGCTCTTGGATTTTGCTCTTTGTGTGACCTACATGATGACCATCATGGAATGATTTAAGGTGGGAGTTTAAACTTTTGCAGAATTAATCAGGTACATGATGAAGTGCAGATGGACGAGGATGACATCTGTTGTTACCACAGTATTCCCACACCTGGGTTAACACCAGTACACAGAACATGCTCCACAAACATAGCTGAGTAAGTGAATCTGACCCATGTGTTTTCCCCCAAGGGAAACTCTGCCTCAAAGGGCAAAATCTTTACAGCTCAAATCCATTCAGGAAGCTGCTTTCAGAGCCCAAGGAACAGGACATACTGTGGTCTCTTCTTGTCCCACCAGAAGAGGCTATTAATCTCTGAGAACACGCAGGCAGCTCCTCTGGAAATTAAACACCCAAATGAGACAGAAGGACATGAAGATGGAGGACCCTGTCTCCAAAGACAGAAGCCATTTTTATTGGTTAATAACACACACAGTAGGCAGCACTCTCCATGGCAGAACTGTTGCTGAAGGGTCAGTAATGAGAAGGCACCTTGGAAGTAGACCGTGGCAGGCCTGGGGTTGTGGCCTCTGATCCACGGAACAGTGCCAAGCGCTAGGGCAAAGGCAGCAGGAGACTCAGATGAGGGCCAGCAGATCTCGAACAGGAAAAGAAAAGAAATCTGAGGTAACAGAGTCCCAATGGCCAAGGACTTTAACATTTCCTTTGTGATGAGAAATTGGAAATTAATGCCAGGCCTTTCTCAGTGGACACACTGCTGGAGTTATGTGGTAAACCATGTGTTTCTTCTTCTGTTGTCAGGGCTCCTTCATTCTTAACTAATTGTTTGCTTTTGTCATCAAATCCTGAGTGAAACAATGCCTACAAGTATTGTTATAAATAGCTACTTGGCCTGGGTGGACCCAAGTGACAGGTGTGCAAAGCCAGGACACTGGATACACCTCCCCACCCTCACTGACACAACGATGCCTGTTTTTCTCCACGGGTGACTTCACACTCCACCCACTGCGCTGCCCTTGCCTGAAGCCCCAGGGTCACTTCTGTGCTTCTACACATCTGTGAGAGCTGGCATTACCATCTTCTCAAAGTCTTACCTGACTTCCCCAAGGGGGTGTACTGTCACATCTCCTCTGTCTCACAGCCTTTGTCTACCCCTCTGAGCAACATAAACCTGCTTACTCCCCTTCTCTTCCCTCTGATGCACTGGAAACTATTTAGGTATAGCGTGCACCTGATTCCCTTTAACCTTCCCAAATTTCATGGATCGCCATCACCTAGGAGGCACCTTGAAAATGTTTGCAAACATCAGTGTTGTAGCCAGGGGTGGCAGGCAGGCCTCCCCAGTATTAGAACACCTCAGCAAAGGGACACTTCCACTGTGGCGGTGCCTGGCTGTACTGTTTAGCTGGGTGAACAGGCCATGACTGTGCCTGGTGGGCAGCCACCATCCTGCACTGAACAGACTGCTCTGATTGTCAGTCAACCCAGTTAGGAGAAAGATAATGATCTCCTTGTCTGATGAACAGACCATAGTCATGCCTTCCCAGTGAGCTAGTTGCCAACTGCTTTGTATAAGCTAATGGTGTTGTAACACACCGGCTTCTAACCCTTATCATCATCATTATTAGGAAATCATTTGAACTTTTATTACCAGAGAAACTCTGGAGTAAACAGAACATCTGGAGTAAAGACCCAGCTAAAAGTAAACATGAAATTCTGTCTTTGGAAAGATTTTCAGTTTAGTTATTCTAAAGGCATGCCAATAGAAACCTACCTGTGAAACTAGGGGTGTGCAGCCCATCTCTCCCCCTTTCTTTCTCCTTTCACCTCTCCTTCCTTCCTTCATCTTCCTCAGTATTTATTGAGCACATACATGATCCAAAACAGATCATGTTTTAGGCATAGAAGATACAAAGTGAAGGAATCCTAGTCCCCTACCACCCTCATTCCACCCCAGTTGCTTTCTCTCTAGGGATTTTCTTTTGTGAAAAGAGAAAGAAAAAAGGAATTTGTAAAAATTGGAATTTAGAATTTGTGAAAATGAATTGAGAGTAAGAGCTAGCAGCCAGTGATTAGCTTTGTATGAGTTGGCCCAAAGCATTTTGGACAGAAAAAGTTCCTATCAGACAGCCAAACTCATCATTTAATTGCCATAAATCCAGATTGTCTTCATTTGTCCTTACTATACCACATTATATCAAGTGAATATAAGATGTGGCCCCTGACCTTGGGAATCATTGGAGCGGTACCTTTAATGGGAATCTGAAGTTCTTTGCCAGCATGATGAAAGGCTGTCATCACTATGTCAGTACAGGAGCTGGAGGACACCAGTTCTAAGAGTTGACTAGCTGAGTCTAAACCACTATTGAAAGTGTGAACTCCAGACGAGGAGCACATTATTGTCACTTGGAAACTGGTAAAAAGGCAAATTCTTAGGCTTTAAGTCAGGGCTACTGAGTCTGAAACTCTGGGGGTGGAGTGGGGTGCCATGGCAATCTATGCTTCACCTGCCTCTCCACCATCCTGAGCAGGTTCAGGTGTGACTGGGAACCACGGTGTGGTCTGCTCACCAGCAGCTTCAACATCTCTGGGAACTGGCTGGAAAGGCAAGTTGAGCCCTACTCTGACCTGTTAAACCAGTGTCTGCACGTCCACAAAATTCCCAGGTGATTTGTATGCGCAGTATGTCTGTGAAGCCCAGCTTCAGCCCAGATGGTGCCTTGACGGGCACTGAGCCAGAGCCCAGCTGTAGCTCCTTCCACCTCATCATCACATCACTGCAGCACACCAACACGCTCCAGTGCTTCCCTCTGCACTTGTGTGATGCTACAAGGAGCTGGAGTTTTGCAAACTCGGACAGCACCAAGGTTTCTTGCAGAGCAGGCTCAGTTCCTGTCCACAGAGACTGAGGGTGGTGCCACATGAAATACTATCGATTTGCCAACAGACTGCTATTAAAATTGTTTATCAATTTTCCTTTTTCTTAAGATACAATTAATTTTTTGTCTGAAGCAAGGGTAATAAAATTTCCAACATAAGTGGGTCAGATAGACTTACAAAATAATGAGTAATGGGAAGAATCTGGGATTTCTCTGCCTGTATTACCTTGACTAGTATGTCAAGGCCAATAGAGCCAATCTGATTAATAAGATACTGCAATTCTTCCATAAGAAGTTGGTAATTAGCTGTTGTCCCCTGCCACCCCTGCCCAGCAACTCCTCTGGGCTTTCCCTCGGGCTCTTGTGGATTTCTCCTGGCATGTCAGGGGCCCTGAGCCCTGAACAATGTATTGCATTGTTTCTGATTTCTTGGTGCTCCAACTCTACCACTTATTACATACAGGCAGTCCTTGTTGTCTGCAGATTCTACATTTATGACTATGTGCATTTGCTACAAATTATTTGTAGCCCCAAGTCAAGACTCACAGTGCCTTTGCAGTCATTTATTTGTGGACATGTGTAAAGTGGTGAAAAATTTGACTAGAATGACATGCGTGACCCCAGCTGATCTGCAAAGGACTGCCCTGCCTCCTGTAGGCCGACTTCCATCTCCTGCTGTGAACAACCCCTTTAGCACCAGCGTGTTTACATTTTTGTGTCTTTTATTGGTGACTACCCCAAGCCTAATGCTGATGAGCTGTCTGTTGTTCCTAAGCCAGAGAAACCTGTGCTGTGCCTTACAGAGAAAACATGTGTGTTAGATAACCTGCCTCAGGTGTGTGTCACACTGCCATGAGTTCAGTGTTAATAAATCAACAATATTTATTAAATAAGGTGTCTTTAAGCAGAAACACACATGAAACAAGGTTATATATTGATAAACTGATGAAGATCTTGTGATCAGAAGCTTGCAGGAATCTTACTGTATTTTCCCTGGAAGCAATCATTTGTAATTTGTATACAGCATAACTGCCATGAATAACAAGAACTACCTGTATTTAGAGTATCACTCAGGGTGTATGGTTTATAAATGTTTTAATCTAATTCTTTACTTTTGATAGCTTTGCTGAAAATGTACAGAGTGCTATCACCCTGCCTTCACACAAAGTACTTGCTAGGTGGGAATGGAACACAGAACAACCAAGTATTGCAGACACATTTTCTGAAAATACAGTGTGTATGCCTTCATCTTTGTACTCTCAAGGCAGCATTTACTAAACGTTTCCAGTATATGTTTCATTGATTATGATTCCTAAAGGGGAAATTCATGAGTTGGTGATGAAACTGTGGGGAGAAATAGCGATCTAAATTGGAGTCCTGGACAATGACCCTTGCAAAATTCATGATTTCTTTATCTACAGGTGGATGAGAGGCCAGAGGCAGTGACCAAGAGAACATGTTCCCTGCCCTATGAGCACAAAGCCACAAGCAAGAAAGACATGTCAACAAATAATTCCTACTCTGTAATCATGGCCATGTTAGAACTGTTGTAGGAAAAGCTATAGGAAACTGGATGAGGAAATGCTTGATTTTTTCTAGAGGGTTTCATAGAGAAGGAGACATTTTAGCTGATTCTGGTAGAGAGTTCTTTAGGTAGGCCAGAGGTGGAGGTGGGCCAGAGGCTGGGAGCAGGGAGGATTCTAGGCAGAAGGAGCAGGAGGCATACTTACATCAGGGCCTGTGTGTGTGGGTGGCTGGGTAGGACTTTGAGCAGATAAGGCAGGACAGAATGCTGGGGATGGGAGAGGAGTGGTGGGCAGACCCCACCACCAGGGGTTTGCACTTTACACTGGAGGCCAGAAGAAAGGAGAACAAGATCTGAGGTTAGAAGCTCTCTTTGGCAGCAGTGGGAAGACGGTGGGAATGGGGCATAGAAATCTCACTGAAACATACATTCTGATTCAGTGGGGCTGAGTGTCGTCGGAGCTCCGCAGGTCTAGGGAGAGCGCCCTGGGGCTGCAGTGCTGCTGGCCCAGAGGCACACTGTGGGGAAAGGCTGCAACCTGCATGCACACTGGCAAAACCTGGGGCTTAGAAAACAAAGCCCCCAAACCAAGACTGATTTAAGTGTAGGGTGTGACCTGGGCAGTGAGAATTTAAGAAGTATCCCAGGTGAATGAACAGGTGTTTTTGTGTGTATTGTTTTAAAAATTTCACAGGATGATACTGGAATCAGGAGCCAGCAACTGTGCCAGGTGGCAGTGGGTGGCCCTGCTTGCTGTGTCCCCAGAGCCTGCAGCCCCAGCAGGGTGGGGACATCCTGTGACTCTAATAATTCTTGGTGGTGAGGGTGTCCCCTGTCAGCCAGATTATTCCAGGAGAGCAGGAAGGAAACCATATTTTGAGCTTCTTGGGTCACCCCTTTGACTTATTCTTGCCTTCTTATGATATTTGTTTTGAACTTCCTTTCTGAGAATGGCACTAGCTACCTTCTTCCACAATGCAACAAGCCTTGTCATTTCACACATGTGGCTTCTTTCCCATTCCTTAAGGTGCTAGCTAGGGTGCCCCGTACTGTGGTGCATTGGAATGGTGAGAGCAATTGATCACCCTTGAGCTGTTCCTAATTTTGTAAGAAATAATTTCAAGGTATTACCACATTGGCTCTTATTTCTGGAAGGGAAGGGCTACTTGTTATTGTTATTTTTAGGTTCATTAGGTTAAAGAAATTTCTTCTATTCTTGGTGTTTAAAAAAATTTTGAATGTATTTTAAAAAATTATTTATTTACTTATTTTTATTGAAGTGTAGTTGATATACAATATTATATCAGTTTTAAGTATACAACATAGGATTTGACAGTTATCTACACTATTAAATGCTCACCTCAGTAAGAGTAGTTATCTGTCAGCATAGAAAGATATTATAGTATTATTGATTATATTCTGTATGCTGTCCTTTCATCCCTGTGACTAATTTCTATTATAATTGAGATTTGGTGCCTCTTTATCCCCTTCACCTATTTCATGTGCCCACATCAACCCCTCCCCCATGGTACCCACCAGTCTCTCATTTGTGTCTATGAGCCTATTTCTGTTAAAAATTATGAATATTATTGATGTTCATCAAAGGTGTTTTTTTTTAAATTTATTGGGATGACATTTTCCTCACTAAGTTCTTAAGGCAGAGAATTACAATAAAGGATTATCTAAAGTTAAACTATCCTTGCATTTCTGGGGAAGAATCCATTTCGTTATTTGTTTGTACACTATTAGAGTTGCTTTGCTAGCTGCTTCTATAATAAAGAGAAAGATTGTCCTGTGACTTTTCTTATTCATGCTGATCAGTTTGGACATCAAAAGGTTTTATGAAACTCACTAAATTATTCTGTTTACCTATTTCCTGAAAGAGTTTGAAGACTGGAAATTGTTTCTTGAATGTTTAATAGAGCTTGATGGTTAAATTATTGGAGCCTGTGGTTTTTATTTTTGGTAGATTTTTAACAATAATTTAAATTCTGTACCAACTGTAGTGTTCAGTGATTTCTATAGTGTAAACACTCTCAACATGGCTGATACAAAGATATCATCAGTTAACAATTTATTCACAAAATTCCTTAATACTTAATAATTGGCTCCTGGATTCTTGTAGGAGGTGGCCCCTTGTTTATAGGGCTATATCTTTTGTGATTTTAATTGAAATCATACAATATTTTTTCTAGAAATTTGTCCATTTCTATTTCAAAATTTATTAGCATAAAATTATTCATGATATTATCTTGGCATGTTTTGAATCCCTATGTCACATCTAATCATGTCTTTTCCATCCTTCCACATCAGTGGGGGCTCCTCCTTGATCAATCATTCTGACAGTTGGTCCACTTTGTCTTTGTCAGTCCTCTGTGCTGTATGCTTATTTTATATTGTATTCACTTCTACTTATCTTTGCTTTTTCTTACACTTAACTGGTTTGGGCTTGTGTTACTTTTTTGTTAACTTCTTCAGTTGGAAGGTGTGTCAGCAAAGAACAGCAGCAGGACGCAGGTGAACTCTCAAAGGGCAAATGAACCGGAGAGAGTCCAACAAGGACAGCGTTCATGCTGATGTGCGGGGTGGGGGAGACCAGGAGCCAGGATGTACCCCGGGCCAACAGGAAGCCAGAGCTGCTGCTCAGCCTGCGGTTGTGAGGGAAGGTGTAGAGTTTTCAGACCTTGGGAGAGACCTGTAGCCTCGGAGAGAAGCTTCCTAAGGAGAGCTCTGACTGCAGGCAGTGTAGACTCTCCACTCAGACCACGGCTCAGTGAGGGGGGCAGAGAACAAATAATATGACCTCTCTTCCTTCCTCTGATGCAGGTCTGGGCCACAAACTGGGCTCAGCCAACTAGGAGCCAGATGAGAGGTGGAGCCAGATGAGAGGTGGCCGGGAGTGTATGGTCCTTGTAGGTGAGCCTCATGGCACAGTATAAGGACAGGAGGGTGGCTGAGAGAGTGTGAGTCAAGGGGGTTGGCAGAGGGACTGTGGCGCATGCATGCCAGCCCTCCCCATCCTTGCTGATTTGTGTATTTAAGACTGTGCTTTTCCCTCTGTGTTCTATTTTAGTGACATCTCATAAACCATAAAGTGAGGTATATTCATTTGTGTTATTGCTATTTTGTAGATTCTGCTTGTAAGATAAATTCTAGCCAAAATAATGAGGTGAAGAGAGGCAATAAAGGACCAGGTAGTTTATTTGAATGCAAATTCCTGGGCGAGGTTTCTCAGTCTACAGAAATGGAGGCTGGGAAAGTCACGCCCAGCAGGCCAGGCAGCCAGTTTTTAAAGAAGGTAGGGGGAGGGAGAGCTTAGATTTACAGCAGCACGAGGATTGGCTAGCCTAAGGCACATTTTTCAGGTTGGGACAGGGCAGCAGGTGGGGACTTTGGCACGTCATCAGTGTCTGAAGTGCTCACCCCTCCCCCCAGAGCCTTCAGCCTTACATTCCAGCCTTTTGGTCACAATGGGCAATGACTTGATCTGGCTACTTCTGGCTGACAAGGGCATCATGGGGGTGGTTTGTAGCATGTAGCTACATTGCTCTGACTGCAAATATCTTGCCTTGCTTTCTCCAGAGGCTCTCACTTTATTCTTTATAAGCTTATGGTCCCTGTCTCATTCTCTCCTCTACAGATAGAGACTCTAGCTGCTGCCAGGGAAAAGGGGCAATGACCGCTCTGGCTGCTTCATGCTGAGAGGGGGTGCAGTAAAGGGTGCAGGTGGGTCTCCATCACTGGTCAGTTGAGAGGGCCTCGGAAGGTTGGCGCTTCTATTCTGGGTTTCATTTCTATTACTATTTGCAGTTTTGTGGCTTCTAGGCAAGACAGAACAAATTGTTATTAGGTTAAGTAGCAACATCTGGAGTTGGATTTTCCATTCTGGAAGGACAAACTTGACAAGATTAAGAATGCATGACTGAATATGAGAACTAGAAATATGAAGAGTTTAATTGAGAACCATAGACAGGTATCATGGGGAAACTAGAATTCTGGATTGAGTTTACATCTCAATGACTAGTATTAGGATTTAGTATAGATAAGACTGCATTATTGAAAATACTTTTCTCTAAAATCATCCTCATTTTTACTAGAGGTAAATAAAATCACCTTCATTTTTATTAGAGTTAATTAAAATTAGGTTAAGAAAATAAGTAACACTTGGCTTGATTATTTGCATAAGTATAGCAAGAAGAGCAATTGATTAGATAGGCTCTTTTAAATATGCTTTGCTGGAACTTTTTATAAGGAATTTCAGATTGAATTTTTAAGGGCTTCTTGAGGCCAGAAAGCCAAGCCAGACTTGCCATCAGGTTGTGCCTGCAGTACCTGTACATTTGGGTGAATTCCGCTCTTCTTGAGAGTCCCAAGACGTTCCTGAGGTTCCTGCACCTTCCAGGAAGTGACCTACTTTACTCACCTGGTAAGGCTGCTGGGAACTCTGTAAGCAAGGTACCAGGCCAGTTCTTCTAAGGGGCTTTGTTGGCTTTATAAAGTCAATCTTAGTTCCTTAAAGCTGTCTGTTCATATCTGAGTTTACACATGTGTCTCTCAGGTATGATGTTCCAGTCAAAGCCTTGGTAATATAACCTGTGTTTCTAATTGGTCTTCTTACAAGGAAAGCAGATTCTTATTGAACTTGTGCAAATAAACATAATGCTATGAAATATAAAAATAGTCACTGAGAGGTTTTTTTTTAATTCTGGAGGGATCAGGCAGAGAGAAAGATAAAGTCTCAATTCTGCTTATAAAGGCAGTCATTTACTAAACTGTTGTCAGCTTAAGAGAAAAAGCTTAAAACACTTTAAAAGCAACATTTGAAACAAAAACTACAAAATCATCTTCTTTAGTTTACTTAATCTTATGTAACTAATACTTGTTCTGCTGAAATCTAGTTCTTTATTAGCTTAAGATTAATAAAACAGTGACTATAAATAATAAAAGACTTACAAATGACAATGGTTAAAGATCTGATGAGAGATAGTTGACATAAGGAAATTCTGATATTTATGTAACACAAAACATTCAGTAACAAAGTTTAGCATTATTCTTTTTGACAGTGCTTTCTAGGTAACTAAGCAGGTAATTATATATCAGATAAATAAGCTAAATTAGCCAAATACTTTCTCCAAGGAGAAAAAGTTCCTCTGACATGTTCCAGGGGCCCTCTGGAAAATATCAGAGTTAACTAGAGGTAAAAGTACCTTTTTGAATTTGATTTTGGGAAGCTGTTAAAAGTTTTAAGGCACTTGCTTAAATAGGATTATAGGTTGCTATGAAGCAATACTTACCTATTTAACCAGAATGACAACAAAATACCTCAAAGGCAAATAAAGAAGGTTACACAGTTGTTAGCAAACTTTAGCTTTTAGTCCTTTTAATGTTAAGATCTCATTTTCTTAAGTAATCCGACAACTCATTGAGACTTTAAGCATGAGAAACTACTTTGATAAAACAATTAGAGAACTTTTTGCAATTTTTCAATATTAAGAGCAGACTCACTGAAAGGAAGGAGCGACACACAGCAGCAATTCACCGGAGAATTCCGTTTTATTAGGGAAAGGTGCTGGGTTATATAGGAAGGGGCATGAGGTGATTGTGGTGTTACTTCTACGGGGCTGGTGGCTATTGGCTAGGTGCTGGGATTGGGAGGGGTAAGAGAGGTGATTGGGCTTCAGGTGGCGCCGGTGGGAACCGAGGACCCGGAAGAGAAGCAGGAAGTTCGCCATCTTATGGGTGGGGGCCCTTCACTCACAGTTAAGTAAACTTTGTCTTTTTAACTGAAAACAAAATTCTAATTTTGCTGTGTACTTGATACCGAGATTCATTTGCTTTAATTTTATATAGCATGACCATATTAAATTCTTCTACAAACTTTCTACAACTTTCTTTTTATATTTAGAGTTCTCTCTCTAAATAAACAGCTGTATTTTAAAACAAAGTTACTTTCTTTTATCAAGACACATTCTTTAGTATGCAGAAATGTTTTCCTTATTAATTTATGTAGTTTTAATTAGAACTTAAAACTATTAGGTACTTTAATTTTTAGTGAACACTGAGAGGCATGCTTTTGTAAACTGTTACACTAGCATTGTTTGGATTGACAAATTTATTAACATTTTATAATTTCTGTTAACTATGAGCTTTACAACACAATCTCTCACTAAGCACAAAGTATATCTTTTTAACTTAGCAAAATTTTAAGGTTTTAGGTTACCACGAAGTTTTCAAGCTGTAGATAAGTATACACACTGTAACACACAATTAAAATGGTGTTCACTTGCCACACTTATTTAGTTCACTCATTCATAACAACTATGCTAGATTACTTACAAGACCTTTACTGAATATTACACAAAGCTAAGCCTTTAAGCATTTTATTCTTAAGTGATTTAGCAGATAACATCAACTTAAATGACTTTAGGTAAACTTAGGTAGCTGATAATCATAAGGACATGCCCACCTCAGCCAAACCCAAATTAGCATTAATGCTTAACATTTTTTATCAGATTTTCTGGAAGTTTTAGAATGCCCAATTTTCACAAGCATTTGCTTTTAAATCAGTTTTATTAATACCATCCAGAGATAGGAAAATATTTTTCATTTATACACGTAGACACACAAACATACAAACTGAGACACAACAACTACAGTCAGCAACACTTCCCACACAAAAACATATACACAGACAGACAAACCGATATAAAGACTTGAGTCACTGATATCCAATTGCCTTCTCTCTCCTCAGCTTCCTGTCCATGGCTTCCGGAACCAGAGGGCAGGAAGAGAGTGTTCTGGTGGGGGAAGAGGGAGGTGAAGGTGGAAGGAGAGGGGGAGGTGGTGGTGCAGCCACTGGAAGAGGAGAGCAAGACAATTGCATTGTTGAGAATGTAGGACTTTAAGATGGCGGTGACATGTATGAAGACAAAGGACTTAAAGATGGTGATGGAGAGAGGGGGAGGGTATTGAGAGCTGAGGGAGGCAGGTGACTGAGGTCTTCTGGCGAATCTGAAAAGGAAGGACTGGGCAGAGTAAGAGGCTGACAATCTTTAACTGGAGATTGGGCCAGGGGAACCTGAGTCATTGAACACTTAACATAAAGGTCTGGGCCAGAGCGAAAGTTCAAAAAGCCTGCACATATGGGATTTCACTGCACTCTGCGCTCCAGTGGCAATAATTAATCAAGTCGGTGAGGAGGCCAAAATTGAAAGTTCCCTCAGAGAGCCAGTGAGATTGGTTGTCCAAGGGATACTGAGGCCTGGCCTCAGAGCAAAGAAAGTTTAGCTTCCATTTGCAAACTTCCCAAGACAAATATAGAGTAGCCAAGTTAGAAATGAAACACTGCAATGGGGTCTGAGCCTCCACTTTTGAGGGCTGGTTCTCTATGTATGCACCACTTCTTAACTAATCCCGCTGAGAGGAGCACCCAGCATCCCAAGTGCGCCAAGTCAGGGGACACGTCCTGGGAGACTGGGGTAGGGACGTCTCCCCAACCGCAGGGCCAGGGGTGGGCTGGATGCCCACAGAGGGTGGGCTGGATGCCCAAGGCACAGGATGCCCCACCTGGACATAGCTATGATTTCTAATGGACCAGGTGAAATGGAGTTAGGAAGAGAAACAGACCGGAGGAAACTGAGGGACTCACCAGAAAATTGTCTACACAGCAGAGAGCAGGCTGAGGTCCCAAGTCGGGGAAGGAGGGGTCAGGGCCACCGGTGGCCGGTCGGGGCCCCATGCTCACTCTCCTTCCTGGGTTTCAGCACCAAATGTAAGATTAATTCTAGCCAAAATAAGCAGGCAAAGAGAGGCAACAAAAGGCCAGGTAGTTTATTTGAATGCAAATTCCTGGGTGAGGTTTCTCAGTCTACAGAAATGGAGGCTGGGAAGGTCATGCCCAGCAGGGCAGGCAGCAAGTTTTTAAAGAAGTTAGGGGGAGGGAGAGATTAGATTTACAGTGGTGCAAGGATTGGCTAGCCTAAGGCACATTTTTCAGGTTGGGAGGGGGCAGCAGCTGGGGAGTTTGGCAAGTCATCAGTGTCCGATGTGCTCACCCCTCTCCCCAGTGCCTTCAACCTTACACTGCTGAAATTTCTTCTTTAGCCTGTGAGTTACTTAGATGTATGTTTTTTATTTCCTAACAGAAGGGTTTTGTGGTTTTCACTTTGGAATTGATTTCTAACTTAATCACACTGTGATGTGAGACTGTGGTCTGTTTTGCACTAATTCTAGGGAATTTTTTGATGTCTGCTTTTTAGCGAAGGGTTTCGTGTGCTTGAGAAGATTGTGCACTCTGAAACACCCAGTTGCTGTAGTCTACATATGTCTATTTTGAACTTCTTCATCTATCAATTACTGAGAGAAGTTTCTTAAAATCTGTCATTATGATGGTGGTTATTTTTCCTATTTCTCTTTTGCTTTCTGACAATTTTGTTTATACACTTGAAAAATGTATTATTAGAAAGACAGAATTTAGTCATTTCTTCCTAGGGAATTCAACTGTTTGTAAAATGTACTGTCAACTTTTTTTTTTTGTCCAAAAGTGTTTTTTATATGTGTCTCCCTCTGGTGGGAGCAGTGCTCATATCCTCCTCTTGACTTAAAATTCCTGCTAATCTTTCAAGTCCCAGCTCACCTGTCACTTCCTCAAGGAAGCTTTCTTTTTATTTTTTTATTTATTTTTATTTTTATTTTTATTAGTTTTATTTTGGTATCACTAATCTACAATTACATGAAGGACATTATGTTTACTAGGCTCCCCCCTTCACCAAGTCCCCCCCACTTACCCATTCACAGTCACTGTCCATCAACATAGTATGATGCTGTAAAATCACTACTTGTCTTCTCTGTGTTGCACAGCCCTCCCTGTGCCCCCCCCACACTATACATGTTAATTGTAATGCCCCCTTTCTTTTTTCCTGCCCTTATCCCTCCCTTCCCACCCATCCTCCCCAGTCCCTTTCCCTTTGGTAACTATTAGTCCATTCCTGGATTCTGTGTTTCTGCTGCTGTTTTGTTCCTTCACTTTTCTTTTGTTCTTATACTCCACATTTGAGTGAAATCATTTGGTACTTGTCCTTCTCCGCTTGGCTAATTTCACTGAGCATAATACCCTCTAGCTTCATCCATGTTGTTGCAAATGGTAGGATCTATTTTTTTCTTATGGCTGTGTAATAGTCCATTGTGTATATGTACCACATCTTCTTTATCCATTCATCTACTGATGGACATTTAGGTTGCTTCTATATCTTGGCTATTGTAAATAGTGCAGTGACAAACATAGGGGTGCATCTGTCTTTTTCAAACTGGAGTGCTGCATTCTTGGGGTAAATTCCTAGAAGTGGAATTCCTGGGTCAAATGGTATTTCTATTTAGAGCATTTTGAGGAACCTCCATACTGCTTTCCACAATGGTTGAACTAATTTACATTCCCATCAGCAGTGTAGGAGGGTTCCCCTTTCTCCACAACCTCACCAACATTTGTTGTTGTTTGACTTTTGGATGGTAGCCATCCTTACTGGTGTGAGATGATATCTCATTGTGGTTTTAATTTGCATTTCTCTGATGACAAGCGATGTAGAGCATCTTTTCATGTGTCTATTGGCCATCTGAATTTCTTCTTTAGAGAACTGTCTCTTCAGCTCCTCTGCCCATTTTTTAATTGGATTATTTGCTTTATGTTTGTTGAGGTGTGTGAGCTCTTTATATATTTTGGATGTCAACCCTTTATCGGATCTGTCATTTATGAATATGTTCTCCCATACTGTAGGATACCTTTTTGTTCTATTGATGGTGTCCTTTGCTGTACAGAAGCTTTTCAGCTTGATATAGTCCCATTTGTTCATTTTTGCTTTTGTTTCCCTTGCCTGGAGATATGTTCAAGAAGAGGTCACTCATGTGAAAGGGCAAGATCCTGGATTCTACCTCAGCCAATCAGGAACGGGTTCTACCTCAGCCAATCAGGACCCGGGGTCTATCTCAGCCAATCAGGACCCAGGGTCTACCTCAGCCAATTGGGACCCGGATCCTATTTCAGCCAATCGGAGCTTAGTCTCTCTCTCCCTCCAGTCAGCAAGAAGTACACCCACCACCCCTGGACCCTGCTAACTGACCAGAGCCATGGCCATCACCCCCCAACTACCCCCAGACCCTGCCAATTGACCAGAGACATGACTCATCACCCCCCCAACTACCCCCAGGCCCAGCCAATCAGCCAGGGCCACGGCCATCACCCCACCAAACCCTGGAAACCTATAAAACCTTTGTTCTGGGGAAAACATGAGCTCTCTCTCTCTCTCTGGCACCTGGCCACTGCATTGGCACAGGTGTGAGACTGAGCTCGGGCTAACTCGAATAAAGGCTCCTTGCTTTTGCATCCGTGTTGGCTCCTTGGTGGTCTCCTTGGGATTCACGACTTTGGGCACAACATTTGGGGGCTCGTCTGGGATCCCAGAGACCCCCAGGACTGCCGACCCGGGGGACCTAGTGCTGGCTGGTGAGTGCACTCAGTTATCCGTCTGTCTTTGTCTACCTGTGTCTCACTCTGTCTTTGTCTATCTGTGTCTCACTGTTTTTGGTCGCGAACAAGCCTGTATAAGCCTGTAGAAGCTCCAATCTGTATCTGGGTCAGCATTGATTTAGGCAGACGTGCTGGCGGGTTGCTGACTGGGGGTCTTGGGAGACATCCCTTGCCCCCGCCTGGAGGACGAGGTCCTCATCTGTGAGGAAAGTCGGCTGCCACTGCAGTCCAACAGACACTCAACTTACTTTCAGTTTTGCCTCCGCGGCCGCAGTAGATTCTTCTCTGTAGGCGCCTGTTTGTTGGCTATTGTGTTTATCTTAGTCTTGTTGATGGAAGAAATGGGACAGACGCAGACGACTCCTTTATCTCTCATGACAGACCATTTTTCAGATGTTAGGGAGAGAGCTCGCAATTTGAGCACGAACGTCAAGAAGGGAAAGTTTCGTGTTTTCTGCACCTCTGAGTGGCCGTCTTTTAATGTTGAATGGCCGCCGGAGGGAACTTTTAATCTAACCACTCTCTTACAGGTGAAAGGTGTTATCTTCAGGAAAGGAGCCCAGGGCCATCCTGGCCAAATTCCCTACATCTTAGTCTGGCAGGACTTAATTGAAAACCCTCCCTCATGGCTTAAACCTTTCTTTCCATCCAGGGCAGACCCCACACCCAAAGTCTTAGCCCTACAAGGTCCAGTCCCAAAGTCTCAGAGAGACTCAGGACCTAAAGAAACCAAACCATCCCTTTACCCAGTTCTGCAGGACACCAGCTCAGAGGAGTTGATCTTTCCACCACCCTATCAGCCCCTCCCAATCGCCCTGCTGGCAGAGCCAGTGGAACAAGTTGGAGGGGAACCAGTTCTGGAAGAACCGGTTCCTGTTCCTGTCCCTGAAGGAGGAGCACCTGCGCATGGATCTGTGGCAGGGACGCGGGGTTGGGTCCATCGGGTGGCCCTCAGTTAAGGGCCTGCTGACTCAACTATCCTCACCCTGCACGCTGCAGGGCCCCCTGATGAAACAGTAGAATGGCTAATGCACTATTTGCCGTTCTCCACTAGCGACCTCTATAACTGGAGAACTCAGAAGGCTAAGTTCTCAGAAAACCCCAAAGATCTTATTAACCTCCTAGATACTGTTCTTTTTACCCATCAGCCCACTTGGGATGATTGCCAACAGATCTTACAGGTCCTTTTTACCACTGAGGAGAGAGAAAGGATCCAGGTGGAAGCCCAGAAGTCAGTTCTGGGAGACAACAGACAGCCCACCCAGAACCCAGAGCTCATAAATGCTGTTTTTCCCCTCTCTCATCCAAACTGGGACTTCAATTCAGCAGAAGGTAAGGAGAGACTCCAGGTCTATCGCCAGACTCTATTGGCAGGTCTCAGGGCGGCTGCACAAAAGCCCAGTAATTTGGCTAAGGTATATAATGTTCAACAAGGCAGGGATGAAAGCCCAGCAGCATTTCTAGAGAGAATCATGGAGGCTTTTAGACAGTACACCCCCCATGGATCCTGAAGCTCCAGAGAACAGAGCCGCTATAGTTATGGCTTTCGTTAACCAAGACGCTCCAGACATAAAGAGAAAATTACAGAGAGTAGAGAGATTAGGAGAAAAGAACTTGCAGGACCTGGTAGTGGTGGCAGAAAGAGTTTTTAATAATCGAGAGAGCCCGGAAGAAGTACAGATGAGAATAAACGACCACCAAACTCGAAACTTGGCTAAAATACTGCTGGCTACAACTGCAGAGAGCCCTCAGGACCGACAGAGACACCTTAAGAAACTGGCCACTGGACAAGGTAAGGAAGACTTCACCTGAGGGAACCACCCCAAGTTAAATAAGATCCAGTGTGCATATTGCAAAGAAGAAGGCCATTGAGTCAAAGACTGTCCTAAAAAAAGACCCCAAAAGGCCCCCATTACTATCCTGGGTACTGAAGGCATTGATGACTAGGAGTGACGGGGTTCGGCACCCCTCCCCGAGCCCAGGGTAACCCTAAAAGTGGAGGGGCAACCTGTAGAATTTCTTGTGGACACCAGAGCTCAGCACTCCTTTCTATTAAAACCCCAGGGAAAATTGGCAGATAAAACCTCATGGGTACAGGGAGCTACTGGGATGAAACAATATTCATGGACTACCCAAAGAACAGTGGATCTCGGCAGGGGCTGGGTATCCCACTCGTTCATGGTCAACCCAGAATGCCCCTACCCCTTATTAGGCAGAGACTTGCTCACCAATGTGGGGGCACAGATCAGCTTCCACCAAGAAGGGACAAAAATTCTAGACAAAGGACATCCAATACAGATGCTCACTATAAGCCTCGAAGATGACTACCACCTGCACCAGGCACCCTTATCACCAATGCATGACTTAGAATATTGGCTACAGACATTTCCCCAAACTTGGGCCGAGACAGGGGGAGTGGGATTAGCTCAACATAGGCCAGAAATATTTATAGAACTGAAATCGGGCGTGGATCCAGTCAGGGTCCGGCAATACCTGATGCCACTCGAGGCAAAAGCTGGAATCACCCCACACATTAGAAGATTACTCGAGTTGGGCATGCTGAGACCTTGCCAGTCAGCGTGGAATACCCCCCTATTACCAGTCCGAAAACCAAATTCAACTGACTATCGACCAGTCCAAGACTTGCATGAGGTAAACAAGCGGGTGATGGATGTACACCCAATGGTCCCAAAATCCGTACACCCTCCTCAGCTCATTGCCTCCTACGTGAACCTGGTATATGGTCCTAGATTTAAAAGATGCCTTTTTCAGCTTGCCCCTAGCACCTAAGAGCCAGGACAGCTTTGCCTTTGAGTGGACAGATCCGGAAAAAGGGATTAGCGGCCAGCTCACCTGGACCAGGCTCCCCCAAGGGTTCAAGAACTCACCCACCATCTTCGATGAGGCCCTACATGAAGATCTAAGTGAGTTCCGATCTAAACATCCAGAATTAACTCTTTTACAGTATGTAGATGATATCCTGGTAGCCACTGAAGACCAGGAGACATGCCTGCAAGGCACCAAGGACCTGCTTTCTACACTAGGAGCATTGGGTTACTGAGCCTCAGCTAAAAAAGGCCCAAAGCTGCAAGATGGAGGTAAGCTACTTAGGCTATAAATTAAAAGGGGGGCAGAGATGGCTCATGGAAGCAAGAAAAGAGACTGTCTTAAGAATACCACGTCCACAAAATGTCCACCAAATGCGTGAATACCTAGGGTCTGCAGGATACTGCTGATTGTGGATCCCAGGTTTTGCAGAAATAGCTAGACCCCTTTATGAAGCCACCAAAGAAAAACAGGAGTTTACATGGACAGAGACTATGGAAAACTCATTCACTAGACTGAAGCAGGCCTTACTCTCTGCACCTGCACTGGGGCTTCCTGATTTAACTAAATCTTTCTATCTATACGTGGATGAAAGTAAAGGAGTAGCTAAAGGAGTGCTGATACAGTACATTGGCCCTTGGAAAAGGCCCATAGCTTATTTCTCCAAGCGGCTAGACACTGTCACCACTGGATGGCCCCCCTGTCTGTGAATCACTGCAGCGGTGGCTACCATGGTCAAAGATGCAGACAAACTAACACTAGGACAAGAATTAAGTGTCACTACCCCACACGCAATTGAAGGGATGCTCAAACAGCCACCAGACAGATGGATAAGTAATGCCCAACTAACGCATTACCAAAGACTGCTTTTAAATCCTGCTAGAATTCTGTTCCAGACACCGGCCTTGCTGAATCCAGCCACCCTCCTCCCTGACCCGGACTGGGAGGCACCACTCCATGATTGTGGAGAAATCCTGGCTCATGTTCACGGAGTCAGAACCAACCTGCGAGATCAGCCACTGACAGAAGCAGATGCCACATGGTACACCAATGGAAGCAGCTTCATGCAAGACGGAGTAAGGTATGCAGGGGCAGCTGTGAACCGAGACAGAAACTATCTGGGCTGAGCCGCTGGCTCCAGGGACTTCAGCCCAGCGGGCAGAGCTGATTTCACTGACTAGAGCATTGACTATGGCCAAAGGCAAACGCCTTAATGTCTATACGGACAGTAGGTATGCATTTGCCACTGACCACATACATGGAGACATATATAGAGAGAGGGGGCTATTAACTGCAGAGGGAAAAACCATCAAAAATAAAGAAGAAATTCTTGGCCTCCTACAGGCCCTTTGGCTGCCCAAAGCACTGGCAATAATTCATTGCCCGGGCCATCAAAAATCTGACATCCTGGTGGCCAAAGGAAATAAATTGGCAGACCAACGTGCCAAACAGGCAGCCCTTTCTGTGGACCATGCCCTAGTGACCACATTGCCAGACCCAGGGTCCCCCAACCTTCCATACACCCCCTCCTACACTGATGGAGACACAAAATGGATCAAGCAGCTGCCCATGACCAACTACATAGATGGGTGGTGGAGAGTTGCCGACTGCATCATTCTACCAGAAGAATTAGGACAACGTGTCCTGACCAAAATGCATCGGGTCACACACATGGGGACGAGAAAAATGGAAGACTTGGTGCAACATGCTCACATCACTATCAAAGACTCTCAATCAAAAATTAGACACACTGTAGCGAGCTGCAAGGCTTGCCAACTGACAAATGCGACAGCCCAGGTGCCCAACCCTGGTGCCAGACTCCAAGGAGACAGAACAGGTACCTATTGGAAAGCAGACTTCACGGAAGTAAAGCCCGGAAAATACGGGTACAGGTATTTGCTAGTGTTTGTAGACACTTTTTCAGGTTGGTTCGAGGTGTTTCCCTCCAAGCATGAGACAGTGCAGACCATGACCAAGAAACTGTTAGAAGACATCCTGCCAAGGTATGGTTTTCCTGCCAAGATAAGCTCAGACAATGGACCAGGATTTGCTTCCAAGGTAACACAGGGAGTAGCACAGGTTCTTGGGGCAGATTGGAAATTTCATTGTGCATATAGGCCCCAAAGTTCGGTACAGGTAGAAAGATTGAACAGAACTTTAAAAGAGACCTTGACTAAATTAACCCTAGAGACTGGCGGAGACTGGGTAACTCTCCTTCCCTTTGTCATTTATTGGGTGCGTAACTCTCCATATAAGATGTAACTTACTCCCTTTGAAATCATGTATGGCATTCCTCCACCTATTATTCCCACTCTCAAACCCAAAGTACTTGCTGAATTTGATGATCACCAACTCCTTTTTTCCCTCCAAGTATTGCAACGGACCCATGAGCAGCTCTGGCCTAAGCTGAAAGCTCTTTATGAGACCGGACCCCCTCCAGAACCGCATCGCTATCGTCCAGGTGACTGGGTGTACATCCGGAGACACCAACACCAGACACTCCAACCCCGCTGGAAGGGACCCTACATCGTGATCCTGACCACTCCCACTGCTCTCAAGGTCGACGGGATTACTCCTTGGGTCCATTACACCCACGTCCGACCAGCTGACCCACACACCGTTCTCAAGGACTTTGTTCCAACATGGAGAAGTCAGCCGGACAAAGACAATCCTCTAAAGCTAAGACTGCGCTGTTCACATTTACCTCATAGTGTTGCTTATACTATGCCTTCCTCATGCCAAACCAAGCGACCCTAAACCCCATCAACCCTATAGGCAGACATAGATCCTGACAGATGGACAAACTGGTAAAACCCTCAATGAAACTGCACACATTGCCCCACTAAACACATGGTGGCCAGATTTATATTTTGACCTCAGGGAGCTTTTCGGACTCATGCGAGGGAGGGAACACAATTACCATGTCCTACAAAAATGGGCATTTATTGACACTGCTCAAGGATGAGCACAAGGGTTCTGGGCCTGCCCTGGCAATCTGAGAAATAACTGGAAGACCTGTGGTGGCCTAGAAAGTGTTTACTGCAAAAGCTGGAGTTGTGTAACCTCTAATCATGGGCCCCGGAAGTGGGCAGTCGGGAATCAAGATTTAGTTAAATTCACTCTCAGAGACCCTGACAACAGGGTACCCCAAGTGCGTGTGCAATTTAACCAAGAACGGGCTAAAAATGAAAAGTCCTGGATATCCGGGATAACTTGGGGTTTGGGCCAGTTCGCCTGGGTCGGCCCTTACCCAAGTGGACTCTTAACCATTAAACTAGTTATCCATAAGTCTGAGACCAAAACAGCTCCTATGGGTCCAAATCAGGTATTAGCTCCTCCCGTCCCTACTAAAATCCTAGATAATAAGAGCACTTTGAAAGAAGTGACAGAACCCCAGATTAATACCTCTGTAACCCTCCCAGCACCTACAGTGCAGGCCGGTGAAGACCCCCTATGGAAACTGATGTATGCTATGTATGAGACCCTTAATGTTACCAGCCCTAACCTCACAGCCTCATGCTGGCTATGTTATGATATAAAGCCTCCCTTTTATGAAGCCATAGGCCTGAATGTCACTTATAATGTATCTACTGGTGAAGATCCCTCTCAGTGTTCATGGGGAGACCATAAAATAGGCTTAACGCTACAACATTTAAGCGGTAAAGGAACCTGCCTGGGAAAAGTGCCACAGAGTAAACAAAGTTTATGCACTTCCATAAATGCCACCCCTAGTTGGAATAACATAAAGTGGCTGACCCCAGGAAATAATGGATGGTGGATATGTTCCAAGACTGGCCTCACCCCATGCCTCTCAACATCCATCATTAATGCCTCTAAAGAATTCTGTATCTTAGTGACTGTGATACCCTGCATCCTCTACCACCCCGAAGAAAGCATGTATTCTCACTGGAGTAAAGGAACAGACCAAAGAAATAAGAGAGAGCCCATCACTGCCTTAACCATTGCCACCTTGTATACTTTAGAAGTAGCTGGGGCTGGAACCGGCATAGCCTCCCTAGCCTGCCAGAGTCCAGCTCCAGCGGGGAGGTGTGAAGCCCAAAAGGATGAGATGGAGTTGGCGCAAGGAGAGACAGGACACGGAGTCAGATGGAGGTAGTCTCTCGACAAAGTGCTGATGACAGCTTTATTTATACCATTTTGCACAAGCATATGATTATTTTTTATTATTTTGATGATTAACTAGAATACACAGTTGATTAATAAGTATAGGCAAGCTTTTTCTTTTCTTTTTTTTTTGTAGATAATTATTTTTTATTGAAGGGTAGTTGACACACAGTATTACATTACATTAGTTTCAGGTGTACAACACAGTGATTCAACATTTATATACATGACAATTCTAGGTACCAGCTATCACCCTACCAAGCTGTTACAATAGCTAGGCAAGCTTTTTCTTTTACTTTCTGATCTATTCATGGTTGGTCAAGCATTAGACAGGTGATTGTTTTTCTGTTCCTTGACCAAAACTTTTCCTATCAACATGTACTCTATTGTGTTTTACGTTTCTATGCAACGCAGTTTCTAAGTAGTGCATGTGACTGTAGGAGCGTGCAGTATGTAGCAGCGACTATGGAGTCTATCAGCTCAGGGTGTAATACAGTCACCTAGTGCCACAGTTAGCTAGGATTCTTTCCCACAAAAATATTCTTAGAGGCTTTAATAAATTTATAATCAATCTAAAATCATAAACTCATATCTTCACCTTATACCCTTTTATAGCACAGTAGGCAGCAAACTAAATTTCTCCTTCTTATCTACATTTCTCTTTCTTCTGTGTGGATACTAAAATCTCCCTGACATATGCTACACAGGTCTCTATGATTCCACTACTGCAGGGACTAAACAAGTTCTTATGTGGTGAACAATGCAAAAGCATTCATATCATTGAAACTGTTTTTGTTTTAACTATAAACCTTAAACTATAAACAATCAAGTCAAATATGATGTATGATTATTTATTTGATTTTATGCTTTATATGTGAATCTGATAAAATGTTAATATAGTAGGTAAATGCAAGATATAGATACAAAGCATGATTTAGAACTGTAAGAAGGCAGTTGTAGATGATCAGGTTTATGCCTACAGACCAGGTCTTAATCCAAGCTGAACAAGGGCAACAAAACATCCACAGGTGTAGAAGATTTCTCTCAAAACTGGGGGGGTGAGGTTCTAAGCCTCACCTCTGTTGGCCCCCTTTTACTCATCTGATGGCCCCCCTGTCACTGTGCCTGTCTTAGGTTGTTCCTCCCTTGAGGAATCTTACCCGTCTCTGGCTAACCAGCCATCTTACGGGGCCATACAGGGAGATGTAAAGCTGGTAAGTGAGAGAGAAGTAATATTCTTTGAAAAGGTTAGTTTTTTCACTTCTTTGCAGATTTATGCTCCGTGGCTTCTATGCCCAGCACTTGTTTTGAGGTATCTTTACTTCCTGGAAAATTATGGTACTTGGTAATTTCACATATAAGGCACAAATTCTAGTAAAGGGCTGTGATTAGGAAAGAAAAAAAACAAACTATAGAAATAGTAGAGGCAAGAAAACATGAGATGATTAATTGTCAACAGAGTTATTCTATTCAATATTTTCTCATGACTCTATTTCTATAAAACTTTCCATCACTAGTTTACTAGCAAAACAAGGGGGGGCATTCTCAGTGGAAATGGGGTGGTCAATGTTTGACTAACTAACAGCAGGTTTCGGTACTTTATGCTAAGATCACCATTTGGCCCCTGTGTGTTCTATTCTTCAGGAGCACTGTCCTGAAAAGCTTTTGGGAAGTTTATGTTCTCATCATTTCTGTGCTGCTTAGCAAAAGTTATCTTAATCTTTGGCAACAATGCAAGTAAAAACAAAGCCAATAGTATAATGGAAAATAACAAAATCAAAGTGGGTAATAGAGGGAGCCAGCTGTGAAGGCCCCTGATTTGTGAGGGGTCTTCCTCCAGCCTGAGCTTTGCTACACAGCTTGAGTAGCATGGCTCCCAGCATCTCCCCCTTTTTTATTTTTTAAAGCAAGTTTTAAAGTCTTCAGTTTTAAATAGGTTTTTCTTACACTTTTGCTTAGCAGTCAGAGGAAGACTGGAAGAACTAAAACAAGAAAAAGAATTATTAAGGCTATAATTCCTAGATTAATAAAAGATGGAAACTAGGCTTTGGAGGTGGTGTAATGTAGAGTGGCAAGAAAAGATCTCGCTACTTCAGAGGCAGAGGAAGAGGATATGTGAGCAGTACTAATATTGCTAATAGTTTGCTGCAACTGGCCCATATCCAAGGATAAATTGGTATCGTCTCACACTCCTAATAAATGATTTTTTATTTTATCCCAGGAAATTTCTGTATCATTATATAAATGAGGTGTAACACAAATCTATTTATAGCTACTGTGGCATCTGGTGGTCAAACGTGTCTTTAAATTTTGCACTTGGGTCTTCGCATAAAGCAGGGTTTCTTTTAGGGCATTAACTTTAGATTTTAATTTTTGATCAATAATCTCTTAAGTGACTAAAGTTAATGATACATTCTTAAACAACTGATCAATAATCAGCAGTATGGGTCTCTTGTACTAAGGGCTACAAAACACTTTTTCTGAAATAAGAGAATGCTGGTATCATGAAGTGCTTGTAGTTCATAAGTATTAAACTATGTAAAATTTAAAGTAACAGAAATCATCAAATATGTGAGATGGTACACAATAGAAATAACCTTTGCATCATTTTTTACAGAAATACAGGTAGAAAGAGTACAGTTATTACAATTTATAATGAATTTATCTATAGTTTTCCTAATATTCATAGATACATAATTCTAAAATAGCAAAAAGACATATGAAGTTTGCAAACAGGCTTGAAGTTGATAAACAGCTTTTTCTGTGGGTTTATGCAGTGTTACTAGTCCGACAGAAGCTACAACTCGCCATAATTCAGAATGTAGGAAAGATTTTTCATTTAGAGATGTAGTTAATATGGGTGGGACTTAAGCATGGCAATAAACAAAGTTTTACTAGTAATAGGCAAACCCTGAAGGCGATCTACAGCTTCGGCTTCCTCCATCAGCTTCTCTATCTGGTCTAAGGTTGGAGGGTCACTTTCTCGAGTTGATCTTGCTAATCACTGCCGCAAGGGAAGACTTAGTCGCGACTGGCGAGCTTCTCAGGAATCTTGCAGAGCGAGGCTCTGTAAACGCTGGACTAGAACTTCTTGAAGGTTTTTTCTTGGGCAGGGACTGTCACTTCGTCTTGGGAAGTTGTGTGGGGGAGGAGGTGGTGGTGGAGACTTGTCTGATGAATCTGTCTGGTACTCACACAGGTATATCTGAGTCCTGTTTAAAAATACAAGCATATCCTCTCCCACAGGTTATTAAAACATCGGGCCCTTTCTATTGCCCTGTAAGCAGGTGTTTCCATTTTACTAAAGGTTTGGAATTAGTTGAAAACAAAAAGCCACAAAATAATTTTCTTTAGTTTACTTAATCTTATGTAACTAGTACCTGTTCTGCTGAAATCTAGTTCTTTACTAATTTAGGAGTAATCAGTGACTACAAATGATAACAGGCTTATGAATGACAATGTTTAAAGATTTGATGAGAGTTTACTGTAAGACAATTGATATAAGGAAATTTGGATATTTCTGTAACATAAAACATTCAGTAACAGTTTAGCATCATCTTCTTTGACAGTGCTTTCCAGGTAAATATATATATCAGATAAATAAGCCAAATTAGCCAAATGTTTTCTTCAATGAGGAGAAAAAATTCCTCTGACGTGTTCCAGGGGCCCTCTGGAAAATATCAGAGTTAACTAGAGGTAAAAGCAACTTTTTAAATTTGATTTTGGGAAGCTGTCAAAAAGTTTTTAAGGCACTTGCCTAAATAATCTAAATAAAATCATAAGTCACTATGAAACAATACTTATTTATTTAACCAGAATGATAATAAAAGATTCTAAAGACAAATACAAAAGGCTTCATAGTTGTTAGCAAAATTTAGTTTTTTCTCCTTTTAATATAATTTTTTCTAAATACTTTGACAATTCATTGAGACTTTAAGCATAAGAAACTGCATTGATAAAAACAATTAGGAAGCTCTTTGCAATCTTTCAGCATTAAGAGCAGGCTAACAGTTTAAGAAAACTTTGTCCATTTATCTGAAAACAAAATTCTAATTTGCTAAGTACTTAATATCGAGACTCGTTTACTTTAATTTCACATAGCATGATGGCATCAATTCTTCTACAAACTTTCTACAACTTTCTTTTACATTCAGTGTTCTTCTTCTTTAAATAAACAGCTGTACTTTAGAGGTTACCTTCTTTCAACCCTCAAAAAAATGTATTTCTATTCTTTATACCTTCTCTATTAAACACACATCTTTTCTAGCAAGCAGAGATATTTTCTTTATTACTTTAAGTAGTTTTATTTAGAATTTAAAATTATTAGGAACTTTAATTTTCAGTAAACACTGAGAAGTGGGCTATTGTAAACTGTTACACTAGCATTCTTAGATTGGCAAATTTATGAACACATTTTATAATTTTTGAAACTATGTGCTTTATAGCACAATCTTTAAGCATAAAGTATGTCTGCTTAATTTCACAAAACTTTAAGGTTTTAGGTTACTGTAAAGATTTTCAAGCTGTTTATAAGTATACACACTGTAACACACTGTAATACATTAACACACTATTATTAAGATGTTTACTTGCTACTCTTATTTAGTTTACTCATTCCTAACAACCATGCTCACAAAACTTTTACCAAACAGTAGACGAAGTCAAGCCTCTCTTTAAGCATTTTTTTCTTGAAAGATTTAACAGATAACATTAACTTTAATGACTTTAGGTAAACTTAGGCAGCGGATAAGCATAAGGATATGTCCGTTTCAGTTTAATTTAAATTAGCATTAATGCTTAATATCTTTTATTAGAATTTTCTAGAAGTTTTAGAATGCCCAGTTTTTACAAGCGCTTGTCTTTAAATCAATTTTTATTAATACCATCCAGAGGTAAAAAAATATTTTTCATTCACACACTTAGACACACAAACATACAGATTGAGATGCAATGACTACAGTTAGCAAAACTTTTCACAAAAGAACATATACACAGACAAACTGACACAAAGATTTGAGTTATTAATATTCAATTGCTTTCTTTCCTTTTAGTTTACTTGATTACAGATACTTTAAAATCTGGAGGCTTTTTAACTAGTTGAGCAGCACCTATTCTAAAAGGATTATATTGGACTGCAGTTTCTCCAAAATTCTCTTCTTTTTCTGGAGTTAATCTTTCATCATAAGGGGAGGCAGAGGCCAGCATCACTCGAGATTTTGTTACAGAGAGTAGCGGTTGTTAGGCTGGAGAAAGGAAAAATAAGGACATGCAAACAGAACAGAGAGATGCCATAGGGGGAGAACAGACCAGACCCCAAAGTCCGTGCCGTATATGGAAAGGGGACAGCTCTCCCTGAATTCCATCCTGATGTGCCAAGATCCAGATGTCAGCCTCCTCCCTCTTGGAAAAAAGTTTCTAGTTGACTATTATGTCACCTTTAGCCAATCATACCTCTCAACTCCCCTTAGGATAGCTTGCCCACTCCTCCCCCTCCTAATCCCTTATAAGCGCCCCACCTCCCTAACCGGGCGTGACTTCTTCGGTTTGTAGTACCCAGGCTGGGAAAACATCACCCGGGGGTATTTAAATAAATTACCTGGCCCTTTGTTGCCTCTCTTTGCCTGCTTATTCTGGCTAGAATTTATCTTACAGCGGTGTCATCCATCTATTAGATAAGGCCTCTAATAATGTCAAAGTGTAAGGTGTCAAGGGACCATAGTCTGCATACAATCTTTAATTCTTTTAATAATTTATATGGGATGGGCTCCCATGATACACTTTCATTATCAAATTATCCTCCAAAAATAATTGGGTAACACATAAATTCTATGCCTCCTTCTTGTTCTGCTTGCTTTAATGCAGCCCTTACTCCAGTAGGAGTCTTTTGATCAAATCTGTGCTGTTTAAGTTCTAAAACCTCCTTGATTAAATTCCACAATGCAAAGACATCTGTAGGGACCTTCTCAGGTCCGTGATGATAATAATAGACCAGCATACCTTCGCTACTTTGTCCCAGATTTCCATATCTACAGATCCATCTTTAGGAAACCATGGGCAACACTCCTGCACAATTGTAGAAATTTAGTCAGCTTCCTGAGGAGACTTTAATTCCTCCTTTTTCTATCATATGCTTAATGATTTCAATGAAGAGACTTCTTTCTTTGGACTCTCCATGGCTCATCTTCTCAAGTAGTTCTGACTATCTGCCCTTCTTTACCCTGTCTTCCTTCACAGAGGGGGCTGCAGCACCCTTGAGCAGAGAGTCCTATCCGTCCTCGATTAGAGGGAAAGGGAAATGGGAGAACTTACCTTCGAGCCCCACGTTGGGCGCCAATTGCGAGAGACCATCTCCATCTGACTCCGTGTCCTGTCTCGCCATACGCCGACTCCGTCCTGCACCTTCGGGCATCCCACCCCTAGGCTGGAGCTGGACTCCCGCACTAGCCACTCAGCAAGCAGGAATGACATCCCTTAGAGCGGCCGTAGATGAAGATATAGAGAGAATAGAGAACTCCATTAGTCATTTAGAGAAATCTCTCACCTCCCTATCTGAGGTCGTACTCCAAAATAGAAGAGGGCTTGATTCATTATTCCTCCAACAAGGAGGATTATGTGCTGCGCTAGGAGAAGAGTGCTGTTTTTACGCTGATCATTCAGGAGTAGTAAGAGAATGTATGGCCAAAGTCCGGGAAGGCTTAGCTAAACGCAAGAGAGAACGGGAACAACAACAGGGATGGTTTGAATCTCTATTTAACACTTCCCCATGGTTAACAACCTTAATCTCCACCTTAATGGGCCCTCTGGTAATACTGGTACTCTTGCTTACCTTTGGACCATGTATCCTCAATAGACTGATGACTTTTGTCAAAAATAGAATTAATTCAGTCCAGCTAATGGTGCTGAGACAACAGTATCAGCCTTTATCTCCTTACAATTGTGAAACCTCATTAGACCCATGATTGGGTCCCCCTTTTTTAAGATCCAAAGAAAGGGGGGAATGAAAGGGCAAGCTCCTGGATTCTACCTCAGCCAATCAGGAACTGGGTTCTACCTCAGCCAATCGGGACCCAGATCCTATTTCAGCCAATCGGAGCTTAGTCTCTCTCTCCCCTCCAGTCAGCAAGAAGTACACCCACCACCCCTGGACCCTGCCAACTGACCAGAGCCACGACTCATCACCCCCACAACTACCCCCAGACCCTGCCAATTGACCAGAGCCATGACTCATCACCCCCCCAACTACCCCCAGGCCCAGCCAATCAGCCAGGGCCAAGGCCATCAGCCCCCAAACCACCCTGGAAACCTATAAAACTGTTCTTGGGAAAACGCGGGCTCTCTCTCTCTGGCACCTGGCCACTGCGTTGGCACGGGTGTGAGACTGAGCTCGGGCTAGCTCGAATAAAGGCTCCTTCCTTTTGCATCCGTGTTGGCTCCTTGGTGGTCTCCTTGGGATTCACCACTTCGGGCACAACACATGTTTATGTCTAAGAGGTTTTTGCCTATGTTTTTTTTAAAGAGTTTTATGGTTTCATGACTTACATTCAAGTCTTTGATCCATTTCAAATTTACTTTTGTGTATGGGGTTAGACAGTGATCCAGTTTCATTCTCTTACATGTAGCTGTCCAGTTTTGCCTGCACCATCTGTTGAAGAGACTGTCATTTCCCCATTGTATGTCCATGGCCCCTTTATCAAATATTAGTTGACCATATATGTTTGGGTTAATGTTTGGAGTCTCTATTCTGTTCCATTGGTCTGTGGCTCTGTTCTTGTGCCAGCACCAAATTGTCTTGATTACTGTGGCTTTGTAGTAGAGCTTGAAGTTGGGGAGCGAGATCCCCCCCACTTTATTCTTCCTTCTCAGGATTGCTTTAGCTATTCGGGGTCTTTGGTGTTTCCATATGAATTTTTGAACTATTTATTCCAGTTCATTGAAGAATGCTGTTGGTAGTTTGATAGGGATTGCATCGAATCTGTATATTCCTTTGGGCAGGATGGCCATTTTGACGTCAAGGAAGGTTTCTTGACTCCCCCATCTAGGTCAAGTCTCTGTCTATGTGGATGATTTAGCATCTTCCTTGTCCCTTTTATTTACATAGTTTATGATTTTACATTTCCAAGTGATTATTTGATTCCACATCTCTGCCCCTTAATAGACCATGAGATCCATGACGGCAGGAAAATGTTTGCTGTTGCTCATTGTGTCTCTAGCACCTGGTCTTGGAAATCAGTAAATTCTTAGTAAGTGTTTGATGACTGAATACTGAGTGAAAGCTGATTGTAAAGTCAGTGTATCAGTCTGCTCAGGGTCCTGTAACAAAGTGCCACAGACTGGGGGCTTGAACAGCAGGAAAGTATTGTCTCACAGCTGTGGGGCCTGGGAGTCACAGATCAGGGCGCGGGGTGCAGCTCCTCCCGAGGGCTCTCTGGGAGGGTCCTCTGCAGGCCTGTCTTCTTTTCTTGTCATAGGCCATCTTCATTGTAAGTCTAGGGAGAGGAAATCCTGGGGCAAAATACCTCTAAAAACCAAAATCAGTCAAGGGAGAAATAAAGTTTAAAACCCGTTTATTTCTCACAAACTGCACTCCCAGTCTGTCTTTCTTCTCTTGCTCAAGTAGCAACCACACCGGCCCTCCCCCTCACCTCTCAGGTACCGATAAGCCCTCTGTTGCCCAGGTAATCACCCATAGATATGGAGATGAACTTCTCCACCCCTGAGGAAAGATGGCAATGCACTAAAGCCATACTTCTTTCCACCTCTGAACGCCTATTGATATGCAGATGTACCAAAGCCAGGGGAGATATTCTGTAAATGTTACAATTTTACCCACACTCATCTGGTGTCTCTTCACACTGTCTCTCTTGTGTGGAGCTGTGTTCCAATGGCCCCTTTCTATGAGGACATCAGTCATAAGGGACCAGGCAACTAATTACCTCATTTTAATTTGATTATCTCTGTAAGACCCTATCTCCAAAGATTACATTCTGAGGTATCAGGGGCTAGGACATTAATTGTGAGGACACAATTCAACCTATAACACATGGTGATAGGCTACTTCTTTTACTGGCCACTGGAGTTTGATACTTACAGGGCCAGCAAGTTCCTGATGCTGTGTGTGTAGAGAGAAGTGCTGTAAAGGAGTAAAAGCAGGTGAGGCACCAGCGAGCAAGTGGTAGATCTAGTGCACAAGCCCTTTCACCTAAGAGATTTGCTCTTTCTGTATTTGGATGCTTACTTTTGCCTTTGTGGGATAAAGCAACACTTGGAACACATGGGACTTCAAAATGTATTGAATTCACAATTTCTTGAACTTATTTTTACCAAGGAATCGCCTCATTTTGCATAATAAATTACTAATGTATTGTATCATTAGATCAGAGAGGCTTGGGAAATGCCGGCTTCAATGGGCAGGGGGGGCGCTGTCCTTGGTGATGTCTTTTCTTCTTTCTTCTCCATATAATCCCGCAGTTGCCTCTCTCTCTCCGTTTACATCTCATCAGTGCTTACCTTTGTCACATTAGATTTTGTATGAATGGCAAAGGCCCTGGCTGTGGTTAATAATTTTGCCTGCTGCCACAAAAGAGGGATAGGCAGTTGTAGTTATTGGTGTAAGTCTGTTTACAAGAAGCTTTACAGGAAATCTGTAAAGAAACCCTCCTTCATTCCGATGTTCTCAGAAACTGTACAAGCCACACACGTGATCTTGTCTGGGTCTCTAAGTGCCTCAGTGATGATCCGAGCAGTAACCATGTGTGTGTGACGAGCTTTTCTTTGCTAAGATCCCAATTTTAAGAGCCTCAGCAGTATAAAATATCACTCCTGAGTGGTTGGTTGATTTTAGACTGAGGTCAGGTTGGTGTTAATTTCCTTACAGCTGATCCCACAGACTTTTGAACTGAGAGCTGGTATTCTAAAGCACCTGTCCTCCCATGTCCCTCCCACTTAAGAGGATAGAGGACAGTATCCTTGCTGAAGATGGCAAGTCGGTGCTCAGACGCACACAGACGGCGTGCTGGTGAGCCGCCGCGTCTGGCGCCGCAACTCATCCCAGACCCGCAACAGCTGCCCTCTGGAGTCAGCGCGGGGGCAGGACTGCCGGACATAATCTGCAGGCGCCAAGAAGGGCTGGCAAGGACCGTGAGCGCCCTGACCTCCAGCACGGGGGCTCGGTTTCCCTTTGAGACAGGGGCCATGGGTGTAGACAGAGCAGGGTGAGGGCCTCCGGAAATACTCCGTATTAAACAATTAACCAAAGTCAGAGTCACATTAATTCTCTAAAGTAAAATATCAAACTAGGAATATAAGCATTCTTCAGTGATATTAGTTAAAACTAAAAAGCCAGGAGTAACTTGGCCTGGAATATTTGAACATCCCCCAGATAAGAAAGTACCTCAGCGTAGCCCATGTCTTCATTGTGTCAGTTAAATGAGGCTATTGTAAAATTTACTTCAGCCTGCTAAAAGGCCCAGCTTATCTTCTTTAGCTTTGCCCAGATGCTGCTTTTCCTCCTCCAGCCCCTAATCAAGTAATATATAACCTGGCAATTAATATAGCATGGAAACTCAGTCACAAAGAACATAGTAAAACAAGAAAGATTCCACTTAAAAATAAGATTGCATTTTAAAACCCAAAAAGAAAAAATACGTTTCTTAACATAACAGACAATAACCCAGCCCACCTTGGGAGCAGGACAGGCATCCTCGTCAGATGTGCTCCCAGACCAAGAAGCTGCTATCCTGGGAAAGAATCTGCTCCCAGGCCAAGAAGCTGTTATTCTGGTAGAGAATCAAAGCAGTAAATTTCTTGTGTTAACTCTGCAAAATAATCCAGAAGACTGATAAGAAACTTAGTGTTTCTTTAAAGATAAACATTTGGGGGCCATTTAGTGGGTCTGCATTCCTAGCCCTTTGTCTCTCAACCCCCTAGACAATGCACCACTCTGGGCTCTCTTGTGCCCTCCTGGCTTGAGCCAGGACCCTGTCCTCTCACTGTATCTCTAAATAAAAGCCTCTCCCTGGCTCTTCTACCTTGGGTGTTTGCTAAGTTCAAGAGAAAGGAGAGTGTGGGCTCCCTCAGCAAGGAGGTGCGCTGGAAGTTTGGGGATTCTGTCTTTTAAGGCTTTCAAGAATGGGGCAGAGGGCTGGGGGGGCGTTGTTGTGTGTAGGGTTGATGTGTGGTCTCAAGATGCTTATCTCTGGTGAGACCCTGTGTCTCTTCTCTTCTGGTATCAGTCCTCCTGCTGATTCTGTTAAATAAACCCAACACAGGGATTTATTTATCCTGTTCTTCTCCAAGATAGTGATTACTCGCAAGCAGTGGGGACATATTAGTTGAGACTGCTTGCCCTGTCTTAGGATGGGCTGTTGGGCTATTGTCTGATTACCAGAGAATATGTTAGGAGTCTTACTTCTCAACTCTCTGGTTTTTTTAAATGGAATCTTAGCCTTAAGATGGGGTACTTTTTATTGACCATCTTATGGAAATATTTACAAATGGAATGATATGATATCCAAGATCTCATTCAAAGGAATCCAGGGGCTTATGACCATTCTGGCTGAGATAAACCAACCTCACTAGACTGTGGCACAGCCGTCCCAGGAGGCCTCTGAAGGGGCAAATGCAAGTAGTTCCTTTTCTTTCCACCCTTGAGCAAACACAGAGCCTTTACTAAAAAATGAATTCATTTCCTTTGTACCTTCTCAAATAAGCTTTATTGAGATATAATTTCCATACAATAAATGTTACCAGTTTTAACTGTACAATTCAATGTGTTCTGACAAATGTGAACAGTTGTGTAAACATTAGCAGAATCGTGATATGAAACATTTCCACCCTCCCAAAGCAATCAGTGAGTGGGGTGAATGGATGGGGTGGGTGAACAAGACCGGCCACTCGTCAGTTGTTAACACTGGGTAATGGGTGCATGGAGGCTCATCATAATATTGTCTCTACTTGTGCCTATGTTTGAAAATGTCCATATTAAAAAGTTTTGTTTTAAAGAAACGATTTCATTAAAGACCACTAGTGCCATCTATGGGTCACCCATGGGAACTGTCCTGTGAGGGAGGAAAGCCCAAGAGGCTGAGGCCGCGAGGGGAGCCCCCGAGGGGGCCACCTGGCGGCTTGGCTGCCTTGAGGGATGGAGCGGTGGGCCTAGGGCGGCTGGCTCTGACTGTGGAATGTGTAAACTCTCCACGTCTGACCCACAGGGGCAGAGCTCAGCCCAGGATCTGGTCAGCTAACTGTATTCACTGAACACTCAGGAATAAAAGTCTGTGTGATTCTCTGGAAAACAAAGTGAGTTTTGCAGAAATGGAATGGGTCATATTGCAAAACTCATGGAGTCTGGCTCCTGAAGTGTTGATTCAGTCACTCCAGTTGGCAGAGTTTAAAAGTTATGATTTCCTCATTTGTAAAAACCAATTGCATAGTGTACATTTTCTTTTTCTTTCTCTTGGAGAGATCTTAGCAAATAAAAAACAGTTTGGAGGGTCATGTAAATTCTAGTGTAAATAACTTTTGATATTTGAAAATAATTCTTCTGAAATCATCTCTGTGCTAATGTTTCTTAACATTACTTAGGTTGTTTGGAATCTGAAACAGCAGCAGTGTTCTGCAGTGTGACGGTCTCCGGTTGGTGCACTCTGACCCCTCCTGCCCCCAGAGCCCACTCTCAGGTGAGGCCCGTTTCTGACACGGAGAGGGAGGGGACAGCTATAGGGGCGTCCCTTTCCCTCCCCTCTCCACTTATCCTCACGAAGTCCTCACAGACACCCTGTCGCACTGGCATCTGGGTTAGAGTGCTGGGGGTGCAGGCTGGTTGCTGACACCAAAATGTTTATTTCCTCACAGCCCTGCAGGCTAGAAGTCCCCGCTCAGGGGTCTTCGGGCTGGTTCCTCAGGGCCTCTGTCCCCCGGCTGCAGGTGGCTGCCCACATGTGGTGTCCTCATGTGGCCTTTTCTTTGCAGATGCTCGTCTGTAATGACCCTCTTCTTACAAGGACCCTAGTCCTACTGGTTTAGCGCTGACTCCAATGACCTCATTTAACCTTAATTCTCTCTCTAAAGGCCGTATTGCCAAATATAGTCATATTCTGAGCACAAACTGTTATCACTATTACTGTTCCATTTTTTGCCAGTGATGAAGCCAAGACCTGGAGGATTTTAGTATCCCGTCCACGGTCTCCTACCTCGAAAGTGCGCCGTCTGCGTTTGGGTCCAGATCGCTCGCCCTCCCCACGTTAGAAACCCTTTTCCTGTCTCTGCTCCCTGCTGCTGGCCCTCAGCTCACCTGCTCTTTCTTGTCTTTGAGAACAACAAAGACTTTTCCTGTTGTTTTGTTTAGTATCAAATGAAAGATTTTTAGCCTATAATTTTTAAATTTAGTTGAACTTCAGTAATAACTGAAGGTTTTTACTGCTTATTACCCCAGGGAAGTAGACACTGTATGACACACAAAAAAGTCTGGGGAATAATGAGTTTCTGTCCTGACTGCCCTGGTCTGTTGTCCGGATCGGCTTCCTTAGCTGGCTCTTGAGGAGCCCTGATGCTTCTCATTTTCTCCTTCTGTCCTGATCATGAGCTGTTCAATGACCTTCCTCTCCCTCCGTTTGCATCTCCGTTATTCTACCTGCTTTTGATTTGCTCCTCCAGGAAGCTGTCTGGGCTGAGCAGAGTAGCTGTGGTGGTTAAGCAGGTGATTCAAAAGTCTGCCGACTTCCAGGTGGTAGTTTACATCTTGGGGGAACCCCAAATCCATAGCATGCATTTTATTTGCTGTCTTCTTGATACAGGACATTTTTTTCTTACATGTTTTAATAATAATATCAATAATGAACCTTTCTGTTCAAGAAAGCTGACCAAGCATGCCTCTTTACCTGCCTTCTCTTCTCTAATCCCACTAGAATGAATGAAGAAATGTAAGAATTGAGTATAACAATACCTTATATTCCTACTGTGACATACACTCAGTCAGTCTCCGCAGTAAATCTGGGAGGTAGTGGAGCCGCCAGCGTTTTTGATGTGGAGGCTTCATCCCCTGAGCAGCACGCCCACGGAGCAGTGGGCGCCCCAGCCCCAGAGTCCAGGGTCACCTCCCGGAGCCCCGTCTGCTCTGCCTGGGCCGTGGTTTAGCAAGCCTGACCATCTGACCAGGCAGGATCGATCATACTTGCTTGAGAATTGCCTACATGGAGAAACCACTTCATACCTACTTAAAAATCCAAAGAGCTAATTATATATATATAAATTTACAGTGTACGATGTGTCTGACTTCACCTTCCATCCCACCTCGGTCATCAGCACTTCCTGTGGGGCCTGGGCGGTGCCCGATGCTCACCAAGCTGGCCACCTCAGGCCGCTCTGCGTCACATCTGGTGTTATGACAGTACCTACACTTTCACTTGGGGACTGAAATAATAATCCAATTCGATACATAATTTTTAAAAAACCACCTTTTTGCCTTATTGGTGTATGGTTGAAAGCAATGCCGCATGTCCAGTTTCTAAGAGTGACAATGGTAAACAGTTCGGCCGGTGTCTATGGTCTCTATTGACTTTGTCCTTGAATCCAAAAAAGTATAGGAATCATGGTTTCAGATCTTCCTAAATAAAATGAATGATTCAAGAGCAGTTTTGTGAAGAGGAAATGCATCCAATCCATGGTTTATTAATTTCATTAAATGTTTAATGGCCAAAAGCTGTTCATGAATCCCTATGCTAGCCTAGGAAAACTATTTGTAACTCAACATAGCAGATACAAGAGTGGGTTCTACAAATCAAACGGAATCAAGCCAAACAAAGGACCAGTACCTGAATCTAAATTCAAGAGCTGTTAGATAAGGGGGTACCCTGTAAGATATACCCAGTAACTGAAGGACCTGAATATGCTGACATTTAAAAATAATGATTTTTCTTATTTACTGTATGCTTTTAATTGCAAAATGTTTTATTTGCTTAAGTTTATTACAGAATTTGGGAATGAAACTGTCTGTGTCTTTCGTGTAAGGACATAATCACTGGTACCTTTTAATTGCATTCTCTACCATTCTTTCTATTTCTTGTTCTCTGACTATGTATAGACATACACACTTACACACAAGTACACACACACTATGTAGCTAGTGGCTAACACACGCACACTCATATATTTTCAGTATTGTATTACACATGCTATTTTATCAGCTGTCCTTTTCTTCCCTTTAACATATAATTAGTTTATTTGCATGACAATCAATGCACATATACATTAAAAGGTGTTTTATTCCCAAGGCAAATTCACAAGTGCCTTGGCCCTCAAGGTTTATTCATGTCGTAACAAATGGCAGGATTTCCTTCTTTATTATGGCTGAATAATATTCTGTTATCTATCTACCACATCTTCTTTATCCATTCATCTTGCCTCTTGTGAATATGCTACATGAACATGGAGGTGCAGAGATCTCTGTGAGACAGTGATTTCACTGCCTTCAGATGAATACTCTAAAGTGGGGTGGCTGGGTCCTATGGTAGTTCTATTTTTATTTTTGTAAGGAATTCTCCATGCTGCTTCCATAATGACTGTAACAATTTATACCAACCACCAGCAGTATACGAGGGTTTCTTTTCCTCTACATCCTCACCAACACTTTTTAACTCTTGTCCTTCTGGTTTTAGCTGAGAATTCTAATAGATGTGAGATAATATCTCATTGTGGCTTTGATTTCTGTTTTCCTGATGCTTAGTGATGTTAAACACTTAATTTCATGTAATTTTGGCTATCTATATGTCTTTGGTGGAAAAATGTCTATTTGGCTTCTTTGTCCATTTTAAAATCAGATTCTTTGGGGGGGGTTGCTATTGAATTGTGTGAGTTCTTTTTATATTTTGGATATTAACCCTTTACCTGATACATCGTTTGCAAATATTTTCTCCTCTTCTTTAGGTCACCTTCTCATTCTGTTGATGTGTCCTTTGCTGTGCAGAGCTCTTCAGTTTGATGTTGTCCCATTTGCTGATTTTTGTTTTTGTTGCTTGTGCTTTTGGTGTCATAACCAAAGAAATCATTTCCAAGACACCTGTCAAGGAACTTTACCCCTTATGTAAAACTTTTTCTTTAACTCAATGTCCTACCTTCCTTGCTCCTTCTGAGTCATTTTCAGTACAGATCCTTGCAAACCCTTTGTTATCTATCATGTGTCAAAAATGTTCACTAGAATGTGACTGGAGGGCAAGAAGAAACCCAATGACTGAACACGGTACTGGCCATTAGGTGGGTGCACGGTCTGTAAAGAGCTTAAAAATAATCATGAAGTTAAAAATTGCTGTGCTTTTTTAATTCCACCAAGCACCAGCAATTCTAAACAATGTCAGTCAGAAAATCCAAATCCTTCTATGTGCTTCTGCTAACCATTCCCACTCACCCCCACCTGGAACTCCACTGCCTGGCAGACATCGGATTGCCAAGAATTTCATGCAGTGAAGGAGGCACCATTTGGGGCGTTAATGCCTTCTGGAAGGAGAGCATTCAAGAAGGTACAGTAGATCTGCACTGTCCAGTAGACTATTTACATTTAAGTCAATAAAAATTAAGTAATATTTAAAATTCATTTCCTCAGTCTCACTAACCACATCTAAGAGTTCACCAGCTTCATGTAACTAGTGGCTACCAAACTGGACAGCATAGACGTAGAGTATTCTCATCACAAGTTCTTTTAGATAGCATTGCTCTAGACGCGACCAGCTCTCTGGCCATATGGAAACATACCAACTGTACACTATTCACATATAATATATACAGTAGATAGTATTATGTATAATAATATTTCTGAAATGAACAGTGGTATAACAAACCAGCATTTGGGAGTAGTTTTAAATGAGATATGTCTCTACCCATAAAAGTTTGAGAATAGTTCAGTTCAACAAAAATATTACTGTATATCCACGATGTGCCAGAACCCTGTTAAATACTGGAGACAGCAAAGTAATTACTAGGATTCCTGCCTCAGAAGGGTTCATCATTTAGTAAGAGGAAACATACGGGTGAACAGATACTTTGCAGTATGATATGTGTAATGATTGAAGTGTGTTTAAAGTGTAGAGTTAGCATAAAGGAAGCTTTCCTAAACTATCTCCACCTTGAAAGTGGGAGGAAGTCTGCACGCACAGCATGGGGGGGGGCAGGGAGGGCAACACGCTAATTTAATGGGAGGAATGAAAGTCCAGGATGACTCACTCACAAGAATCAATTAGCTCAGGCCATTGTGAAGGGAATAATCAAACGGTTTCTGGTCTTTGGGAAAAATGGTGAGCTGTGTCCCTACTACTTCAAGCATTGCTACTACCAGATTGGAAAATGAGTTAGGTTGGTGAGATTAGGAATGTAAACAGAGTTAATGTCACAGAGCCTGTGTATTTTGGGGAATCTGTTGTTTAGAGAAGATACAAGTTTGGTAACAGGAAAGTAACATGAATATCGAATTAACACATGAAAGGGTAAAGAGGTGTTGAATGAATCGGGAATAATGCACACTAAGGCAGGGAAGTGGGGAAGAAGCAGCAAAGGGCAAAGCATATTAGAAAAGAACAGAGGGGCCTTCTTTGTTGAATCTGATCTAGAACAAAGCCAAATCTGATCTAGAACAAAGCCAGGGCTGTTTGCCGGAATTATGCTGGCAGAGGACCTGGTGCCCCAGAAGTGTAGTTTTGTCAAAACTTCAACACTGTGTTCTAGTACATTAGTGCCCATAAAACACTTGTAGGATGATATGAACTGTATTGATTGTAGTGTATTTGTTGCATGTTTATAAATATGAACTGCATAAATTGTAGTATCATGATTTTGTGAGTGTAAGAATCTCCTAAGGAGTTGTCATAGATATAAAGATTCCCTGGGCAAGTCCTCACCTCACTCACCCTAGTAAGTTTGGGATGAGACTGATAATTTGTTTGTTTTTTTAATAAGTATCCCAGGTATTTCTGATGTAGGTGATCCTATTGACTGCAGTTTAAGAAATACTGGTTTATTGAAACAATGAAATGGGGAAGGAAGAATTCAGGCTATTGAAAGATTTCCTGGTCACTTCCCTTTCAAGAGAAGAAAAAGAATATGCAAAGTGAATATTAGTTTTGATTTCCAATATCCAGAGAAATTTGCATCTAAAACAAATGGCAAATGGATTCCACAAATTAGTTATTACATGTAGAAATGGGTCAACTTAATACTAGCTAAGAGGGAAATAATTGCTTCACTCTAAGATTGATTTAATTTGTAACATATTTATTAGCAGTAATTTGTTGCATTCTATAACTGGACACAAGGGTAGAGCTCATCTAACCACAGCTCTGCACAGACACAAAGCAGAGACTGAGTGAAGATCAGGATCTTTGTGGCAACCATATGCTGCCTCTCCAGTGGTTCTCAAAGAGCCTCCTCAAGCTCCCCTGCTGGATGTTTCCCACCTGTGATGAGGAGGCAGTTCAGCATCCTTCCAGGTCCCCAGTACTGATCTGTCCTAAACTTCCTTTTTTAAAATTGAACTATAGTTGATGTACAATATTATATTCATTTCAAGTATACAACTTAGTGATTCAAGAGTTATCTATATTCTTAAATGCTCACCTCAATAAGTATAGTTTCTATCTGTTGATATAGAAAGATATTACAGTATTATTGACTATATTTACTATGCTGTACTTTCATCCCCCTGATTAAGTTATAGTATAATTGAGATTTTGTGTCTCTTTATCCCCTTCACTTATTTCACTCACTCCCCACCCTTCCTTCCTGCATGGTAACCACCAGTCTATTCTCTGTGTCTCTGAGTCTACTTCTGTTTTGTTCACTTGCTTTGTTTTGTTAGGTTCAATTCAGTGAAATCATATGGTCTTTGTCTTTGTCTGCCTAGCTTACTTCATTTAGCATAATACCCTTTAGGTCCAGCCATTCTATTGCAAATAGCAAGATTTCTTTCCTTTTTAGGGCTGAGTAATATTCCATTGTACATATGTACCACCTCTTCTTTAACCATTCATCTATTGATGGACACTTTGGTTACTTCCATATCTTGGCTATTGTAAATAATGTAGCAATAAACATAGGGGTGCATATATCTTTTCAAATAAAATATTTTGTTTTCTTTGGGTAAATTCCCAGAAGTGGGTGACTGGATCATATGGTATTTCTATTTTTAGTTTTATGAAGAACATCCATACTGCTTTCCACAATGGCTGCACCAATTGACATTCCCACCAACAGTGTAGGAGGGTTCCCTTTCCTCCACATCCTCACCAATACTTGTCATTTCTTATCTTTTGGGTAGTGGCCATTCTGATTGGTGTGAGGTGATATCTCATTGTGATTTTGATTTGCATTTCCATGATGATTAGTGATGTGGAGCATTTTTCATGTGTCTGTTGGCCATCTGTATGTGTTCTTTGAAAAAATGTCTATTTAAGTCCTCTGCCCATTTTTCAAATGGGTTATATTTTTGGTGTTGAGTTGTATGAGTTCTTTATACATTTGGATATTAGCCCCTTATCAGATATATCAATGACAAATATATTCTCCCTTTTAGTAGGTTGCCTTTTTGTTTTGTTAATGGTTTCCTTTGCTATACAGAAGATTTTTTAGTTTGATGTAGTCCCAATTGTTTCTTTTTGCTTTTGTTTCCCTTGCCTGGGAAGAAATATCTAGAAAAAATTTACTTATGCTGATGTTGAAGGGATTCCTGCCTATGTTTTCTTCTAAGAGTTTTATGGTTTCATATCTTACATTTAGGTCTTTAATCCATTTTGAGTTTACTTTTGTGTATGGAGTTAGACAGTGATCTGGTTTCATTCTTTTGTATATAGCTGTCCAGTTCCCCAACACCAGTTATTGAGGAGATTGTCTTTTCCCCATTGCATTTTCTTGCCTCCTTGACCATATATTAATTGCCTATATATATGTTGGCAGTCTCTATATATCTGGGCTCTATATTCTGTTCCATTCATCTATAGGTCTGATCTTTTACCAGTATCATACTGTTTTGATTACTGTAGCTTTGTAGTCTAACTTGAAATCAGGAAGCATGATACCCACAGCTTTGTTCTTCTTCTTTAGAATTGCTCTGGCTACTCAGGGTCTTTTGAGATTCTACATACATTTTAAGATTATTTGCCCTAATTCAGTGAAAAATGCCATTGGTGTTTTGATGGGGATTGCACTGAATCTGTAAATTGCTTTGGGCAGGTTGGCCACTTTGACAATATTAGTTCTTCCCATTCCTGAGTATGGGATAGATTTCCAGTTATTAGTGTCTTCTTCAATTTCTTTCTCAATGTCTTAGTTTTCAAAGTATAGGTCTTTCACCTACTTGGTTAGGTTTGTTCCTAGGTAATTTATTCTTTTTGATGCAATTGTAAGTGGTATTGTTTTCCTGATTTCTCTTTCTGTTTATTTTTATTCTAATTTTTTTTTCTGGCCAAAAGAAGGGCTGTGAATCAAAGGATCTTCATGGGAGAGTGGCTCCTCTGGACAAACAAAAGGCCTGAGATTGCTGGCATGGTTTAATGTTCTTTATCCTTGGGGATAACAGAGCAGAAAGGGTGTCTGTGCTCTTGGGACAGAACAGGGACAAAGGCAAGGAGAGTGTTGTGAGGTGTTTGAACCTCTTGGCTTCTTTGTGTCTAATTAGGACATCCTTTATAACTTCTTTGAATTTAGTTATTAGGTCCTTAATGAGTAATGTCTGTTCCTTATAAGAGTCATGGGCAAGGGTGACCTAGTTAGGCTGGAGGTCCTGGAGTGGGGTCAATGGGGACAAAATTGTTGAAGAGAAGTGGAGAACAGATTGGCCTCCAGAAGCCTGCCAGGAAGGCATGATGGACTGATTGAGATAAAGGCTTGGAAATGGAAATTAATTTTGTAACGGCTGAAAACCTCACCACATCTCACTGTGATTGGCTTATATAGAGTCTATCTTCCCCATTTACCAAGTATTGCATGGGACATATTATAGTAAAAAGACCTTTTTTTTTATCTGAAATACAAATTTATCTAGAAGTCTTGTGTTATCTTGGCAAGCTTATTTTCAGGGGATAGGATTCCTGTTTCAGTTGCCCAATGCAGGCGAGGCACTTTCCTTTAGAAGGGAATATACTTATTCATAATTCTGTCAGAAATAATGACAGACTTATCTGCACACAGTGGCACTGTCTAGTAAGGAAGCCACTAGCTGTATGTTGCTACTGAGGACTGGAAATAGGGATAGTCTGAATTGTGTGACTACATGCCCAATTTTGAAGGTTTAGTAAACAATATAAAATATCTCAATTTTTAAATATTAATTATACATTGAAATGATAATTTTTCATACTTTAGGTTTAAAATATATTCTTACATTAATTTAACTTGTTTTTCCCCACTTTTTAAATGTGGCTGATAGAAAACTAAAAACTAGATATGAAGCTCGCATTTGTAGTACACACTGCATTTCCAAGGGACAGTGCTGACCTAGAGCTGAAGTCAATTGAGGGAGATCTGTTGGCCATCAGGCTAGGAGACAGGTGCCAGCCTGCCCAGAAGGAGTTAGATTCTCCTCAGTATTATCATGTTGTGGCTGAAATGGTTGGGAGTGTACAGAATCCCTGAATGCAATATGTGTTCACAAAGTTTCATTGTTTTTATTTCTATTCATTCTGACAAAAACATTCTCAAAAGAATTCTGATTTTGAATGATTACAGTACACACAGAATTGGGGCTGATGTTTCCTGTGGTGTGTATGTGGCAGTTGAGTTATGACACTGGACTGAGACATGGAGGAGATGGGGGTCCTGGGAGAGGAGGGGGACAAACCGGGGCAGGTCCTGGTCCCTGTGCCTAGATCTTCTTTTTTACTTCTTTTTCTTCCTTTGGTTTATGATTACAAACCAGTGGTGTCAGGACAGCCCTACCTATATTTGCTAGAAGCAGATGTCCACATTAATTTAGAATTTTAGAGATAGAAAATGATGGAGGGTGGCACTGTGAAGTACGGAAGAGCAGAGTGAAAATTTTGCTGGCCAAATTAAGTCTCTGCAAGTCTCCTGACTTATGAAAACTATCTACAGAACTGAGTTCTGAAAGTGGGACATATTTTTATAACTGAAAATATTTTAAGATTCCAGTTAAGACTTAAATTCTCCCTGATCTGCTGCTCTCCCTTAGTCCCCAACACCTCACTTTCTTCTGAAGTTCTCAGAGAGTAAGGGAACATTAGCGAAAGCAAAGCAGGGAAAGATTCAAGACCTTATGGAGACCAAGGGCTTGGACTACGGTAAAATAACCTGACCTTCACCACGTTCCACTTCAAATGTATATGCCCACCATGTCAGAAGGAAGGATCAGTTCTTGCCTGTAGTACCCACCATTAGCCAATTTCCACCTTTTCTTCCCAATCTCACCACCCACTGCTCAGGCTGCCATGTTACCCTCCACAGACACCTTGTCACCTGATTCTAGGATGTTACGTCCAAGGTCTTAGGCCAAAGAGAAGGAGTCACTGCTGCATCCCTTATCAGCTGGAGTCTAAGGAGCCTCCTGTCATTTTGTCTAGCCCTGGAGCCCCGCCACACCTGCCCCAGGGCCCCCTGTTGGCATGGCCGCTGTTGTGCTGAGGATCATCGTGACACATGTGCAACACGGCTTTTCAGTAAGAGGGGTGCTGGTGGCACTGCTGGCAGGATGAGGCAAGGGACAGAGGTATATAGGGGCTGTGTGCCAGAGGCCACTCTGGGGGAAGGCGAATGCTTGGTTTCATTAAGGCCTTGAGATGTCAGACCCAAAGGCAATGGCGGCAGGGCGTGCAGGCCGAGTGGAAGTGCCGGCGGCAGACTGGACTGTGTGAGGAGCATGCTGCCCACTGTACTCTCTCCCGGGGAACCCTGGCTTCCTGCTCAGGCCTGGAGTGAGGCAGCTGTGGCTGCAGATCTGCCGGAAGCTCACTGTCCTCTGGTCATTGGTTCTTGACTAACACCAATGGGAAACTAAACAGAAAATCCAGAAGTCTCCAGCTTGACTCACTGGGCCATGTCACCAGGTGTCAACTTCTAAACTGCGAGCCCTTTCCCTTGTTTACTGCCTTGTAATAATCATGTCACTTATCATTATGCTGTGCTACGTTGATTTCATCCCTAAGATAGTGACCATGGCAGATGAGAGCAGGCAAAGGGGAGGGGTCATGGTCTGCCTCTGCGCCTCGTGCACTGCAGTGGTGGGGGAGACAGTCAGCAAGGCAGAAGAGGAGCAGGAGCCGGGCAGCCTGCGGGCTCCAGTCCTGCCTGAGGTACGGAGCTGGGAAATGTCCCAGCAGCTGGTGCGACAGTGAGAACAGGTGCACAGTTCCAGTTCTGGCTGCTGCATAATAAATGCTCACAAAGTCATGCTGTGAAACCCATGGTATTATACCCATGAATTCCGTGTGTCAGGAGTTTGGAATAGGCATGATAGAGGTGGTTTGTCTCTGCTTCACATTGTCTCAGGCCTGGCTGGGAATACTTGGAGGCCAGAGGTGACCTGACAGCTAGGACTGGAGTGATCTAAGGGCGCGCTTGTCACGTGTCACTTTCTGACCTCTTCTCAGAAGTTGTACATTACTTCTGCATACTTTACTGGCTGTAGGTCTCCCAAACTTCTGGTCAGAATCTCATGGAGAGGGCCAATTTCTATGGAAGAAGTGGTAAAGAAGCTGAGGTTATGTTTTAAAACATATCTATCCACTGACCACAATTGTTTACATTCCTTTCCTATGCATGCAAAATATATTCGGTGCATCCAGGTCCCTACAAAAGTGTCATCATGTTATGAAACCAGGCTCATCTGCGAGGTCCAGGTGCAAATTGGGTGTTCAGGTGTGGTTCCTCAAGTCCATCTCTTTGAGTGCCATCCCTCTCAACCTAAAGATCTATGAACCGAAACCTGGTCATGTTCTCCACCATGTGGGACAGGCATAGGGTCACTACAGTAGACACTCCCCGTTCAAGCAGATAGAAAACAGGAGGCACACAGCAGCTATTGGTCCATAGCAGCCCTGAAGTCCAGCAAGGGACATGCGACCAGTTCCCTCTCAGGCTCCGTGCTGCTATCAGAATTTCCCGTGCTCGTGACTCTGCCCTTGAGCTCTTAGTTTTGCCCTCTGAGTTATCCTCCTCGTCCAAAGATTTGGACTCAAGGGTCATGCCAGGAGGTTTGGCAAGGGGGAAGCCGGTGTCTGGGCCACTTGAAGGACAGAGCTCCAGCTCCGTGGTTCGGTGCTGCAGCAGGGGCCTGGTCTCCCTGGGCATAGGGACAGGTGGTAAAGCGAGATGGGCAACCCTGGTCCTTGCAGAGGGATGAGACAGAAGTTAATGCCTGATGCTCCTCACACAAAGAGGGGGCCTGAAGACCCCAGAAGATGAGGGGCTTTTGTTATGAAGTAAAGGCTAAAGCTATTTTACTCCAATGTGAACTTGGTCAAGGCAGAAAAAACTGAGCTTATTTTTTTCCCTAGTCAAATTCACTTCCTGGCAGTCAAGTCGGGCCCTTTGCGGGATGTGCTCTGCCCAGCAACACTGACATGCTGCATTAGCCTGCCGTCCCAGGTGACATAATAAAGGAGTTTCAGCCTGGAGTAGTTTTCCTTCAGAGCTAATTCAGAATATTTTAATTATTTCCTTATAGTTTTTATTCCAAATAAGACTGACCCAGTATATATTTTAAAAACAAGATTATCAAAATAAAGGATCAAAAACTATATAAATAAGTAAGCTGAAAATTAATTTAGTAAAAGTGATTGACTATTACATTTATTCCAGAATATGCTTTTATACAGCTGTGTGTATGGTTTAACATAGCTTTGAAAATGAACAAAAACCAAAATATTTGCTTCTGGAAATATTTACCTCCAATTCCTTTAAAGATGAAGCTTCTTTTAGTTTATTTAGACTGTCCCTTGGGAGACTTACTTTGAATGGAGTGCTTGAAGCTGGAGGGGCCCTGAGGGACTGTCAGCCCGCCTCTTTCTGCAGGGGAGGCAGAAGGCTCAGAGAGACCCAGAGGCTCGTACCCAGGTCGGCCTGGCTGGGAGCCCAGGCTGGTGCCGGCACAGCATCCCCCCTGCTTCACCAGAGGGGCGGTACCTAGGTCTGAGTTCTCAGTTACTGGTGGATAGGCTTAATGAGGAGTGAACAAGTATGTATTTTCAGTAAGAAGTTATATTTGGTATGCACAGGTCTGATTTCAGATCTGAAGTGAGTCTAAGCAGACATGAGCCAGCAGGTTCATGCTGGACCCTGGTGAGCCCCAGTGGAAAGGGGGAACAGAACAGAGACAGGACCAGAGGTTGGGTCATGGAGGGACCCCAAAGGAGGCCAGGAGCTGTTCTCCTGATTGCTGCTCAAAGGCTCTAGGGAAAGTGAGGGATTAAGTCTGGACGCTACCACCCTTTTCTTCACTATCCAGTGGGAGGCATGCCATTGTGAAGCAGAACTTGGTCAGATCAAAGCATCTCAGCTTTCAGATGTGGTTTGTTGACCTAGTTCCTCCAGTAATTCGTTAGAATACACCAAAGGAGCAGAACCACATAAATGATATGAAGGATTTGTTACAGGACTGAGGTCTCATGCAAACGTGGGAGCTGGCCAAGCAGTACATACACTGGGCTGCTGTGGGTTTGGTGCTGGGCTTGGAGTCAGTGAGGCCAACAGTCTCCAGGGGAAGGTGGGCATGAAGTGGGGAGAGAAAGGGTGAACTGAACCCCACATCAATCTCTCAATGCCTCCAAGCTTACAACTTCCATGTTGTGGGGGATGCACTGGCACACTGTAAAATGTAAAATGTAAAATATAAAAAGCTGCTCACAGATGTAGTGCAGAATTCAGAGAAGTGGAGGAGAGCAGCAAGAACTGGATGGAAGGGGAACTCAGGGTCCAGGAAGGCAGGGGGACTGAATGGCCCCTGCACCCCAAATCCTCTATTTCAGCTTGCACTTCCCTTCCACCTTCCCAGTTCCTGCATACAGGTATGGGTACAGCCTCTCCAGAACCACATGGAATGGGATTCTGGACACATGGTTCCCCAGATGTCATACAAGTTGATGTCATACCAGCTACTGCGTCTATGAATGAAGTTATCTCCTCAGTCTCCCAGTGACCTTATATTCAGTGCTGGAACCAAGAGGCTGGCAGGTTGGCTATTTTGGAAAGCTTGGCAAGGGGACATATATGTCAGCAAAGACAGTATTTTGTGAAAGTTAAGCTGAAAATAAGCAGAGGCATTCATGGAAGGATAGGCTGGTATGGTTGTTACATAGTAACTTTTAAGGAACATACTTTTCCATAAAGGCACAAAGCTGTCTGAAATTGTAACTCCTGAAGGATAATGCTGCAATCTGAGTAGCTGGAACGTACCTTGTAAAAGGGCTGTTGTTTCGTTTGGAGACTAAGTTGAACCTTGGGAGAACCCATATTGATTTGAGAGAAAGAAAGAAAGAGGGAAGGGACAAGAGGAAAGGGACAATGACCGTGGATTTTACAGCAAAATATGACATTGCTGTGACCTCAGGCCTACAGCAGTGCAGACAGTGATCCCTGGAAGCCTTTTGAGATGTGAACTGCAGAGCAATTACAGAAGACACCATTCGTCCAATTCCCTCACAGCAAGTCATTTGCGTGCCCTGCGATGGGAACATTCTTTTTCCTTCCCCTCCCCCATTTCAATAAAACTAACATGCACCAGCCCCAACTTCCACCTGGTTGAAGGCTTAACAAAGACTCCCCTGGATGATGTGCTCACAGAGTGGAAAACCTGGGTCAGGACAGGTGGGCTTTGTGGGTGTGAACCTCAGGATAAACCTAGAGGTTGCTTCTCCAAGAACAGGAGAAAAGACTACAATAGTAGCTTCTTTTTGCATTTTTGTGATGTGGGTAATGTAAAGGGGCTGAAATAAATGGCACAGTGACCATCTGGGAAATGAAGATGCCAGCTGGTGGTATGCCTTGCTGAGTAGCTTACCGTCATGTGCGAGGGGCATTACATGTGCCTGCCCTTCCTACAACAGGCATGTGTTTGGTTTCTCAGTGTGACTTGTTTCTTACTCAAGTTCTGTCTAATGTTAGAACATACGTATTTTGGTAAAAAACCTATAACATTAAATTTACCATCCTAATCATTTTTAAGTGCACCACTCATTGGCGTTCAGTACATTCACATTGTTGTGCAATGGATCTCTAGAACTTTTATACCTTGCAAAACTGAAACTCTATACCCATTAAATATTAATTCTTTCCTCCCCCAAGCCCTTGACAATTACCTTTTCTTCTTCGTTTTTTAAAAAACACTGTATTGAGGTATGACATTAAAAAAAGTGAACACCTGTAGTGCACAGAATGACTTATGAGTTTGGAAATAAGTATATGCTCATGAAGCCATCACCACATTCAAGGCCACAAACTGATTCATCACCTCACCTCCAAAAGTTCCCTCCCACCCCCTTTATTTGTAATTAATTAATTAATTACATCAATTTTGTTAAGAGCACTTAACAAAAGATCTGCTCTCTTAACAAGCTTCTAAGTACACAATGCAGTACTGCCAACTAAGACCCTATGTTGTACAGTAAGTCTCTAGAATTCATTCACCTGGCTTAACTGAAACTTTGTACCCTCTGACTAACACCTCTTGGTTTGCACCTCCACCCAGCTCCTGGTAACCACTGTTCCATGTACTCCTGTACTTCTATAAGTTTGACTATGTCAAATTCCTCATAAAAGTGGGATCATGCTCTATCTATCTTTCTGCATCTGGTTTCACTTAGCTTAATGCCCTCCACACCCATCTATCTGGTCACAGATGGCAGGACTTCTTCCATGTTAAAGGCTGAATAATATTCCATCATATGTATAGAACACATTTTCTTTACCCATTTATCCATCAATGTACATCTGGGTTGCTTCCACCTCCTGACTATTGTAAATAATGCCGCAGTGAACATGGATGTGCAAATATCGCTGGATATTCTGCTGTGAATTCTTCTGGAATATATACCAGAAGTAGAATTGCAGGATCATATGGTATTTCTGTTCTTAATTTTTTGAGGAACCTCTGTATTGCTTTCCATAGCAGCTGCACCAATTTGCATTCCCACCGGCAGTGCAGGAGGGGTCCCTTTTCTCCACATCCTTGCCAACACTTGTCATTTTCTGTTCTTTTGAAAATGGCCATCATAATGGTTTGGAGGTGGTATCTAGTTGTGGTTTTGATTAGCATTTATCTTGTGATTAGTGATGTTGAGCATAAATGTTTATTTAAAAAATCCTGTGTGGAATGCAATGTGGGAAAATCAGGGCAGCTGGGCTGATGGTTAGTCTTGTGGCCATGGCAACATCCCCTTTCTTTTTTATGTTGTGCTGTACTTGAAATCTCCCACTCAGTTTGATCACTCTTTTTCCTGCTGTTTTTTGGGCATACTTGGACTTTTTGACTTAGTCCCCACCTAGAAGCTAACTTTGAATTTGTGAGCCAACATTTTGGGATTGGAAAGGATTTAGGAGATCTTGTAATTACCACATTCCCATTTTACAGTTGGGAAAATGGAGGATTAAAAAGTGAAAAAGAATTTAACTGAGAAGGAATGTCTTAATATAAATGGAACAGTCTTTCTAATCATTAAAACCTAAACTCTAATTTAATCCTATTATGAAATAGTCCTAGGGAATCTGGCAGTATTAGGAAGATTCAATTCTTAAAACCTGTGGTTGCACATAATTGTGAATAATTGCCACAAATTTTCTGGGGTGTCTGCAAGATGGCTGTGCTGTAATCACTTCCTTTCTGTAGCTCTGATGTAAATCTTTGACTGATACACTTTGGAACTTGGACTAGATGGTTTGGCTTGTAAAACCTTGTAATTAAAACACTTATTAACTCTGACTTTTGCCTATGTTTTGCCAATGAGAGCAAATCCCCATGTGTGACATGTAGTTAGTGAAGGGAACAGAAATTAGAGGTGCAACAGCAGGTCAGTGACCATCAGCCTGAACCCCAGTCTTGAGGCAGGTGTCACTCTGGGCCTCTTGAGGGACACAAAATCTCAACAACTATGGACAGTTTCCTCACGGCCAGTGCAGGCCCAGCTATTATTCCCAGAGTTTGCTCTGGATATCAGGGTTCTCCTGAGAAACAGAATCAGAAGCATGCACATATTTATATATACGTATAACAAGTAGATTTATTAGGGAAGCTGAAAAATCCCAAGATTTGAAGGAAGCAGCTAGAGACCCAGAAGAGCAGGTGAGCAGCTCCAGTCTGAGTCCAAAGTGCTGAGACCCAGGAGAGCTGATGGATGGCGTGTCAGTCTGGAAGAGGGCAGGCTGCAGACCCCAGAAAAGCAGACATTTCAGTTTGGCCCTGAATAGGGGAGAACACTGATGGCCAGCTCCAAGCAGTCAGGCAGGGGGAGGTGGCTCTCACTTGTTTTTTTTGTTCAATTCAGAGCTTCACTGGATTAGAAGAGGGCCACCCAGAAAGGGAGGATCAGTCTGCATTATTAGCCTACCATTCAGACCTTAATCTCATCCTCATACACCGGGAATAATATGTGGTCAAATGCCTGGGTATCCTGTGGCCCAGTCAAGTTGACACAAAATTGACCACCGCGCTGTAGTTACCACAGAGGGGTTCAAAGGTGACTCTGGGGGCCTGGACTGATTACCAGCCATGCATCCTTGGGTAAGTTGTTTAACTTCACTGTGCTTTGGCTTACTCGTTCTAAAGACAATGATGAGAGCTCCTCTCTTTGTGCATTGTTTTAAGGATTAAATGAATTTGTAAAGTGTTTAGAATCATGTATGGCAAGTTGCAAGAGCAACATGCGATAAATACAATTCTAACATATTTCAACAGTGATGTATGTATTTCAGGGTGCAGTAGAATGAAACAAAATTGGCATCTTTGAAGCTATTATTGCTTAGGATGAGACTAAGTAAAAAACAGTGGGTTGTTTTCAAGGCAAATAGTAAGTAAATACTATTGTAGGAGATACTCAAATATGGTAAAAACTGTGACCACTGGAAAGTGAATGATGAGGCTTGAGAAATACTTTGAGTGAGAAAAAGAAGGTGGATGGCCAACTAGACCCAGTCCCGCCTTCTGGGGGAGCTGCTGGACTACGGGGCCTTCAGGGTCAGAACCTGGGTGTCTGGCCTACCTGTGTAAGATTGCACTTTGACATTTATCAAACACAAATGCACTGAGTATCTGCACTATTCCAGGCACTGGGTGCTTCTGAAGGGCCCTGCCTCTAAGGAGCTGGGGGTGGGGTGGACCATGGCTCAGTTCCTGCTGCTGGTAGGTCTGTGATTTTAAATGAGGCTGCTCAGCTTCCCTCCATCCGTGTTTCTTGGTCTGCATAATTAGTGGTTGGAATACATGATCTGTAAATCCCTTCCAACTCTGGGGTTCTTCAGCAAGGACACAGCGCATCTGTTACTGCTGGAGTCTCAGCTGCCATGGATGTCCAGGGCAAGAAAAGAACGAGGAGAAAAGTGTGCACTGTGATTCACTTTGCAGCCTCCATCCCAGCCAGAGGCAGGCGAGAAACAGAGTGGGGGGCCCTCCCGCCCACTGGGCTCCCGGCCACCATGGCCCGGGCACACACCGGCCACCCAGCTCAGGGTCCTTTGAAGAGACCTAATTGATGCGTGTGATCTGGGAGCCCAGCAGGAGGCAGGCTTCCCGCCAGGTGCACACACACACACACAAGGATTCCCTAAGAAGCTGCTGAATGGTTTACAGGATGAGAGGAGATATCCGTGAATCCTATAGGTGCAGCAGCTCCAGTTGTGGCCATGTTTGGAAGTTGAAAAGGAGTCTTTGGTGGTGGGTATGGTGAGGATAAATAACTTATTTAATTGATTAAGAGGCTCTTGTTTGGAGCCTGATTCTCTTCATCAAATGACCTTTTGGAGTCTACAATCTTCCAAGTTCCAGGCAAGTTTTGTTACATAAGAGAGTAACTCACTGACCATCTGTTTCTGTGTGGCTAAAATCATCTTACAGTTATGGCTTAGAAAAACTATCTCACACAAATCATATGCATACATATTTTTTCCAGAATCAATTTATGCAATAAATATCTATTGAGTGCCAGTTTTGAGTGTAGTTCTGTGAAGTCCTGAAGAGGAATGAGAATCTCAGCAGCTAGGAGCTGTGGTTAAGGGAAGCATGGTGGGAATCCAGTCAGTCTCTTTACACTGGTTTTGCTGTTTGTGGAAGAGCTGATGGTTTTTATCTGGAACTGAGGTTCGCTTTTTGTGAGACTGGAGTACAGGAAAGGCTTTGGGTATTGGAAAGCCCAAGTTCTCAGCTCGGATAATGTGGTTCTCAGGAGTCTGGTCTTTCTCATAATACACTTCTTCTAGGGCTTGTGACACCCACACTCTTTCCGGCAGGCTTCTCTCTAATTATAGCTCCCGTGAGTCACTGGAGGTTTTCAGAACCAGAATATGAAGAGACTATAAAAGCAGTTTACCCAACAGAGTGCATGGGTCAGGGGTAGAGCATGTGACTGCACATCAGGAAGTCTGTGGTTCAAATCTAGGAGCTCCCCCTACAGTGACTATCTTTGTCTCAGAGGGACATGGATTGATATTGACTTTATTGTCTTCTGTAGCTCACCGCCACTTGAAAAATAATACTAATGTTCCTGTGTATATACCAGACACAAATCTGGGTTCTTTACACTGATTGTCTTCTCCATTTCTTGCCAAAATTTTAAAAGATTCATACTATCAGTTTCCCCATTTTACATGAGCAGGCTGAGACTTGGAGAAGCGCAAAGCTACAGAGAGCAGGTACAGGATTTGAACTCAGAGCACACACTCATTGCACTTCATTCTACCACTCACACAGCTCTCTTAGTGTTAAAGGCACTATGATGAAATTTCACAATGCTCCCAAGGTGCTAGGACTGTCCCTGGAGTTTTAGGTCCTTTCAGCTGCAAGGCTAACTCAGCAACTCAGTGACTGGCAGTGTCATGGGGACAGTCAGGGCACAGTCTGCTCCCAAAATTCCTAGGGCTAAAATTGACCTGGCCGAAAGTTTAGGGAACTGCTCTGAAGTCAAGGAATTCCTATTAGCTTTCCAGCCCCAGTTCCCCTGTGCAGCTGGGCATCCCCAGTGTGGGTGCCTCCATTCTAGGTGAGGCATGGTGCAGGGGTCACCCCTTAGCCCAGGTCTGAATCCTTCCAGTAGCGCAGGTGCTGCTGACTCTTCAGATCAGCTTGAACAACATACTGTGAGCACCGACTATGTGCCGGAACTGTGCCAACCGTGTGCCCCAGTCTCGGTGTGCTCTCGGCCAGGACGCAGGCCTGTGGCACAAATCAGAGTGGTGTGAGCTGCGCTGAGCTGAGCCAGCCCTGGGGACACAGAGGAGGCAGCAGTCACTGTGACTGGAGGAGAGGAGGCTGCAGGAGGCCTCCGGGAGAGGCTGATAGCAGGCCAGAGTTTGCAAGGTGAACAATGTCGCTCTGGGCAGAAGACAGGGGTGTGGGGAACACAGTCGAGTTCCTGGTGGAGGAAACTGGGCAGGCAGGGGCTGCAGCCAGAAGGACACAGCTGGAGTCAGTTGGAGCACAGAACGTGGGGTGGGGGGGTGGAGGGGTGTTCAGTGTGAAGCTGAAGCCTGAGCTGAAGAGATGGAGCAGGATTCAGAATTAAAGAACTTTGCTTGTTGTGCTCAGAGACTTGCAGTTTTCATGAAGGAATTAAAAAGGGATGACCTGGCCAGATTCTGTGTTAACACAGGCTGCTCTGAGGGACGATGTGCAGGGAGGAGGCTGGGAAGCTGTTCAGGAGGTGGTGACACTGCAGGGCAGGGTGGGGACAGACGTCAGAGCTCAGTGGCCAAAAGGAACGCAGAGGGGAGTCTGAGGCCCACGGCTGTAAGTGTTTTGGCCAAATGACAGAGTGCACAGTGGTGTCACCAACCAAGATGGGGTAGGCACAGCACTGTGGGCCCTCGTACAGTTTTGGCACACAGTCCTAAGGCCAGCCAGCCACCCCCAGGCTGTGGGAACACTCTGTGCCTTGTCTCCTTACCTGCAAAATCAGTGTGCTAATTAGTACCTATTTTAAGGGATTTTTGTGATGATTCACACAGGCAGAGTTTTTAGTACCATGCCTGGCACAGATCAAGTGTCCAGCAAATAGGAGCCACTATATTTCAACAAAGCAAAAATAGGAGATGAAGGTTTGGACCAGAGGGTGACAAGTTTATTTTTGAGCATCCTGGGTTTGAAATTTGAGATCTTAGAGTGGAGAGGCTAGGAGTGGGTGTCTCAGTCCCTCAGAGCCTCTGATCTGGATATTCAGCTGCTGTTCACTCCTTGGGTTCAGGGCAACTGACAGATCTCATCAGGGAGAGTACTTTGCAATGACAGAGATTTCCATGACCTTTCTTCTTAATTTCAGAGATCCATGAGGTTAAAAGTCCTTCGATTGGAACTCAAGGAAATAGGAATCAGAGGTGTTCAAGGTGAATTTTGGACTTCAAAACATCCAGAATTTTTTTAACTGTAAAATGAGAAAATTCATCCTGGTGAGGTCCCCTTTGAAATCTGATGAAAACATGCATGCATATCATGCATGCACGCACACAACCTTTTGATTTCAGATCTGCATATGAACCTCTGAAGACCATTTGTGGCCACCTGGTTAAGATTCCCTTCATGTCCAATATTTGCTGGTGGTCTGTAACACTTAAATTCACTGACGTGCCCAGGGATTGATGGGCGGTCAGTGCATGCTAAGAGCTGGGGCATACAGCACTGAGCTTTAGCAGCAGGAAGCACCATGTGTGTGCAAGCTCTGGGAAAAGCAGGAGGTGGTGTGGTTAGAAAGGGAATGGGGGACAAATGTAAATCTGTGAGGGACCTGACTACAGAAGGCATTTCTGAAGTATAATATAGCTCATAAAACTGGAGTAAGTATTTTTATGAGACCTTTGTCATCTGAGACAGTAGCTCAGTGGTAGAGCATTTAACTGCAGATCAAGAGGTCTCCAATTTGAGTCCAGGTTCCTCCTGTGCCTCCCTTGGAAACTGGCCCCCAGCCTAGGCCAGTGAGGTGCTTAAGGGCCAAACCTCAAGGTGTTCACCTGTGTGGTCATGCTCACCTGGCTCACGGGTTCCTTCGCAGTAGAGCTGTGTGCCAAAGCCCTCCTCCCACACACACACCCACAGACATGCATGCACACCCACAGGCCAGATGCTCCCCTGCCACAGACATCCCAATAGACAAAGTTCACCAATACACACACATGAGCTTTCTCACAAGACCTTTATCTCTCCTTTTCTCTATAGTCAATTTCATTAACCACTTTCCATCTTCCTTTCTTCAACATTTTTCTCCTTTAATAATTTTGGATTTATGGAAGATTTACAAAGTTAGTACCCAGAGGTCCAGTGGACACTTTCCTTAGCTTCCCCTAATGCTATTGTCTTGTGCACCACGGCATACTTACCAAAACTGTGAATACATGGTGCAACACTGAACCAGACCCCAGGCTTCATTCCCATGGCACCAGTTTTCCCAGTAAAGTGGTTTGTTTTTCTGTTCCAGGATTCCATCAGGATACAATGTTGCCCAGAGTCATAATGTTGCCTTGGTTTTCTCCAGAATCTGACAGCTGCTTAGTCTTTCCTGGTTTTTTTTTTTTTAATCTTAACACTTTTGAGAAGTCCTGGTCAGATATTTCGTGGAAAATGCCCCTCACTGTGGTCTGTCCGTTTTCTTACAGTCAGGCTGATGCTGTGGATCCGGGGGAGGGTCTCATGGACTCCGGGGCCCCTGTCACGCGGTCCTGTTTGGGGTGGAGGAGCAGCGCCACGGTGATTTCCGGGGGGCTGCATGGTCAGATGGCTGCGGGCCGTGCCAGGGCTGCTAGGACAGCCCTCCTGAGGCGAGAGGCACTGCAGAGCAAGGGCGTCACGCGGGGGCGTCCTTGGGTTTCGATGGCAAAGTATTTGGATGTGTTTCTGTGGCATGTTCACTGCACAAGAGTGAACCACACGCCCGTCCATCCCGGGGCCCCCAGAGCGAGGACAAGGCGTGCGTTCAGTGCAGGCTGTGGGGAAAGCTGCTCCTGCACGGGGATTCGGGACAGTACTGGAGGCATAAGCGGCGACTCCAGCTTTGTTGATGCACCTTTTCCTTGTTTCAGTAGCACACTGAGTTTACCTCTTTTACGTTATTACACGGTGTAGTGTAATTGTTTATACGTCTATGTGTTAAACATGGCTACACCGTAGTAACAACCCCGAAATCTCAGGAGTGTAACACACTCAAGATTTGCACCTTATGCCCGGTTGGGGTCAGGGCTGTGGCCCTGTCCCTCTTACTCTCATCATCTAGCAAAGTGTGCTCAGGAGAAGAGGAAGGTGGAGGGGTCCCCCGTCCACAGCTGCCCTAGGCCTGAACGGACACACATCACTTCTGGT